>NC_089685.1:63572021-63875051 GCF_031753505.1 Anomalospiza imberbis
ATGGATCTCCAAATCATAAACCTTGTTGGAGTATTCACACTGGCTTTTTACTGTAGTGCAACACAACACAGGCTGGTGTACTAGTTCTCTGTCTCCCATCATGCCTCCCAGTGAGGGCAGTATCAGAGCTTGCAATGTCACATCCTGAGTAGGCAAGAAAAGCTGCAGTCAGAACTTGTTGTCAGTTGAGACAATGAAGCACACCGTCCCCACCTCAACAACAGCAACAATAAAAAATCCCATTCTCTCTAAAATCCAGCATGCATTGTCAGAACTCTCCAGGTGAGAACCCCAGTGGGTTCAAAATGCTCAGCAATATCAAAGTATGAACTTTGCATGTAGGGAACTGGTACTTCAATTTCCAGCATACTGGAGGGAGGAAGGTTACTTTGTGATGCTGCAGAGGATTTGATGGAGGGGTTAAAAATTGCCAGGATGGGTCTCTTTTTCAGCAATGCCTTTTGATGTTGAGCTCCTCTGAGAAGACACTAGCATCCATCTTGAATAGTGCCCCTTTGTACATTCAGATCAGGTTGTTGCTCACAGCATAATTGCTAGCAAAAGAGAGAGGGGGAGATAAAGAATGAATATGATGGTGGTGACAGGTTGGAGTGATCAGAGATACCTCAGGGATCTTCATAGGCAAGTCTTTGCTTTAGAGCTTTCTATCAAATATGGCATATCCTCCCACCTCCATTGCTTATCAACAGATGGAAGCAAGCCTGGGAACACAGCCAATGATCAGACTTAGGCCTTTCACACATCCTCCACTCCAGTCAGGCAACCTTTGATGAGCCCTTCTCTTGGAGAAGGGTGGGAGGTTGCACTTCCCCACATATTTTTGGTTGCCAAAAAGAAAGAGAAAATGGAAGCGATAAAGATCAGGAGTGTTGATGAAAGGACTTTGTGCTGACCCTCTGTGCCCTTGCTCTATGGAATTACACTCCACCCTTTCTTCTCTGTCCAAGCTGGCAAAGGGTGGGGTCCACTTATGCTTCCTTTCTGTGGCATATGCCTAGTCACCACAGGAGTCCCTGTGAGCTGTGTGCGAGAAAGGAACCAAATTGCTGGCAACAAATGGGGACAGACTCCAAGCCACGATCCCCATCTGCACCCACTCTTTCCCATAAGTGCTTCCCTGCTGCTGAACACACCTGACGTGTCCACCTGGAACACACCTACCATGCTGCTGGATGCTGCAGGTAGTTACATTGAGATAGTAACTAGTGGGACCTGATTGTTGTCCCCACAAGGGCTTATTTTCAATTTGCAGCCAAATAGATTTCCAAGCCATAGACCCTTGCTGCATTTACCTACACTTCCCTGTGGCTTCCTCTCTCCTCCCCCATCAAAGGCAAACTGGGGTGCCGAGTGTCTCACTGGCAATATAAACACTATTGCTTCATCTTCATCATGGGCCCTCTGGACCTCCCTGGGGCTGACTGCAGACAAACCTGGGTGTCTGCCACTAGAACGGCAACAACAAAAACCACTTTGCAATTGGCTTTCAGTTTTTTTCTCCCTTTCTTGAGATTCTCCAAATTCCTCTTCTAGCTATGCCATTTGAGTGAATTCTGGCACCCTTCTGCCATTGCTGACAACAAAACTGACACAGCATAAACTTGCTTGTGTATAGAAAAAGGCAGTGAAATATTGCAGAGAGCAAGACTCATGTCTGCCAATGTCAAGGGTACAGTCCCCTGAATGCTAAGGTAAAGAAGGATCTCTGTGATGTGTTAGTAGTTCAGATTTCTTAACCTGCTAGCTTCCTGACATTAAAGATTCACAGCAAGCACTGGTATACACTCCAACAGGTCAGAAAATAATTCCATGCTGTGGAACAGGGGTTCCTCTGGGCACGCACACACATACAAGACATACTGGGGAAGTGAGACATACATGAACAAACCTGAGTTAGCAGGAAGCTGTGAGGTTTGCGTGCCTGTATGTACACACACACACACACACACACACACAAACACACACACACCACAGAGTACATTGCAGTACACTTAATGACTCTGTCCCACAACACATTTTTGCCAAGTAGGAACAGTGTGACCTTTCCTAATGTTCTGCTGGTAGTTATTTAATTTATGTATTCACTTTGTGACTTTTACATCATCTGCTTTCTCGACTGCAGCATTACTGTGTAAATACATGTGTATATATGTACAGAAACTAGCTCAAGCAATTATATTCAGGTTGGGAAAAGGGTGGGTTTTATATCTGTACAGTATTTCCTTATTAAATAATGGCATGGGGGGGGTTGGGAAAGTTAACTTCTAAATTGTGGTTTTATTGGTCTGTGGTGTTTGAAGTTGTTTCAGTGGTTGCTTTTGCTGGTTCGGAAAGTTTATCTGGATGTTATATGTGTGTGCCAAGAAAGGGTCCCCAGAGAGGGGAGGTTTGGGATTGGTAAGGGGTGGTGGGTAGCAGAGGGTGTTAATAATTTCCTGTAATAAAAGCCGTGTTGATTGCTAGGGACTGTTTGTGTGAGGCACAAGGCTGTTTCCTTCTCTATGTGCTTTGCTTTTTGATTACGTCCTCTTCCCTGGTCCCCATTGTCTTCTCCCCAGGATGTCAGCAGGGTACATTTGTTACTGTGGATTACAGGGACTTCTCTATGGGCCTTCCTCTCCTGGTCAGCCCTTCCTTCTCCCTCTTTTTGTGGTCTTTCCAGTACCAGTGAAAGGGGAGGGAGCATGGTCTCAGACCCTTTGTGCCATTCTTGACCACTTTATTTCCTCTGCTCTTTGTCCTTCCTCTTAGCAGAACCTCATTTTCAGGTATTTTGACCTCTCCAGCAGCTTACTGCTTCATCTCCCTGGCCTCTTATCTACTTTCCCATCTTACACCAATTCTTCAATTTCATCTCAATGCCTCTTCCCTCAGAATTACTTATGTTGGCCATTTTCCCACTCTCCTTCTCTTATTATTCTCTTGTTGCTCTGTTGTCCTCATCAGCCTGTGCAATGCTGTGTAGAAGATGAGTGAAGGGCAGGAGTCCACTTCTTCTCTCCTGGAAAATTCTAGCCATGACCAGATTTTTAAAAGATGATATTTTGTAGCTATTTTTGACTTCTCTGACATGTTCACTGAAGTAGTGAACTGCTCTTGCGCACTCAAAAAATCATCAATATGGCAAATTTGCCCATGTAAGGGAGCAGTGAAATTGTATTTTCTGAGAAAGCCCAGAGAAAGAACATAATTTCTGTCTTTGAGGGCTGACTGATAAATTTATAGCAGGGAGAGATGCAGTTTTTATCCACTCCAGGCTGACCCATATCAGGATCAGTACAGTTTCTTTGCTTTTACTCTATGTGAATAAAGCAAGGCTGCTGGAGAGAAGTGTGCTATCTTTTAAAAGCACAGGACACTTCCTTTGTTGCCTAAAGGCTTCTAAAGACCTATGTGAAGTTCTGCTGTGTTGCAGACCTGGTATGCCTGGTAGTATTTGGTCCCTTTATGTCTGACAAATCAGTATAAGCTGGTACTTGGCATTTGCTGCTAGGGTTTGTGGTCTGATGTCAAAGCAGTAAGGAGAGTGATATGATGGTGAATAAGCATGGACAGAGCCAATGTGAGACTCGTAGAGGCTTTAGGCAGATGCCAAGACATCTCCTTCCTTCTCTTTGTGACAATTTGCATTGTTCCTTAATGAACGTCCATCAACCCACCATCCTTGATGTCCCTGGCACTGGCTGCTTATCCCTGAAGACACCAGGGTCTGCTGGCCACAGTCTGGGAAAGGGCCAGTCAGTCTCTGTGTGTGTAGTGCAGTTGTATGGAAGTACATGGGCAGTGCAGGGAGCAATGCAAAGGGTCAGCATGGCCAGAGGTTATTCAGAGCAGCAGTCATCTCCCAGCTGCAGCTAACTCTTGCTCAACCTGCCATTCCATTGCAGGCTTGTGTTTCTGATTTCTGGGTGAGAAAAACCATCACAGCCTCCTGGGAATGGATCTCTGCTCACAGGTATGAGGAGGGTAGTCAGGCTTCTGATGTACCCTTGCTATGATGTTGGCATAACTGTCCCAGCATGGTCCACGGAGGTCTGTGTACTGGTGAATACATGGCTACAAATTCCTGTAAGTCTGGGAGGAGGTGTATGTTTGTACATTTCAGTGACTCCTGACAGAACTCCAAACATAAGTGGAGTTGGAAATGCTGGCCCATTTAGTGCTCCTGCAATGATGCAGGTTGGTATCTCCTTGGGAGAACATTCCGTAGATTAATTTATGGCAAAATAGTGAGTTATCTTTCTGACATCATGAGGCCCTTTGCTGTGTTTCCTTTGCTTATTCAGTGTGCCAAAAGTACAGCAAAAAGGCAACATTTGCAGGGTGTCCAGAGAGAACGCATCCATTACATGAGACTTCTCTCTAAGTCCTTAGTCACTTGGCTGGTAAGTCCCATGTCAACTGGAAAAAGGTGATACCTGTCCCTGAATAGATAAAAATCAGTCAAAGGGATAAGATTCAAGTTTTGTACTTTCTCCCTCTGCTTTCCTTCCAGGCCTTGGAGCCAGATCCATCTTCACAGGCAGCTAAACTCCTGTGACATTCAAGGAGCTTTCAGAAAAGCCACTTAGGGGCTTAGATGCCTGGAATGGCTTTTTTGGATTCTCTTCCTTGCGTGGGCCTCTTCCTGCATTGTATTTTGCCAGGATTCATCTCCCAGGAACCTACCATGCTTGAACATAGCTTAGAGGGGTTCCCTCTGCTTGGGATCATCATGTGTATGTTGCATGCCTGTTGCTACTTGTCTGTATTTCTTGCACGTGTCTATCGTGGGGGGCAGGGGTGGGTTCATGTTGGTATGTGTATTATGCAGCCTGCACACATTTGTATGTGTGGTGCCACTGTGTGTGCTTAGGTGTTTGTATGCATGTGTTTGAGCTGAGACAAAAGTGATGGGAGCCGTATGCTGCTAAAACCAGATGATGGTAGGTACCTGCAGGTAAATTGGCAACCCTCTTGTTCCTTCCAAGTACACTCTGGCATGGCTGCTTTTTTTGGATTCCAGGGGACCAGCTCTGAATCAGTGATGAGGCTGGGATGCAGACCCCTGTAGAGGGTTTGACTACAGCATCAGAAACCCATTCCATGTGTTCATTCACTTCTGCGCTTCATCCACTGTGCCACATTTCCAAACCATTGTGCCACACTCATTACCTGCTTTGGCCTTAACTGGTAGGTGGAGCAGGAAGAGAATCACACACTGACTGGTAAGGTCTTTTGGGAGAGATCTGGTCAATCTGAGCGCCTGTAACAAGAGACTCCCTTGCTATTCATTTTGCTGCCTCCTAGGGTGATTGCAAGCACTGAAATTCCACTTGCAAGAAAACACTAGCCTGTCCTTTCTTGCTCTTGCGTCAGACACACAAAAAAGCTGAGCTGACGTGAATTGGTCTCCCATCCCATTACCTGGAAGAACATCACTTTTGCTGCTTGGACCTGAGTAGGGAGCTTGCAAATCCCACACTCTGGAGGGGTTCCATTTCTCCAGAGGGGACAGTGACTAGGGAGAGTATAAGACAGTAAACTTTCTGCAGCCATTCTCCATCCCATTCATTTCCAGGAGAGATCACAAGACTGCTTGCACCAGAGAGGATGACCTGCTGGGAGGGCCCTACAGCAACCAGCACAGCACTTTAACTGGCCAAACTGCTGAACAAGACACTGCTGTCCTCTGTCAGCAGTCAGAGAAGACAATCAGGACCCAATGAAGAGATGCCATAATTATTCAGATAAGGAAGGAGTAACATTTAGGGGCTAAGGCACTCATCATTTAGCCTATCTTAAGTCTGCTTAACCAGCCCTTTAGTGCTGGTGTCACTGGGCCTCTTTGATGGTTTCTTTTTCTTCATATATATGAAATGTAAGAGAATAATCTGTGGTCTCCAATGACTCATTCTATCAGACCACTTCCATCCACTTCCTCTGCTTTCTTCCATGTCTAGCTGCTCTTTTCTCTCCATCAAATTGTATCCTGTGCTCTGCCAGGTTTGTCTTTTATGGAAGAGAAGATAGATGTGTGTGAATGCTTGTACATGTGTGTGTGTATTTTAGATATTATTGCTATTATCAACATGCTATACACCTAAAAACTCCTAGCAAGCTTGAGCCTTCAAGAGGTGCTGTAGGAAAAGACCTTCCCACTAGACAGCAGTCAGTGTGGAGGTTAGCACAGAAAGCTGCTAGCTTTGGAGGCCTCTTTGCCTGTCTGGTTGCTTTTCCTATCTTTGGAGCAGGCTGTCTCTCACCTGAGGTCAGAAACAGAGCAAACTGCTCTTTTTAGCTTTGCATTCTCAAAATTTCTAACATGGGGGGGGAAGGTTTATTGTTTAGCTGTTGATTTATTTTCTATGTTTGTTTCTTTGTTTGTTTACACAGTCCTTTTAGTGGGCGCAGGGAGGTGTTTTCAGCAATACAACTTTCCGAGACCTCAGTTCTGTGCGGTTATTGTTTGTATGGTTCAGCTGTATTTGGGGTCTTTCCTTTGTACATGTTTTTCCTGAATGGCAGGGCTATTTTGAAACGTCTCTTTGCCAGTGACCAAAGCACCATCTGTAATTGGAGGTGAGGCCTGGTATATAGTGGAGGCAGCAGCCTTTTGGGAAGTAGCTTTTCACTGACTTCCCTGTGGAGTCACAGAAGACAACATTTTTAATTGTTGCACAAGTGGGCTTTGGAGATTTTTGTTGTAGTTGTGGGGTTTTTTTTGGGTTTTTTTTGGGACTCCCTCTCTTTCCTTCCTTTTAAAATTTCTATTTTTTCCCTTAAAAATGTTAAAATGTTTCTCCAGTGATCTTTGGCCATTGCACCAAAGGCTGCTGCAAGGCAGGGAGCCTGTCTGACCCTTGGGTCCTGCCCTTCTGAAGCCATGCAAGATTGTCCAGGTGAGGATGGAATTGGCAGTTTCCATGGCCATTCTTGGGACAAGACCCCTATAGCAGAGGGGTCTGACCCAAAGGGAATGGTCATCCACAGCTGATCATCCTCTGGTATGTGTGGGTTGTGGATCAGGCTGGAGGGCAGGAAGGGGAAGATGGGTCACTGACCCCTGCACAGTCCTTCCCACACTGGAGCAGGAGCCAGGCATGTAGGTCTGCAACGGGACAAATGAATGACCCTGAATGGGCCAGAGGTCTTCAGCCTTGCCTCTCCTGACCTATTTGCAAGTGGGTAGGAATGACTCTTATCTTGGGCAGCATCATTCAAGGCTGAGCAGAGTCTCACAGACCATGAAGTAGAAATTAAAGGTGGTGCATGGGCAGCTGGCCAGCTCTCAATATCATGACACCTAAGGGAAAACCCAGCACCTTCATCCTTTGGCACTTGGAAGTGGCTGAGGACAGCGGTGGAGGACTGTTGTGTCTACTAGGGTTGGGGCAGGTAGCGTCTCTAGACCTGGCACAGGTCAACTTCAGCTGTATTTGCTTTCTAACTAATGTACATTTACTTTGGAGAGCACCTTTGATAAGCTCAGTCTATCAACCAAAAGAAAAATAAATACTCACCTCTAGTCTAAGTCTTCTACTGCCCAACACTGCTACCTCCTCTTCTCTTGAGCTGTTGGTACCTTGCGGTGAACCTGGCCACCCATCAGGCTGTTGAACACAGCAGATATATCCTATCCACTTCTGAAACCATTTTTGCCTAAATTTTGCCTCCTCTTTGTACCCTTTATGCATGCATATGTGTGTGTACATGCACACACACACACACACACACACACACACACGCCCACCTCCAGCCACTTCACTGGTGAAAATCAGAGCCACAGAGACATGAGTGCCAAATGACTTTTTATTTCTCAAGTAAATGATATAAAAAGTTTTGTTATTTTTCTTTTTTTTTTTTTTTACATATGCAAATGTAAAGGGGAACCGACAGTGAATTGGTGGTGGCGAGAGGAAATGGGATGTTTTGTAACCCTAGCTGCAGTTAAAAAAAAAAAAAAAAAGGAATAAAAATACATTAAAAATATTTAAAAAACACAAAAAGAAAAAAAAAACTTGAACTATTTTGGAAATATTGTGAATAATTTTTTGATATAAAAACTAATTTTTATGTAGCATGAAAACCACCAAAATAAAATGATCAAGAATAAAAGCTGTGCAAAGGGTGTTTTTGTTTAGTTACTGAGGGAAAAAGAAGGAAGAGAGACGCAGTAGTGTATGAGAGAGGGACACTGCAGTCATGGCTTTTACTGTGAGATTCACAGTACATAATGTTTTTCTTCAGTCTTGGTATTCAATCTTGGTAGCTGGAATCTTGTGATTATGTAAAAAAAAGAAGGAAAAACCACAACTCATTCTATATGAAAAGATCTTTTATATCTCTGCTGGGAAGAAAACCTTGAAAATAAGAACAGAATGAATCCCAAGGACTCAAAAAACCAAAAGGCAAATTGAAAATGGCCATGAATTGCTTTTGAGTGTTGCATTCATCATGATTTTTTCTTCTTGATTTAAGATTGTTGAGTAGTTGAGGTATCAATAGTCTGAGGCAGGTACAAAGGAGGTAAGACATTAACGAAAGACTGCAAAAAATTCTTTTATTTTGTAATGTGAATTATAGAAGTTAAACCAGGGGCTCTTCACATTTCCTTCTGAGTAAGAGAATAAGCTAGTGTCCTTTTGCAGGATATATTGGTGCCATTCTTCACTCCTTAAAAAAATTTTACTCCTTCCCCCGGTTTATTAAAGGAAGCAGACTGCCTCTCCAAATTCCAGACAAAACAGTAGGTCATCTCAGCATTCCAGGCCCTCTTAGTAATGATGACTGTGATTCTCTGCTCCCCTGAAGGTGGTAAGGTATCAGTGGTCTTTTATCTCCACTGAGGGCTCTGATTCCAGGTGCTGAAGCACTGCATTGCCTTTGAGCAGGTGCTAGCACTCACTCCACCCTGCTGTGGATCAAGGTGGTTCCTCAGCACATGCTGTGAATTCTTCTTGCTTGGAAGACAGGAGATGCTGGTTTCTGGAATGGTCAAGGAAAGTTGGTAGGTTGCTCTGTTCATTCTGCCTTGAAGGTATTCCACGTGCCTGAGTGAATCAGATCTCCTGGAAATGAATTTCAGCTTCACTCCCTCATGCTCCCATCTCCTACACAATCATTAAAACATTGCCCTGCCTGCCTGCTAGCAGGGGACCTTCTCTATTGCTCCTGTCCTTTTTGTCTGGGTGTCTTCTACACTGTAGACTGGAAGGGAAGAGGCAAATAGTGTACCACATAGCTTAAAAAAGGTATTAAATAAATTGTGTTCAGCACTGACGGAGAAGCCTGAAAAACAGTAAAGTCTCAATATCAACCTAGGCCACACCTCTAGGGCTCTTGCTCCTTTATGGGAGACTCCTTTGTGTTGTTCGGTGATTAATGAGGGCAGAGAAGTCATTACACACAACTTAGGGGTATTGTTTATCTTACTTTGCTCCAGTACCTTGTAGATTCCACTTGCTTCCTCACAAAGAATACGGTATCTTCCACCTGTGACCATTTTGCACTAGCTCTGCATTTGTTACTGGTGGACCCATTAAGTGGAACAAAGTTAAAGCAGATGCTTGGCGAATACTCTGAAGATTCAGATTTCCAAGCATAATGTCTCAGACTCTGGAACCAGGGCAGTGGCAATGTGCTTTGCTGCAAATTCAGCCAAGGGCCATTCTACTCCAGCCTGTGTGCTCGCTCACCTTTCCTTCCCTGGAATGAAGCAGCAGGCTTATCTCCCCTTCGACCCACAGGACCTAATGACAAAGTGGAACAGCTTTCATTCTCCTCACCTTGTCTCTGCATCAAACTGCTCAGATATCAGGTCTTTCAGGTAGACATTCAACCATGCCAGAGGGAGGACAGAACTCCTTCCAGTACATGCGTACAGCAAAGGCAGGAGTCTGGAGGTCTGGCGCACGCAAGCCTTGGATACTCTTGAAATGTGTCTGTCTTTGTTAACGAGTGCTGCTGGGTTTGTTTGCCCTCATAGATTATTTGTTTGACCAGCAGGAAGCCAAGATTATGTTAGCGAAAAACAGCTATTCAATGTGTCTTTTTGACATTTGAACAAGGGACTAGGATTGTAGTTACAGAAAAGGCATCTGCAAAGGGGTATTTCCCATACCTGGGGAAGATTATCTGATGTTCTTTACTTATTGAAGCAAACAATTAGGCTTCTCTTAGGCCTTTCACATGTAAGGACTTTTCCATGTAATGAAGACACTTCCCCAGGTTCTGGTCCTTTCCTGCACACTGATATTCCTTTTTCAGCTCTGGAGGTTGAACCTTGATGTGCTAAGATACAGGTAAAAGCATC
This sequence comes from Anomalospiza imberbis, assembly GCF_031753505.1. Lineage (NCBI taxonomy): Eukaryota > Metazoa > Chordata > Aves > Passeriformes > Viduidae > Anomalospiza > Anomalospiza imberbis. Next base: position 63,582,337 of record NC_089685.1, read on the forward strand.
TTATTTGGAATTAAAAAGAGCTAGTTGTAATGAACCAGCCACTTCGTCTAGCTTTGCAGCTTCACATTGCTTAGGAACTAACTGTTCAGATATTCTTCCTCCTCAAGCCACTTCAGGGTTCTCTCTGTGCTGCAGTGACAACTGATTTTGCTTTCCCTGCTGACTTTCCCCATTTCACACGCAGGGAATAAGGGCTTTGTGGCCGCTTTCTTGTCTGAGGCATTAGATTAAAACTGGAGCAGCATGACACTTTGGACTTGTCTCTGTGGCTCTTTGATTAGTTATCCTTGCTGAGAAGGCAAGACACTGAGGCCTGCCAGCTGCAAGGTGAAGCTTTGGGTAAGCGCTTGCCCTTGGGCAGGGGACGTGCACTGGAATGCTGAGTGACTTACACCGTGTTCTCACCACTCCTTCAAGGCTGGTGTGTAGACTCACATCAAAGCAGAAAAGAAAGAATTGGTTTCTTCCTTCTCTATTTCCCCAGCTCCCAAGGAAAAATTTCCTGGAAATGAGAAAGAGAAAGTTCTTCCCTCACTTGGAAACTCTGACTGTTGTCTCTCCATGCAGAGCATTGTTTTGCAGTGGTAGAATAAGGCAGATCTTTGACTGGTGCTCAAACACAGCCTCTGGGCATGCTTCTATTTGGGTTTTTTTGAGGGAATAGACTAGTTCCTGCCACAGAGGGCAGGGTCAATTTCTCTGCCACCTTGGTCTCAATGGATGAGCCCCGAGTCCAGAGTCTGAAACACTTAGCACTTGCTTGGCTCTGTTCAAGTCCCCCTACTACACATCCTGGACAAAGAGCACCCCACGCAACCCCAGATGTGAGCCATCAGCACTGTGTGTTGGGAAGAAATAAACAGTTAATGCTTTTGCCATGTTTGCATCACATAGGAAAAGATTTTTAGAAGCACACAAGAAATTTATTAAATCAAAACCCATCTTATTGAAAGCTAATAGTGCTTAGATGCTCAGATGTCTTTAGAAATTTCCATTACAGAAAGTAGAAATGTTTATTCTTTAAAAAAATCTCTTTATGAAGGGGCTGGAGTATTTAATAGTGAGATAAATTAATTGAGTTCTCCTAAGCCTAAAATATTGTGATATTAATCTCAACTACCAACAAATCCTGGAGGATGCCCTGGGTTGAGCTGAGGACATGAGGATCCCTTGAGAAGATGCAAAAGTTCCCTCCTCAGTAGCACCTGTCACTGAGGGGGAAGTAGGTAGCATGTGGGGCAGGATTTCATCAGAAAGGTATGCTTGGGGATGCACATTGAATGCAAGCAGTGACTGGTGGCTTCAGGGGTAATTTTGTGTTGGTCAAAATGACTCCACCTCTCCTAACAACACTATTGCTGTGGAGTTGGACTGTATCAGTACCAGTCATTAATTTGGGAAGCAGCAAGTAAAGTGAAATGCTGTGCCAGCAGGGTGAAACCCTGACATAAAATTGATCAAAACCATTTAGGTCCTTTATTCAGACAAGATTTGTCTGTTTGATGCTTCACTCTGCCACAGTCCTTACTTCAAAGAGTTTGCGATTTTGATGCTAAACTAAAATACGTTAATATTAGCATTTACATTAACAAGTAAATTGACAGATGCCATAGTTTACATATATTATGCAAATGTCCTGAAATTTTGCATGCATTTGCATCTAATTTTCTTAAGGTTAAATGAGATACATTTTATAGGGGGAATAATTGAGGCATCCAGACGTGATAAGCCAGGTGACTTGGTATGACTTGTATGAACAGGGATAAAGACTAGGAGCAGAGGAAAAGGATGCCTGGCATTTTCATTTGGAAAAGTATTATGCTCATGGTTGCTGTTTGGAGAAAGGATTGTAGTAACTTTCTGGCTTTCTGGGATGCAGTCAGAAGTAGTAGGAAGTTTATGCTGGGAGACTTGATTTGGGATGTTGACAGATCTCAACCTGAAAGGCCAGTCATGGTCTCAGCCTATTGGTTTGGTTTTTTTTTTTTTTTTTTTTTTTGTTTCTTTTTAAGATTTGAAAGAGGTACACTCGTCTCGTTGCAGCATTGTGCACATCCACCCAACTGAGATTCCCCCCATACTCTAAAGTGATTAGGTTTTCCTACACAGGCAGGGGAACAGTGAGGAGGAGAATATGTGACCAGGGGCAAGCCACAAGACCCCAGAGTCTCCACTTCAGTACCTGGAAGGATGTTTTCTTCTTCTTACACTTCTGGAAATCATGAAGGGATGACAGCATGCCCAGGGCAATCAACTTCTGTTTCAGGTGAGTTTGGTGAGAAATCTTGCTATTCTGGCAGTGCTTTTGTTTTCCAGCTTCATTCCACTTCTTCAACTGGGCAAAGCCTTGAGAATGCTGTAACTTACCCCAGCCTTGGACAAAGAGAACCTGAGCCACAAAATGTGATTGCTCTGTGCATTTTCAATTAGCTCTACTTTTACAGGTGGCATGGGAAAGTGCATGTATGGACCTAATCCAGAGAGGTGCTGAGCTGTAAATACTCTCTGGGGATGTGTGCAGTACATGGGGCTTAGCCTCTGCTGACCTAATTTCTCTCAGCTGAAGCTCTACTAGGATTCAAAATACAACTCATTTCCCTTCTTTGGAAACTTGCACATCAAGGTCTTACTGTACTCACAAGTAGTCTTGAGCATCCATTTGCTCCTTTTGTCAGGCTGCTACAAACTTTCAGCATTTACAGGGAGACTGTCAAAATATTGTATAGAAAATAATTCCTTTTTTTTTGGTTCCACCAGTGTGCAGTAACACCTCAGACTGTCACATTGGAGAAGCTTCATCAAGAACCTCTTTGTATCATGCAAAGTGCTCATTCAGCTTGGCAACTCTTCATGAATTTCATCCAAGACATCCTGGTCTGTTTGAATAGGTACTGAACTTTCTGGCCAGCTACTTCTTGGGCATTGCTTTCAAACCTTGAAGGATGGTTTGAAGTGCAAACAAACATGAAACTGGACAGAGGCTGACCCAGCTTCCTTTTGTTTTCAAAAGTTTAGGAAGATAAAGCCAGCTTTCCTAGGGTTACAGGTCAGCTTAGTTCAATTTGCAGCCTAATGAATTGCTCCAAAATTGTAGATCTGTCTTGCCAGAACCTCTTTAAGTTATGCATACTCCTACTTACACAGTCACTGCCACTCTTCAAATATTCAAGGGTTCCTTACATTTTGGATGGTTTACTCTCTCCAGGGAGGAGGCAGTGTTTTAAAAAGAAATTGCTGACGGATAAAGTAGAGCTTACATGACTTGCAGCAAACAGCAATTTGAGTTCTCAAGAACATGTTTCTTGGACATGTAGATTCTACTCATTTGCATTTTAAGGACACATGTGACACTCAACACTGCTTTCTCATCCAGTAACATTATCATCTAGTGACATTAACTTAACGGTTAATGTCAAGTTTTTATTAACATTTACAAGCACATTGGGAGATTAATTTGTTTACTTGCATTATGCAAAACTGATTTAAGATCATGGTCTGCATTTACACACATTTACATAGTGTTTCCTGATTAATACATTATAATACACACAAATCATGTGGAAATTGCAGGCTCACATCTGCAACATAAACTTCATTTTCTGTCGTGTAAAATTTGACTTATCTGGCAGACCTTTTCCAGCAGGTTGCAGTTGAAGTCAGAATATCATAAAGAGAGAAGGAAAAATTGAGATCCAAGGTGGATTTTCTATGAAGTCTTTCCAGAGTGCCTGTTACTTGCCAATGCCCTGCAGTCATGAAATAGAAGGAGAGGGTGCCAAGGTTAGCTGGCAGCGGGATGAATCTCATGTAATGGAACCTATGGACCTGGAGTTAGGCTCCTGTGAACACACAGTTTAGTTGAGCACTCCGTGACTTTAGACTGGGAGAGAAATGGGCAAGCAGCAAAAGTAGCCAGTGGGAGGGAAAGGGGCATCAATCATTGCTGCCCGTCATGAATCCGTGTGAAGGGGCTCAGCTGGGTGCAATGGAGACCCCTGAGTCACTCCTTCCTCTTGTAATACCTTTGGCTGGAGATGTCCAGGGCTGGCTGGCTGGCGGGGGAAGACAAGGGAGGGTGTGGGGAGAAGAGCAGCGATGAACACCGAGCTCCTGTGTGGGGCTGAGACAGGATCCAGAAAGGCAGCACCCTTGCGCTGAACATGGGGGCAAGGGGACACTGGTGACACTTCCCCAGTGTAGCGTCTTCCTAAGGGAAAGCGCGGTCGAACTCAGGCTTGCCTCACCTCTCCGAGGCCCTAATCCTACAATCTTTTCTCCGCCTGTCACAACCTCATCCTCCTCTTTCCTACGCCTCAACCTCCTCCGATTCTTCTTTCTGTAAATAACTCTTTCTGATTTTGGACAAGCAGGGATCAACAGATTCTGGAGGGGGGTGGGGAAGACACTTGTTTTGGTTGTTTTTTTCCCCTTTCTTTCTTGAATTTTGGGTGTTTGAACTTGAAAAAATAATATCTATAAATATAAAAATATATGTATTTAAGCAATGGATTTCCTGGACAATTATGAAGGGAGTTAATTTTTTTCCTTTGATTTCCCTTGTTTCTCATGGGGGTTTGTTTTTGGGGAAGAGGGTTTTTGTGAACTGTTGAGATTTCCAGTTCAGCATTGTTTAAAGGATGTGGAGGAAAAAAAAAAAAAAAAAAAAAGAAGAAATATCAACAAAAACATGAAAACCTTTGTGATGTACAAAACCTGTAAATAGTCAAAGATACTTTCTCTTTTCTAACAACAAATTATTTCTGTCACTTTATATTCGAAAATAAAGAAATGTACCACAGAATATCAGGGTTAAAAAAAATGGAACCCATAATCAGAATATTTTCTTTGTTGTCTTCATCAATTTTGTTCTTATCTTGGAGAATGCCTGACAGTTTTGCTGCAAGAGTGATGTTTTAAATGCCTGAAATGGCGATGAGTTGAAATTAGGATGAAAATGTTACTTGAGAGGGGCTCTTGCCCTGGTGTCCACTATTAGCCGTGGGTTGAGGCTATATTCTTGGGGTTGGATGATGAGAGTGAGTGGATAAAGGAGCCTGATAATATTAATGAAACACAAACGATAACTGAGGCAGAGACAGGAAGGGGAGATTGTCTCAATGGGTTGAATCTCCCCTTATACTGCCTGAAAATATTTCTGGGGGTTGCATGATGAAAGTCACCACAAAGTTGCTGATATCACTGCTAACCAGCCTGCAAGACTTTGGAGATATCTTGAACCCCTCCTGTCAGCCAGCAAGTGACAAGGCTTTGGCACATGGTTTATGTAAAACAAAGCCCAGACTGAGACTATAGAGGAGTGGCAAAGACAGGGGTGGCAAAGATGGTAGGGAGCTCTTCAATGATGTCACCTTGGCATCAGTCATTAATCACAACCCCCAAGACTACAGGAAGGTTGAGGGAAGGAGTTGATATTTGCAGAGGTTACCCTGGTCCAAACAATGGAAAAGGCTCAAGAGGTTATTTATAAAGAAATGCTAAGAACTGACATGTTTTGGAAATACAGAGCTGTGCATCACCTTTAATGGTGAGAGGGCAGTCAGTTATTTTTAGGGGAGCTAAAAATAAAGAAAATGGACTAGCTGAGCTAGTCAGAGGATGCTAGACTACCTGTGGGGTGCAATTTAAAGTGTGGAACATAGCAGAACCACTCAGATGCACCAAGTCAGATTCAGAACAGGAAATGCAGTGTTCAGCCAAGAAGCTTATAGCAGCTGATACAAATTAAATGTTAGTAAATGAAGATAATTAATAAGGTGAGCAAAACTGTGAACCAGGGAAAGAAAATCTCCAGCTAGTAAACATGAAGGTAAATAGGATTATATATACACAAGCCCATGCTTATTGAAAATCCTGACAATAGATGTTAAATACTAATGATGAGAGATAAGTCAATAATAGCACAGGAGAGACTGAAAGGCTCAATACTCAGTTTTTATATGAAGCTGGAGAGATAAATGGGTCATTACCCATGTCTGCTCTGCTGTTCATCACCGAAGGAAGTGGGACATTATCTGAGACCCAATGAGGGGTGCAGCTCCAGGCCTCCACTGTCAAGCTGCACCCCCTCATATACCTGCCCCGTTCCCTTCCCCCAGTAAGTCACTGGGCTTGCTGCAGTGAAATGACTCAGCTGCTGCTTGTGTGGATAGACTTGTGACAGTGGTTCTTCCCAGTCTCAAAATCTACTGGTGTACTAGCAACCTTAATGATACCAGAAGGAAAAAAAAATGGTAAATATTAGGGTTTTGGTTTTCCGTGTCAAATCATGTGTGAATATAAGGTACTCATCCTTATATTTCTGAGTTCCAACAACATCATTTTGATGGGTAATAATTACTTTTTTGACAGTGGCTTAATGCAAAAATGAAATGTGATTTTTAGGGCAATTCTGCCAGCATCTGATATTTTTTGTTAAGAAAACAAAATTTTGTTTTCTGGGTCTGAAATGGAGCTGCATTAATTCCCACTCAAATGCAGGATGCTTCACCAAAATTGGTTAACTTCCAACACTTAGCTGAATTACCGTATATTTTATTCAAACTTTAGCTCTTTGCCCGGGTTCATGTGCCAGAGGCAGGCAGGCATTTCACTAGATTTCACTTGCAAGCCAGAACAAAGTCTTGGCTAGAGATGCAGGGAAACTAATGGTTTGAAAGTTTCAGTGTTTTGAACTTTTATCTTTTCAAAACAGAAAAATTTTATACCTTTTCAATACCATTCTAAACATTTACTCCTTTTTTCACTACTGAAAATTTTAATTGACAGGTTCTGTTTTGAAGATAGAAATGTTTGCCAATTTAATTTCAGGTTTGAAAATACTCACCTTTTGGCCAAGCTGCGCACTTGAAAACTCCTAATCGACTACAAGTAATCCAAAAAGAAAAATAAATGGAGTATGTGAGTGAAAAGTAAAGATAATCATCAAAAGGGATTGAAGAAGGATTCGAACCGTAGAAAAGTATTTCTCAGGGGTTTTTCACTTCTGTAAATTTCACTGAAATAAAATCCAACCAGAACTTTTTTAATGGCTCAACTGACAGTGGTTTAGATGAAGCAAATGATATTTAAGAGGTCTGGAGATTCTATCAGTGAATGGGACAGCAACTGAAAAATCAGATTCCCTCTCTGAATCTCCCAGATGGACAACAATGTGCTGAAAGTGGGAAGAGATTGATTAACTTTCCTCTACAGATTTTCTTTTTACTTTCACCTCAGCCACAATCTGGTGACCTGGGACTAGGTATGAGAAAGTGGGTAAAAATGTGCAGGGAAATAATCACATTATCACTGCTCTTATGGTACTCAAGTTTGACAAGTATAGGTTTATTCTGATGTCACTAGCACTTACTGACCCATTTGGTCCTTTAAAGAGCCGAGGTTTACAGAAAAGCTTTTAAACACAGCACAGGAACACAGTGATAGAAAAGAGCTATTCACTGCTCCATCCAGGATCTGCTACTCTCACCACATAGGTGGGGATGCATCTCCCTAACAGGGACACCCTAACCAGTGTCTGGCAGGGGATATCTCCAAACCTTTTTCCTCTAAGCAGTAAGCATTTCTCAAACATAGGTTATGCTGGCTCAAGGCCTGTGTAGGAGGCACAACTGCCCTTGGAAGAGCATTTCTTCTACAATTGTTCAGATGATTGGCATTAGAGAGTGTGTGTGTGTGTGTGTGTACGTGCAGGTGTGTGTGTGTTTAGGGGCTCACCTAAGCTTTAGGGGTTCAAACCTCACCTATATGCTTAGGTTTTCACTGGCATCTAGACTCTGTCTAGTCAGTGGACTATAGAAAAATATTTACATCCTTTCCAAAGTGATATCTTTTTTGGCTCAGAGAAATCTCCCACCAAAGTCATTGTTTGGAAAACTTCTGCTAGGACTTTGGACCCATGGACATCTTCAGTAGAAGACAACTAAGGACATATCAACCAAAGCACACTGCTTGTGTTTAATTGAAGATGGGAGACATGACTGGGGGGTAAATGCCTCCCTTACAGGTGAGTTGCACTGAGTGACAGGCACTGAGGATAGAGGTGGGATTGGAATTCCCTCCTGGCCAAGTTCTTTGCTGCAGGGTAGCTGAAAATGTCAGGCACAGAGAAGAGGAGGGCTGAGTGATGTAAAATGGGAGCACAATGAACTGTAATAAACTCTATTGTCTGAGGCATCTCTTGGCAGCCTGTACTCAATGGCAGATCAATAAGCAGCAAAAATAGTCAGAAAATAATGTATGTCTTTGGGGAAAAAATGTAGCTGAAATCAAAGGTACTTATGATTGCAATGGCTGACATTGTCTTCAGTACAGTAAGGGTCCCCACATGTCTGTCCCAGAGCAGAACCACACAGCCATCCTTCAGGACATAATCCCTGACACTCTCCACAGCACTGACAGTGCAGCTGTAGTTCAGAAGGACCTTTGCTCCTGCACTTGCCTTGGGGACCAACTTTCCTCTGCTGGGTGCACCACTTCTTGTGGCTGTCCCTCAGAAAATTCTGGCAAATGGACTCAACCGATCAGGAGCAGGAAGGTTTCCCAACACCTCTTGTGTTGTGTGCACTGCCTTCCGTCTTCCTATTTGTGTCTTTTCAACATTAATCCCAAGGTATGCAGAAATATGGCTGCCTCAGTAAAGGTCCTGTGCCAGCTGCGACATCCTCCTGTGCAGGGTGAGGGGGATGAAATCACTCCATCATAGGCCAGCAGTGAAATTAATGGAGCAAAGAGGGCCCCTTTCTGTACCAGACAAACAAGAAAAGTTTAGCAAGCAATTAAAATATATTAGTATCCTCCCCAATCTCTACTATCCTGGGCTGCCCTCTTCCTTGACTGGCCTGAGGGATGTGAGCCCTTCAGTCTTCATTATTCTCAAATTAGGAAGGCTTATTAGAGGACCCTAAAGCAAAAGTCATCACTGTGGTGCCTTGCACAGGATAAAGCCTCACTGGGAGAGGCAAACAGGATACTGCAGGAAGATCTATTGGTGTAAGAAGTATTCACTGCTTTCAGACAGGAGTGAAAAAGAAGACTGAGGTTGTCAGTCAGCTGCAATGTTGTGTTTCCCCTCTTGTCCCCCCATTTTCTGCCACATGAGTTGTAAATAAAGCACTGTACAAGTAGAGAGCTTACAGGTCCCTGTGAATTGCTCCGTGGTGTCAACTGCACAGGGGTGTTTTCTGTAACTAAATCCTGATGAGCCTTCTTCTCAGCTGGTGAAACATTAGCACAAATGGCTACAAGAGCATGAAGGACAGTGGTGCCTTGTACTTGAACACTGTGTTCAGTCAGAGATTGGATCCTGACTGATTTAGCAGGGCCCTGGAAAAATTGCATTCAAAAGCATGATGTCCCATGACAATAAGACCAGGGTGACCCGGAGGGGGCTGTGCTGGCTTGTTCCTGCTCTCAGAGGAAAGTTGTGCTCAGCTTTGTGTCCTGTGACTCAGTTTGCTACAAGCATGTTCAAACATGATAACGTTGTGTAGTATAGAAAAGGACAGTGTCCTGGCCCAGTCCCAGCTTGTATAATTAATTTCTTCTTATCTAAAAATTCTACCTGTAATTTTGAATGAGTGTGGATGGATTTTTTCATATTTTCCCAACTACAGCTTCAAACTACCAGCTTCTCTTTTTTTCCTCCTGTGACTTCTTAAATATTTTGTGTATCCTTTATATACGTCTATGCATGCATATTTATATTCCTCTTTTTATCTTTTGTGTTGTTTTGCCAACAAAAGATGTAATTCACTTTGCTTAAATTATTGTGTGATCGTGCAATGTGCTACATGGGGCTACATGCAATAAGAAAACAAAAAAGATTGAGCATCCATATTGAAAAAATCTTGAACTATTCAAATCTCCCAAAGACTGACTGCTTATTACTGCATAGTGCTCCTTGTACCAGCTATCTGAATGCTGCTCTTTATCCAGTAATCAGACATATACTCAGCACTGCACATGCATTTGGATATGTCTGAGCTCAGGAGATGCAATCAGAAAAAGATTATTCTGTGAGATGATACTTATTCTTTGCAGAAATATTTTTAGTTAACAATGTAGAGGAAAATGACTGTCCCAAAATTACCAAAAATTCTTGGTTTAGTGCCTGACTGAAGGGCTGTTGTAAGTATTTTCTTACTTGAGCCGTGCCATGGGCAACTGCCTACTTTAACCCATTCATAAGAGTGGATGAACGCAGCAGCTCAGGCATGGCAAAGGTGCTCTGCCCCACTCTGTTGGGCAAGGTGCTGTGTAGTTGATGTAGCCAACACTGAAGCTGTTTACATTAACATATTTGCTGTGTGAATGATAGTGTTAGACATTTTCTGGTGAGGAGATGCTTTGTTTGACTTCAAATGAGACATGCCCAGAAAGTGGCATTTGCTTGAGCTGTCAGGGTGCTCTGCCAAAACACTTAGATGTGTCCTTCTGTACATCCTTCTTTTCAGCTCTGATGCCAGGTCGTGACAACCTCAGTACCTGGGTAGCAGACTGGGACGTGGTTGTATGTTAGTGGTGAGTAAAATGGTTTCTGCATGTATGTTGCCTAGCACAGGATATCAGTTTGAGCTGGCAGAATTGCCACTGACCCTTTTGGAAGCCCGGTAGGTACTTAGACTTGATATTCAGCTTGTGGAGGGTGTTATCAATGGCACGGCAGATCCCACCACCAGGCAGATGTGTGAGGAAGGGTTATTCAATATGGCTGAAGAGTGCAGAAATAGCGTCCATGGCTGGCTTCCTTAGCCTGTGGACAGTGTTGAGAACTAGTTTGACAGTGATGTCACTGCTGGTGCTGGGAACAAACAGCTTCAAGCATCTCTCCCAAGCCCTGTCTCCTCTGTGTGCATCACATAGGGGAAGGAGGCTGTAGCTTTTCTTTTCACCTGCTCAATGTTTCTGCTGCTCTGCTCACACCCACAGAGATATGTGGTGGTGATGTTTGTGGCCAGGCAGGCCTCTCCCCTCCCTCAGCTCAGTCAAAAGGCAATGTGAATGTGTGCTGTACTGGGTGACTGAATGTCTGAGCCAATTCCTCAGTCAGCAGCGCCTGTGTAACTAACATGGCATTTTGACGGCTATTCAGGTCTCACCAACTAAGCTGTTTCAACACCCTGTCATCATGTGTTGCCAGGTGGTTGTAAAACAAGCAGAGGTGTGCCAATACCAACAGAAGAATAAACACGGGAAGGAAGAAAGGAATGGTGTAATTAATGAGGAGTGCAGAAATCATAGAGGTCCAGTGAAGGGCAATTCAAATGATCCAAAGTAAGAGGGGCTGGGGAGCTGTCAGGGGACGAGCAAGGAGCTGATGCATGGTGGGACTAGGGATGCTGGAGACCAAAGTGTAGGTAATAAACAGGTGCATGATGAATGATCAAGAACAGGCCAACAGATACTCCAAGCCAGCCTAGTACAAGAGATGAAGTTATAAAGGCTACGTGCTTTTCCTTTTTATAGATTAAAGGCACTCACATCTCTCACCATGCAATTAATCAGGCCCTGGGATTTGTTCTTTTTGCATACATCAAATATATATAATGTAACAGATTTTGTGGAAAGCCAGGCAGGCATTTATTAACAGGAAGGTTCCTGGGCAATGTCCTTAGAGAGACTTGCAGCTGTTTTCCGCATCAGTCCAGCTGGCTGGAATTCTTATGGCTCAAAACACCCCTCAGAGAGGAACAGATTCATCAATTCCCACCTGTCCAGACCAAAACCACTGTCATAGTACAGCACAAGGAATAGTAAATTTACAGACTGGACATTAATGTAGAAGTGTTGTGCCCCAACAAGAACTTGGTTGAAATTTACCAAGAGCAAAATCAAAAGCATAAATTAATCTCTAGTAGGGAAAGGAAGACATTAGAGGATTATCCAACTTCAGGTAGTGTAGAGCTCAGGTAGGGAAGAAAAACTACTGCCTTTCCTGTTGGTGTGTCTTAGGCCACAGGAAAGACAAGCTGCAGAAGAAGGGTCTCCTCTCTGAGGGGTCACTCAGGTGCATTGAGATGAGGAGGATGAGTCTAAAGCAGCCACCTAAAGCATGCTGACTATTGGTACCTGCACGCAACACGAACGGCACCTGTGTTATTGCTTCTTCACCATGAATCCTTGAGTGGAGACAGTCGATGTCTGTGATGTGATTCTGTCACTGCTGACATTAACGAGAGGATGCTGTAGGTACCCTTTGCTGCTGGACCACCCACACCATGGTTATGTAAGCCATGATGAGGGAGGAAAGGTAGCTGGAGCAGAGGCGTGTATCTGCTCCTTCTCCCCTCCATCTCACTCTAGGGTTTCTCTGGGCTCCAACTTCTCTTTCTGTGATAGTTAAACAAGTCCTTGAGAGGGGCTAGGCAGTGGATATGCCAAAACCACAGATTATCCTACTGTTGAGAGGTCAGGAAAGCAGAGCAGCTGCCAGGGCATAGGTGCAAGGCTTAAGAAGGGGATCGCCACTCTGGGTCCCTCTGTTGGCTCTCCTGCCTCTTCCCTGGCTGATGGGCTATTCCTCCTCTGGCAGTCTTGCTGTGCCAGCAGCTTTTCACCATGTTTGGTATGCAGGACTCATACAGGAGGGACGAAATCTTGTCTGTGTTTGGGCAGCAGCTAGCAGGTGGGGACTTTGCTATGTGCTGAGTTTTTCTCCCAAGGTGTGCCACAGTACAAACACAATGTGAGCTTCTTGAAATTAAACAATATGTTTTCACCACCTACATCACATTTTTAAGTACTTCAGTAGGGACTCAGTCCCTTGTGAGGCTTTTATCTTCCAGTGGAAGAAAAGCAGAACTCAAAAGGGTAGGCTAAATGTTTTTAGAAACAAACAGTCATATAAAACCACATGGGCACTCTTGGAAATGAATCCCAAAACAAAAGCAAACTCATGGAGTGAGTTAGCAGCTAGAGGCAGCTCAGCATGGGAATTCCTTGCCCTTGGGAGTAACATGGGATCTATCCTCCTGGCAGGGTATATATGTGACCAGCTGGTGTTAGAGCTGCTTTTCCTATTTGCATGAATTTAGACATTTTGCTTGCACTCCTCTACTGTTCTTACTTCAGCTGCTTTGCTTTGTTAAATGCTGAAGGGTCCTGAATGGAAACATTGGAAAGGAAGAATATTACAAAGGGAACTGACACACGGCATGAAGTCCCCTGGCACTGCTCTTTTTGTGACAGGCACAGAAGGAACATGAGCCACTTCCATGCTCTCCTGTGTCCTTGTGGCTGCAAGGATGGGGAAGCAGGTTTGCGTGTCTGCTCAAGGAGAGCTGCAGCAGGGACAGTGCAAACAGACCCAGCCTGACGGCCAGTTGTATCTGCCATGTACACAGGTGATCCAGTCACTCAGCTATAAAAGTGAGTGGGCTGTGGAGGTGCAGGAGGCAGAACTGATAGGAGGAGAAGTCTTAGCTTTTCTTAATCCTATAGAAGGGCTGCAGAGGGGCCTTGAAACATACAAGCCTTTCAACCTTGGTGCTTTCAAACACAAGGAAATACCTGGGTGCCTGAAAAATCTCACTGTTTTCACACTGTAATATGGAAGTATAAGTGACTCCTCAGTGATACACATTCTGGTTCCTCTTTGTTAATGTGACATTATGTCATTTTATTAAAACACCTAAAAGCATATCAAGCCTGTAGTCAAAAATACTAGTCGAGATTATTTCAGTCCTGCCAACAAAAGTCAGACATCAGGAAAAAGACATTATTCTGATCAGCAAACCATTCCTGGTTTACCAAACTTGTCCTTTCTGGGAACTTTGGCCACTGGCTTGTTTCCAGTAGGTGGAGAACCTCATTTCATGCCATGAAGGACTGAGTTAGCTCTGCAGCCACAGAGCAACATTGCTGACATTGTATGAGTCCTGGAAAAGAAGGTGAAATCTGTTTCTCTCAGGGGGTACCTCTGAGGGACATCTCAGACATGCAAACTAGATGTGGGTGGCAGAGGTGGTTTACCAGTCAGCTTTTTTAATTTCTTTCAAAATCTACTTGCCCTGCCCTTGGACCTTTGATCATGCTGTGATTTCTTCAGTGGCAGGCTGTGTTTTAAACATGCACAGCCTTCTATTTCAAACTCTGTTGATGTAGTTTGTCTTTATACAAACATGTCATGGTCACTTTTGCCACATGCTCTCATTTAGTGGTTATGAACATCAAATTCTTTCTCATTTCTCTAGCTAGTAACAGATCGACCCTCTTTTTAGAGAGGTCTTCTGTGTCTTTTGGCATATAAGTCTATTTTGTAGCAACTTCAGTATTAATTAATATTGGATCCAAAAACTTTTTAGATGATGGCAGAATTCCTGCTCAAGAATCTCTGAAATGGTGAATCTCATAACATGCTGCCAGATATTTTGTTCTGTGCTAAGACAGGTCACTTGAATCCAATAGGACTTGATCTATCCAGCACTCTTGTCATTTGTATGGATTTCTCATTTACCCTATTTGACTCTGCATTGATGGTGTGCTTGGAATGACACATTGAAGAGGAACACACAAATGAATCACTACTTCTTAGGAATGCACCCCAAACTTGCTACAAAACCCCCACAATTTTTTACTTCTATTAACCCTCATTCCTTGTTGTGCAAAGGTTGCTTCATAGAAATAAGAACAGTTTCTTCCCATTTCATTCAATCTGAACAATGTCAGGACCGTGGACAATTAGTAAACTCTAGGAACATCACAGATCCTTTGCCAATTTGTCTTTAGGATTTTTGTTGATGCCATAGATTGGCAACCTTTCCAACAGCCCCTTCTCTGTGATCTCACACTAGCTAACACCTTGGACTGTCAAACTTCAAAGAGTAATCTTTGGCATCTTCTTTTACTTCTCCAAGGCCGTTCCTCTTGCCAGTTAGGTTCACAGAAGCACAAATGTCTGAGGTAGGAAGGGGCCTTGGAGGTCATTTTGGCTGGCCTTGCTGATCAAGCAGTGCCAAGGACCACCTCAAATGTTGTTCTGGACCACACCTAGATGCGCTTTTGAGCGCATTCATGGATGAAGATGCTGCAGCTTCTCTGGGAAACCCGTGCCAGTGCTCAGCTGCCGTCATGGTGAAGACACCAAGTGTCTCCTGGTGTTCAGAGGAAACTGCCTGTGTTTCAATTTGTTCCTGTTGCCTCTGCTCAATGTTGACCACAGAGAAGAGTCAGGCTCCAATGTCTTTGCACTCCCCTTTCAGCCATTTGCGCACATTGACAGGCCCTGAGCCTTCTCTTCTCCAGGGTGAACAGCCACAGCATTCTCAGCCTTTCCTTATATGAGTTCAGTTGCAGCAACTCAACTGCAGCAAAGCAGACAAACCTTGTGTAAGTATTACTTTACCCATTATTTAAAGTCATGCATTTTAGCAGATTTTTTTTTCCCATTACTAATGTCTTTCCAGGATTTTTAACTGCTTTTTTCACAGCAGTTCTTTTAAAATAATTTTATTAATTTGTTTGTTTATGCTCCATTAAATAGTCTTATCTTGGCATGCAGCAGAGAAAAATGTATAAAGTTCTGTTGACGAGGAAAAAAAAGGAAAGGAGTAATTTTAAGAAAATACAGCCAGTATTCTTTTGGTGAGTGCCAAAGGGAGCTCTATTTCTCTGTGTAACATCCCAGGTCAACAGTAACATCTTCACTGGCAACTCATTCTGTAAACTATACCCAGGTGAGGCTGCCTACTACAAACTCTACTGCTGTAATTTGTCTTGGTAAAGGCAAAGATGTTAGGCTTAGTTTTGTGCCATGGACCCCCTGGGAGGCCATTTCAGAAAATTATTTTTATCAAAAGAAGTGCTTGCTGTGATGTAGATATGCTTGGCTTGATCTGTCATGTTTCCTTTGCTTCTTTATTCCTTTCTTTCTGTCAATCACAAACCAGTTTGTAGTAAAGGCTGGTTTCAAAACAGGTATTTAAATCATCAACAGGGTTTTGTCCTTCAGAGACATTTAGTTAACTCATTTTACATTTCTTTCTGCTGAGAACAACATTTCTCTCCAATGGTTTTCTAGTATGCACAATGAAGAGCCATCGTGCCTGGACACTGTTCTGCTGTGCTGGGGTTGTCTCTGCTTTAGTGCAAGGCAGTCCAGCCACCGTTGTGTCCCTGCCCTATTTACCACGGCTTTTTTAATTAGGTGTGTACCTGTTCCTGCAGTGTTAGCTTGTGCTTCAGTGTGGGCAGTAAGTAACCTTAAGCAGTTGTCAGCTAGAGTGTTAAAACATTTATTTTTCCCAAGTGCTGCTGTACTGTTGTGGCCACTGCTACAGACATATCTCAGCTGAGAGTTAATGTTAAAAAGCAAGCCAGCTTAGGCCCAGCAGTCATCTGATTCTGCCCATCAGAAGCACAGTCCTTGCTGCCATTACAAGTACTCATGGTGATTCCAAGGTCAAGAGGTCCCCTTCTGCTATTTTTGAGCATTAATTATATTCCAGATGGCCCACTTTTTAAAATTTTTTAAATACTTCAGATTTGTATAATACTGTTTTATTTCCTTACTACATTCTCTAATGGGATCATCAATGTTGTAGTCTGTTAGCTAGTTTATGGCAGAAACAGGGCACCTTTCCTATGTGGCATTCTCATTCAGAGCAGAAAATCCTCTAACAACTTTTGCCTTGCTGTTTGCACTCACTGCTGAATGGCAATCCTGCTGACATGCACACCCTGGCATTGATACCTACCTTGCAGTGTTTTTCAGTGCCTGCACATTTTTAGGCAAGATCTGTATTGCAGGCCTCCAGTACCTCTCAACCTGCCAGATCTCACCTTTGTCCGTGTAGTTGTACATGTCATCTCCCTGACACAAACTGAAACTCAAAATGGGACAACTTTGCTATCATGACCAACCCTGCAAGGATCAAATGCAAACCCTCCAGAATGGCTTTCATGAGCTGCAGGGTTGCAGTAGGCTGTAATACGTGGTGTCCTCTGCACAGTGGCACGAAGACATTGTGATCCTTAACTTGCCAGATGTTTACACTATCTGCTCCACCTGTTCTCCTTTCCAGGAAGAGAAATTTATGTGACCTGTCCTCTGTGTGGCTCTGCAATGATGATGTCACAGTCTGCACATGTTGAAATGGTTCCTGTTGTATGATGGGAATTGGGAATACAAAAGTGTAAACTCCATTTGCAAGAACAGAGATCAGTTTCATCTTTTGGCAGCTTCACATATCCCTTGCTGAACATTGATTTCTTTCATTTTTTGTTGCAGTCCAAGGTCTCATATCACTAACATGCCTGCTGAGTATCTCGAGCAAGCTTCAGTCAGGCAAAACAAAATTGTAAATTTTCAAGTCACAGGATCATTATAAATCTCTGTGTCTAACTTCTCTCAAGGAAATCAATGTTTGTGACAGGGGTGGAAGACAGTGACCTACCTCTCCCTCTCCCAAAAGCTTTTTGGGCATGGGGAATCACTCACCACTCTCTTCCTAAGTCAAAAGAGAACTCTGCTGTGTGGCTTGTGGAGCACAGTGAATGACTGGCTATGTTAAGAGCTGGACCTACCACTACACATACAGCCTCTACACCTTCTCTCTTCCCTCCCTATAACTCACAAGCATCTGCAATTCCCCATGTGCACACTTCAATTCTTTCTCTTTTTGCCCCACTGCCGTGTGCCTCACCTGGCTCTGCACCCAGCTGACACACTGCTATCACTGCTGCCAGATCACCACCCCCTTGCCAACTTCAGAGCCCTCCAGTACTCATGTGGACCCACATCCTCCTCAGAGATGAGTGTGTTTCCCCTTTCTGTAGGTCCTCAGGGCAGTTTGTAGGCTGTATCTTCAGCTGGCTGCAGGACCCAGAGATAGAGAACACAGGATTTAATTATCTGCTTGCCAAAAAGGCAGCTATAGCTGCGACATGACACAGATCTCCTCTGCTGGTAGATTTCACAGCCACAAAGCATCAAGTAAGGGCAGCTGTGCTGTCTGCAGCTTTGCACGCTGCAGTGGCGTGAACAAGCCTGGGACATGGCTGCTGTGCTGTGTGACATTGCTCAGCTCTATCAGCAGCAGTGTGAGCAAGTGCCAGAAGCTCGGGGCACCAGGGCAGCTGATCCCTAAGCAAGGTGAACAGTGTGAGAACAAACGCAGCCTCAAAAGGACCAAGTCCCTAAGTGACCTGCTTCCTTGTATTATTATTTGTGCTGGCATGTGACAACACAGGTTCAGTGCTGGTGGAGCTGGTGTGGGGCTGCAGAGGCTCTTATTAAGGCTGGACTAATTACAGGAACATGAAGTCCACTTAAGCCTCAGGTTGTCTTCATACCATGGTTGCCTTGTCCCTGCAAGGGAGGACTGGTCCTGCTGAGCAGGTCAGTGCTACTTGCAGGAAGGAGTTTTGCTGTTGTGGTGAAGAAAAAAAGGGACCCCATCCCATACACAACAACAAAAAAAAAGAGAGCTTATGCATTAAGAAGGAGCAAAAATGTATGGTCTCTTGGCAGGAAGGGGAATGCTGGCAAGGTGAACAGTGAAAACCCTGGGCAGGATGAACTATCTGTGTAGGGGCTGAAGAGTAAAGTGTATATAGTGGTCAGACATTTCTGCAGCCTTTACCCAAATACCACAGTGCTGGGGCTTCCCTAGCCACCCTGCTGTGGTGCCACCAGCCCTCTGCTGCCACCACAGTTCCTGCGCTGTCTTCATCAACAGAGTCTCTGAATGAAAGGCTTTTGAGGGTGGACAGCCTCCTGGCCTCTAGCAGTAATGCTTTTACAGGTATGATCTAGTGGCTTTTGCAGCCCTCCCTCGCCCACACAATCTGGAGAGCTGGACTTCACCCTTTTACTCTGCTGCTGCTGTAGAATAACCCCACAGCAGTAAGTATGAGGCAAATGTTTGAGGGACTAGGCTGTGGAAGAGCCATCTGCATCATGGGAGATCTATAACCTTGACCCTAGCCTCCTGCTGCAGCACCCAAGGTTTTCTGTACAGTCTCCTCTCTGAGCCCCAGTGCAGTTTTCCCTGCTTTCTCTGGAGGTTTGATAAGGTGACAGCCCAAGGGCAAAGAGCTTAAGCACACATTATTCTGACACAACTGCTACAAAGCTGCCTCAAAGGCTTCTTCATTAAAAACAAAATGTGTGTTACATAGTGCTTCCATGTTGCGGGATTTTTTATGTTTTCCTTTTTTCATTTTTCAAAATTGCTTTCTATAAAGGCTGATTTCTGGTTAGGAATAAGCAGGTGTGGAGAAGCCAAACTTGATGGACATTATACTGGAGGAAACCTGTTTATAGAAGGAGATGTATCATTGTGTTCTCCAGCCTGGTATTCCCTTGGCCTACAGATGTGTGGGAAACTGGGACAGCACAGTGCAGCAAGACCCAAGATGTAAACATCAGAGGATGGGAGGGGGTCTGTGGATATCATTCAGTATCTTCTCCCACTATGCCAATAGGAGCATGTCATGGCATATTCCTCGCATGTGGAAACAATAGGAAGACCCTGGCATGAAAATGTACAAAAGTATTTTTACAGTCTGCCCTGAATACTGTTAGTGATTGATTAAGTCTGTTGAAGCCACTAACACCACCACTGCTCACGGCAGAATAGTTATCCTGAACAGTTCTCACGGAAAGAAAAGCTTGAAAGTCAGGGAAGAGAGCTCAAAGCCAAGAAGAAAATGTCTGCAGGAGAGATAAAAGCCTTACTGAAGAATTCTGAACAGGTTAGAGAAGTTAAACCAGCTGTGGCTGTGGAGGAAAAGGTCTGACACGAGCAGAGAAAGGGTCATGTGTGTGCCCATGTGCCCTTTGAACGCCTCAGAGGTGAACTTGTCTCATCAGCTCTGAGGAGCAGGAACAGTGGTGACCACCAGCACGCAGGATCCCTCTGCCTTCCACACAGGCAGCAGCTGTGACCTGCAGAGCTCTGCCCTCCCCACGCAGTGGCTTGTAGGATGTCTCTTGCCAGCGTGCCTTTAACTGCCTTTTCCTTGAGGGGTCTGGCCACTTGGGCTGGGCTGGCAGCTCACACACATGAAGATTGCTCTGGGAGAGGCATTTCAGCTCCTACCCAGAGTGTGGCTTACTTTTGAGTCTAGAAATGCATAACAAAGCATGAATAAGTAGCATTCCCTTCCCCACAATGCTTATTAATGTCTAGGTGGCTTCAGGAGCAGACAGCTGAAGTCCTTGCAAGACACTGGCAACAGAATGAATAGGCTGCCTGTGGAGAAGCAGCTCGGACTCTGTTTTGCCACCTCAGAATTCCCTCTTCCCTCTAATCCTTCTTTTATCTTCTTGGGTTAAAAATTAGAGGTCTGAAAGCAAAGGCACACAGCTGTACCAGAAGACAAGAAACTTAATTCCTTATGAAGAAAGAGGATGGTCCAAGACATGGATTTATAACCATGATATGATTGCCACCCTTGAGATTTTGCTCGCATTGAAGACTCTCTGAGAATGGGCAGGGATTTGGGACTTCATGAAGAATTTCTTGACACTGTGTTTCTGTTAGAAAACTGATTAATGAGGCTCTTCTTGCTTGGCAAGAGTGTACCCAATTGGATAAATCCATGGATGGGACTTGGGCATGTTAAATATTTGTCTAGAAAAGCAATTGGCTGCTGCATTGCCCCTCACCTTGGCTTTCAGCCTCCTGCCTTTGAGTCCAGCAGCTGTATCCAGGCTAGCAATCTTGTTTTGCTGCTTTGTTTGGTTGGTTGTTTTTTGGTTTTTTTTTTTTTTTTTTTTTTTTTTGTTTTGTTTTGTTTTGTTTTGTTTTGTTTTTTATCCAAAGGGTAGTTATCCCTTAGCCATTTTCACAGAATCACAGAATGGTTTGGATTGGAAGGGACCTTAACATTCTGAATGTTTAATTTGGCAGAGCCAGAGGTTTTCCAAACAGTGAACCAGAGGATTTCAGAGCCTTCAGAAGATGTTGGTGCATCTTAGATGAATTCCCATACCTAACTGTGTGCTGACTCATCAAATATATTGCAAAGTGGGAAGGATTCACTGACACCTCTCAGTGGTCCCTGTCTGCATGTTTTTATTCATAGGAAGGTAGTTTACAGTGATGGTACCTTGCAGCAGAAAGGAAAATCAAGGGAGAAAAAATGCCTTAGCCTGGCTAAAGGCAGTAAGTACCTGTGCTCTGACCATGCTGATCAGGCTCAGCTTGGGTATGGAAATAAAGCACCTCTGGGCTTGTCCAGCACTCCACAGATGGGAAAAGATGAAGGAAGTTATGGGAGATATAGGAAAAAAACTGGAAACCCTTGATGGTAGTTTGGCTAAAAAGTCTGTGTTAGTCAGACAGGCTCCATCAGAGCCAGTGAGATGATGAATGGGAGGTGGGCTGGAAGCCTGCAGTGGACAGAGTACAGAATTGCTGCAAACAGCTGCACAGAAAGCCCTTATTCTTCTGAGTTCAGAGCCTTTGACGGGCTATAGGTGAATCTGCCTCTGCAGAGTATATACAGGAAGGCCCAATCATGGCAGCACTGACAAACCAGGGCACTGTCAGAGCTGAATGAAGTGATGGACATGAGCAGCTCCATGGCAGCTCGCAAACCAGCTCAGTCATTCCCAGCAGTTCTGGGGCAGTATCTATAATTGAAGAGCTCTGGGAGGCTTGCAGGCTTGTGGTTCTTCATCAGTTAGGACTAAAAGGTTCCACTTATTAACAACTGGATTGTTTAAATAACAGCTCCCATCAAGTGCTTTGGCTGTTGAGCACTCAGAAACTTGAGTGCTCAGTGAGTTGTGCAGTGCCTTGCAGATGCCTCTCTCTACAGCCCCTGTGCCAACTCCCTTGAGCCCTGCTCCCCTCCACTGCCCTGCTGGAGGACACTGATCCCTGCCCACTGGCCACCACCTCTTGCCCCCATTTCCACAGGACCACCTTCCTGCCTGCACACACACAGACCCACAGTGCTTCCCCCATGGTAATGTGCTCACACTCCTGTGTACCAATTAGGCTGCTTTTTGGAGGAAAAGTGGATTTTATGTTCAGTGCTGGCACTACAGGGACAGTGTGTTGGATCTTGATGGAATAGATGATGTGCCACGTTTTGCTTTCTTCTCCCCTTGTGCTCCTGGGACACACTCATGCAGTGCTTGTACTGTTCTTGCTGAACATGTTTTTCCACTATTTCCTTGCATTTTGCAGTTCCATTGCCCTCCCAAAAAACAGAAAAATAAAACAAAACTATACTTTCAGAGTAAAACTTTTACCAGAGCATGTCAAGGTCTGACCAGGATCCACACAGATGGAGTTCTTGCCATATGTTTTTGAGGCAAGAACAATCATACATCACAACTTTGGTGTGTCTACAGCTAAGCGAGAAACTGCATCCTCCTCCACCTTCCCCGATCTGGGCTTTGTTGTGCTAAGCTCATGCAGAGTTCTTCACCAGGCAGCTGAGGAACAACTCCTCCAGCAGTCAGAATCACCACCACATCCTGGGCTTGTGAAGGCAGTAACTGGAACTTGAAAGAGGCAGGGGGTCCATTGACCACAGCAGAGCCTAGGAGCCTTTCTCTTGAAAGATGTAATCATCTCTGTCAGGCACAGGAGATCCCAGGATGGGGGTAGGTGTGAGATGAGGCTGGGGCAGAGGAAAGAAGCTGTGTCGTTGTCAGGTTTGTGCAAGAGGAAGGGAAGACATGGAAGATTCTGGGTTGCCAGACCCTTTTGGCACACACAATGCCCTCTGTTTCTGGCCATTGTCAGAGTCCTTCTGTCCCCTTGCTCTTCACTCCATTAACAGGCTCCTCATTTCACTGTGTGCATCCAGGTTTTTGGTGTTTTGGAGTGTGTCTGTTTCTGTTAGTGTTGAGTGGACAAACTCTTGAAAAGGGACTTGCAATGGTTCTGAAATGGCCAGTCCCAACAACAGTCTGGTTTCTCTGCTTTTCTGGGTGGATGCAGCCCTCAGTGCTGTGCTTTTGCAGCATGGTGCTGGTATGTCTCCAATGCTGGAACACTTGGCTTGAGAGGAACCATAAAGGACCCTCGACACTCAGGTCCATTGTTAACTCTTTGTCCAATCTTTCCATGCACAGGCTCTTCAGGGAGCACAGCAGTTCCACTTCTCTCTCTTGGGTATCCCCCAGTCTGTTCCTGCAAAATCCATTTGCTATTGTGAGCTCAAATAGGCTCAACCCTCTGCCAGCTCTGCTCCTCCACTGCTCCCTCTGCTTCATCCTGAACTTCTCCTGTGTACAAGGGATATTTTGTTATGTCCTACACTCTCAGGCCTTGGGGAACTGAAGTTTATTGATAGAACTAGTGAAGGCCAGAATTGTTCAATGCATGCCATTTGTAGAGAATCTCCACGGATGCCTTTATGCAAAGAAACCTAGCTTGTATCTCTCCTCCTGAGAGACAAGATTGAACACAACCCCTTGCCTAGCTGTAAAATATTCCTTCAACCCCAATGGACCTCTGGAGCTCTCCAGATTCTGACTGGATTCTCTTGCTTGTGGCCACTGTCCAGGCTCTTATGTCCGCATAGAAGATGAAGAAGAAAGTTATGCAAATAGGGAAATTATTGTTTTACAGCTCTGTAAGCTCATTTTCACATGAAAAGCACACATGCTTACGCACATACAAAACTAATGGCCTTCTGCAATTGGAGCTGACTGTATTCCTGTTGGCAATGTCTGAGGAAATGCCAGAGGTGGAGCAGTCTGGCTGCCCTCAGACAGCAATGCTGAAGCACCAGGGGGAGAGGGCTGCTCGGTACCTCTCCCCAAACAGGATTGCATTCTGAACATCAAGACACAAATATTCCTCCCTGGAAACCAGTCAAATTCATTCATTATGCAGAGGAGGGCAGGGGCTTCTGAGTTGTCACTGTTCACTTGTGTGTGGTGCCTGTTAAACAAAGGCTTCTTTGGGTCCCTCCAGAACAGGATATCATTTTTTTAAGAGTGTCTTCTTAGCTTCTCTGTTAAGTACTTCTTGGGCACTGTTTGTGGCACAACTCCCCTACCCTGCACTTAGCTGCCAATCAAAGAGAGAAAAGGCAAGTGTTCACTGAAATTGCCCTTCAGGCTAAGGCTCTTGGGCAGTTACAGAGGCAGACATGGCCTTCCTGGGCCAAGGATAGTAGACCCGGAAAAACAGAGAAATGAGAAAATGGGGCTGGGAAGAGCAGAGCGTTAGGTCCTATTTGGCAGGGAAGCTGCTTTAAGTGATGGGATAGATAAACATTTGTCTTGTAAAGGAAAAGATAACTGCTTGTTTCTTGCCTCTTCCACTGAAGGTTGTGGTGGTTCTGAGACTCTGCGGCTTTGTCTACAGAGTGTGTGGGTGGTGATCCTCTGCTTTCCACAGCTGTTCTTTTGCTGGGGCCATGCTGGGCCTTAGGAGGAGGGCACTTGGGCTTTGGAGAAAAGTCTTGATCTCTTGAGTGAAGGCCAAGGCAGCCCCATAATCTTCCCCTGTGGTGGCGGTGGTCCTGCACCTGCAGCAAGCACAGCATCTTCCCAGACATATAGGCTTTGGCACAGGGTTTGTGCCATTGGTATCCTCGCTGTTTTTTATTGCCAGGTCAGTTGTATATTTACATGGGTAACTGAAGCCTTTAAAAGCTCTCCAGCTGTGGGGAGCAAGTTTCTCTCTTATGAAGACTGCCTACCACAGTGCCAGGTTCCCCTTATATCCATGGGAGAGGAAGGGCATGATTTATCTCATCCTTATGTACCTATCTCAAAAAGATCAAAGAATCACAATATAAAAGTAGCTGTCTCTCCTTTGACTGCAAGTAATTCTAGCTCCATTTTCTATATTATGCGTTTATCTGTGCTTAGACACCAAAAATTACATGGCATTAATCACACCTGAGCATCAAGCTCCTTCCCCACATCAGAAGTGCATCTTCTGCCACTTCTGTTGCTCTCATTTTCAAATGAGAGCCTTTGCCTCCTAAGGAAAGCTTTGCAGGCAAAATATTCCCTGCCAAGCTGCAAGTGGTACAGAGCATGGAAATGCTGGCCACAAACGAACATTTGTCAGGGAAAAAATTCACTTTACCCTGCCCCTCTTGAGAGTTTTTATGGAAGACTGGGCCAGCCTTGGGGTTGTCGGCTCTAGGGGCTTTTTGCTTGTCTCTGGGACCTCCTGGCACTCCAAATTCCAATCGCCTTTAGGGTTTCATTGTAACATCTGAAGTCCTGTGTTAAGGTTTCTGCAGTGTGAGGAGGGGTTACCCTGCTTCTGCACACCTCAGGGGCTTTTGGTGCCAAATACAGCTCCTCTTAATTATGTCCTTGCTTGTCAAACAGAGGCCCTGCTTTCTTTTGATCTCCTGAAGCCTTGTTCTGTGCATGAAAATACAGGGCATGAATTCAGGGAGATATTCAGAATGTTTTCTGTTGTTTCTTTCTTTGTCCCTGGAGTTGCGTTGGGTGATTTTTTTTTTTTTTTTTTTTTTTTTGGTCTGGTCTTTTTCACTTGCCTGGGGCTGGATCAACCTATCTGCTTCTTCTTCCTCTGCACACCTTACCCTCCAAATTTTCCTGCTTCTTTTCTCATCCTGTAGCGTCTTTTGGTTTTTGCTGAGATCAGTATGTGTTCAAGCTGGAAGGAGTAGCCCAGTACTCCCTGTCTCTCAGGTCTGCAATAATGATTCCTCTTAGAAATTCTCTGGAAGTGTCCTGACCAGCTCTGCACCACTCATCTGAAGGACTTGACAGTTTCCTCCAGTACTTGATAATGCTGGCTAAATCTCTCATATATCACATTATACCTCCCAATAAACTGAGCATCAAAGGCTTTCTTCGCCTTCTCATAATACCGTTTTTATTTCTTTCTTTCCTGGGAATGTCAGCAGCATTCCAGTCACCACCTTGGGCTGAGAGCTTACTTGAAGCCATTTGTATCCCAGATGAGACCTGGTGTACCCTGAAGTGCCCATGCCTTCCCAGCCAGGCAATCCAGCTTTCTTGAATTCTAACATTAAATGTCCCAAGGGCCAAACTTGTTACAAGAAGTGCAGGTATTGTCCCCGTCATTAAAATAACAAGTTATTATGCATAAGGAAGAGCTTTTCTAAGATTGTTCTCAAGACCTGTGTGCTCCTGTTATTCGCTGCCTGTGGAAAGGGCTGGATGATCAGACATGGCCAGTGTGCCTAACCCTTCCCCTCTCTGTTTAAAATCTGCTGCTGACAGCCACAAAGCTCATTCCACTTTCCAGTGAGTGGTGATGGGGAAGGGATCACTGTGAAAAACATACGGTTTTTTACTCGCCTTTGCCAGTGCTGCTGGCTGAGTTGATAAAAGAAATTCTGGGATGGTTCATATGAAATCCAGAGGAGCAGTTCATATGTGGCTGTGCAAGATGGAGGCAGAGGAGCCTCCCTGTTTGTGGGAATGTAGTGCTGTCCAAAACTGCCCTTTAACAGGAGCTATGCATGTAAGTCTCCTGGTTAAAAGGTGAGCACTCTCTCCAAACCTCACTCACCACCAGGATCTGTTGCTCTCTTGCCTGTCTTTTCTTGACTATTTTCCTTATTTGGCTACATTTAAATGATTCTAGTGCTGGATACTTAATATGTCTTTCCTCAGCGTTTTTTCTTCTTGCTGCTTTAGCGCAGCTTCTGGGATATGTTTTAGATCATCTCTCCTCCTATTCCTTTATGTGCTGTGACCTCTGTGGGCTTTTTTGTCCTCATGTGGGATATTTTCTTTTTCCATTCAACATGTAAAGCAAAGCTTTTTCTCTTTATTTTTCCCTGCTCCCTTCACTGACTCAAGCCTTTGCAGTCAGGTTGCTGCTGCCTGGTGGGCACTGAAGAGCACAAACTCCTAAGGCAAAACATCTGTTTCCAGGATGATCTGCCAGGAAGAGGCATAGCTGTGTCCTATTGCCTCTCTTGGACCTGCCTTCCCACTATGCACTGTGTGGATTGCAAACATCAGTTCCTGTCCATGTCCCCTCGAGGAAGCAAATGCACATAAGGCAAATAGATGTGTCTCTTTCTGATCAAGAATAAACATGTTTTCTCTGCCCTTTTCCCCTGCTGCTGCAGGAACAGTCTAAGTAACAGTTCTGCCTAAACAAAAAGCCTGACAACAGAGAAACCATTTGTGTCCTCTGAAGGCTTCCATGAACGATGCTTTCTGGGTGGACGGTGCCAGATGTGCAGAGCAGGGGGAGCATTGACCCTTCTCTGCCATGTTCAAACACAGTTCTCTCCACTGCCAGATAGACTGGGACAGGAGCTCTGCTTATTAATCTTCATTGAAAGAATTTCTGTCTCCAGACACCATCATCTGTATTTACCTGATGACAAAGTTCCCTGTACAGTTTTTTAATTACAGTCCTGTTCCAAGGGAATTAATTAGTTGGAAATGCATAGGGGGTAAGAGAAATCTTTGAAGAACAGGTAGGAAATTTAGGCAATATCTCTTCGTTTTTGGGGAGATAGTATTAGTGCAGATTTGGAAAGCTAGGCAGAGTGCTTCTGCTTGCTCTCCTATAGCAGGCACTGGAGAAAACCAAGAGTGAGATTAGTGACTGCATTTATACTTCCTCCCAAAGTTGTCATCACCACATCTGAAACTACTCTGGATTTTTGTGGCCCCGAGCAGTTCATGCTATCCTGCTTTCCTGATGAGGCAGGGAGCCATCAAGGGTGTTGCTTGCCTGTGCAGTCCACAGCTTGTCCCTGTGGCAGGGAAATGGGCAGAGAGCAAGGTAAGAGCAGGACCATGCCAAGCTCATGATTGCCCCAGAACCTTCTGCATCTGTGGTGCCAGCATGCTGGGGCTGTCTCCTCAAACGGCACAAGAGGTTTAGCAGAGACTGAAGACCCTGCATACTTGACCTCCATGCTAGTGCTCCTTCCCTGACTGACAGGCCAACAGAGGTTAATGCTCATTCTGTACTGCTACGCCACTCCCACTTGTTTGGGAGCCCAAACAAACCATCTGTGCCTGTCTCTTCTTCTCAGTTTGTCCTGTCTGATGGATTTATCCTTTAGCAAATCCCAACTTTCCTAATGCACACTGAAATTTTTCATCAAGTTTCAGAGAGGCTTTATCAAGGATTTGCGCTATCTTCAAATATACTCTTCATTTGCTCTTCAACTTTCAGCTTCTTAATACAGCAGGGGAAAAGCCTCCTCTCTTTTCTGCTTTATCACTTTACTGGCCAAAGAGCAGCAGGACAAGGGCTGGTTATTTCCTTCCCCTGATCCATTCTTTTCCTCCTACTTTTCTTACAGTGAATTTAAACAGCCATCATGTGGAGAGAATTCAACACGGACTTAGTTGAGCCCAGGGAAAGTTGCTGTGAGTGCACTTAACCCAGACGTTAGCTCTGTCCCAGGGACTTCAAGGACATTGGAGGGTGCCTCTGCTGTGTCAGCCTCTGCAGCTTTGCCATCTATGCTGGGCACGGTTCAGAGACGAAGCAAGGAGACAAGCTGCCTGAGGTAATCCCTGGGTAATGCAGAGAAAGGGGCTGGGATTTGGGGGTGCCTCTTTTTCCTTGCAGGCCACAGTGATCCATGCTAGCTCTGGCATTGGATCGATGGACAGAGACTCTGTATTCTACATCCCTTCTCCACTATCATGTACATTTCTGCTTTAATGTCCTGGGACCCCTCTTGCTGATCAGGCAAAGGGTCACTTTGTTTCCAGGGGACTTATGTTGCTTACAAAAGAAGGAAATTTTTCATACACAGTTATTCAAACTGTTCTGGGGCTTGCAAGTGGTTAGAGCAGCTTAGGTGAATGATGAAAGAAAGTGGAAAGAGGAAAAGTAATGCAGCATAATCTAAATGCTCCTATTAGAATTAGATGAGAAAGTCAGATTAGACATCATGTGATGCACACTTCACGCTCTGGATCATGAAAGACTCTTCTTCTTTTGGTCATAAAAAAAAAAAAAATAAAATCCACAGGGATAATGTATTTACTGTCTGCACAGGATAAGAAGTTCCCTCCCTTCTTCCCTGCATCACTGCAACACCCTGTCTCCCCATGCTGACCAGTCATGCTACTGATGTGAGATCTGACAAGATTAGAGTCCAGGTGGTTTGGCTGCAAGCAGAATAATTCTTCCTTTTATGGAAATTCTTCTGCTTCTCCCCTGACAATGGCCTTCAGATCCCTGCTTAGTAACAGAGGAGATTTTTCTTCTTCTTTGGAGCCCTCACAACAACAATCTCACCCACGTAGAAACCATCTTGCCTTCTGCAAAGAGACACTGCTCCCAGCTGTCTCGCTGCGAGAAGGTTCCAGCTGTTAGAGAGGGGGAAATGGGGTGCACAGGGAAGAAATATCCCTCAGTCCCCTTTACTCATCATTCTGCTAAAGTCACTGGTGTAAGGACAGAGGTGCTAAACTGGGATCTGCTGAGTGAGGCAAGCAAAGGATTTTCCAAGCCCCCAGATCATTTGGGTACAATATTTTGCTCCTTCTTATAGACCATAGCATAATTTGGTGATAGCTACAGCTAAGATTAAAGTTTACTTGCAGAATGTGCCAGTGGTACATACACCACCAACGATATCTATACTCATAGAACCAGGGAGGATTCACTTTCCCATCTGGCAGCATCTTCACCCTATTTGTTCTTTCACATTATGGTGATGCTTTCCATCAATCTGCCAGCTTCTTCTTTTAGGCTGAGATGAGATTTTATGCTACAGATTCAGACTTTTTCACTTAAGCACCACCCCTCCACCTACATCCCAAAATAATACTCATTAAAAAAAAAGAAAAAACAGTGAGGGGATCTGCCCTGCCTACGTAGGACTGGAATAGCTGTCGTGATTTCAGTTAATTGAAATTATAGCTGAGCTGGGGGAAACCAGGACAAAGAAGCAGATGTGATTTGGCAGAACTTGCGCCCTGCTGGGTCTTCCTGGCAGGCATCTGCCATTGGAATGGCAGTTATGGCTTGGCTCTGTGGCACAAAGACAAGAGGCATTTCTGGCATGGGAAGAGCATGAGAGCAGAGGCTACAGACAGTAGCTCTGGAGACTGAACTGTTATGCCCTGCAAGGCTCAGATCAGGAGACTGCTCAGTTCTGATTTGCTGCACCAGTGAAAATACAGGTTGGCTGCGAGACCCTGACAAGAGTACAGGATGCCAGTTGGCTTGCTGGGAGCACTGGTCCAGGATCAGTTTTGAACTTCAGGGGATAGGAATGAGGTGAGGTTTTGCACGTCAGGGTTTGGGAAGGGAGCATAGCTCCTTAATGTGATGCAGACAAATTTAGCTTTAGCACTGATTTGGAGAGAAGGCAGCAATGTACTAATTCATCAGCAACTGTGGGATATTCTTTCATGTTGCTTGTATTTGAGCTCTAGCAAGATCAGAGCTTGAGGGGTAAGGGTGCACTGTGCTTAGGTAAAGATGTTCCCTGGGGCTCAGATGAGTAGTATCTATGCTGATGCATTCTGCTGGTTGACTTGTCCTCCAGGACGAACTAGAAACTCTGGAGATCCGAGTTTCTATTTATTTGGCAGCAGCATTTGCTTTGCAGGTTCCCTGCCCACATATCACCACCATCATGGATGTCTTCTCCAAGCTGTGGAAAGACTCACTGCTGGAATGAAAAAGCAATTCAGTGACACGGTATCTCAGCTGAATGGTCTATATCGCATTACACTCCCAGGACAAAAGGCAATACCTCTGAACATATTTATGGGACTCTGTATGATGTAACATTTTGCTAAGTGTCTGCTTAGATATCTCTGTACTAGACTGCATGAGAGTTACCCTTGGATTCATCTAGGATGTTTTTCCTGTGCCTTTTTAAGTGGAACTAGGAAGTGCCTTTGCACACACATCACCAAACAGGCACTCATGATGAAAAGGATTGCTCTGTACTACAGTGTTCTAGGATGATTTGCAATGTCAAGCACTGTCAAGCAAGCACTGTAATGTAGCTGCTCCCATTTGCTGGAGCTTTGAGGGAGCACACTGACTTCATGACACAGCACTCATGACATCTCACACGTGTGTGCCATCCCTCCTAACTAGCATCTTAAAGAACCGCTTTGAGGCTTTTGCTCTGCAAGCTCCGATCCAAGTTCATGGTCTCACATTTTTGTCTACCCTGTGGATTACTGACTTAAATTTCTTGCTTGTGAGTAACATGTGGTTTGAAACAATGCCAAGCAGCACCCCATCAGTTACTCAGCCACCCATTGCTCAACTGTTGATGATTCAGTCAAACAGATCTTTATTCTTTTCCAGTTCTCCATGTTGACCTCACTGAAACACAGGGGAGCCCTGCCTGCATAATGTGGCTAACTATGTGCTCTCAGTTGTTAAGCACCAGAGAAAAGAGCTGAATTGAGTTTGGATCTCAGTGTTGTATGCCTCTACAAGTGCCCCTTGCATTCAAGGCTGCGTAGGGAGTAGTGTCTGGTTCTGGTCCATACCTGGACTATGGCATCTCTCAGTAGATGTCACAGATGTTTTGCAGTGGGCTGCTGCAGCAGGGTGCACATACAGTTCTTTCTATGGTGGAGCTGTAAAATGAGTGGGTTTAACATTACAGGTTTTGCTTTTGATCATATAGGATAGATACTGGGAAACCTCAGAGATTAAAAAGTTTTTTAATCCTATGGGCAAGCTGGGTCAAAACCTCTTATTCTTTTTCCAGTGTATTAAATCAAAAGGAATGACATTATAAAAGTAGTAGGAAATCTAGGCGAGAAATGAGGAAGTGGAAAGAAAGGAACAATTAAGTGATGAAGCTTAGGGAACAAAAGAAAAATGTCAATAAGCTTTAGAAAAGGAGGAAGTTGTGTTAGATCTGCTGTGATGCTTTCTGAAGCCCAAGTATTCATGAAAAAGTTTATCAGCAGTTGCATTAAAAATAAATTGGTCTTATTCTGCCATGGTCTGGGATTACTCCTGAATGTTTTCATCCTGTACACAGCAAGCTTGATGGAAACAATTTGTTGAGTTTCTCATAAAGCCTAAACTTGTCTCATCTAGTGTTAGATACTTAAATATTATACTGAATGAGATATTGTAGGGCCATCTCATAACTAATCCGGAGATCAAGTAGGCAAATTACTCTCTCTCCCTATTTCTATTGACTGCAAAGGAAGACAGCGTGATCTGGTTTCTAACTCTGGCAGATGAATCTCTGCACATGTGATTGCAAAAGGAGGGAGAGGGTTTGAGGGGGGAAACCAGAAGGGGCTGAAAAGAGAGGGGGGATGGTAAAGTGTTTTTCTGAAGTGCTCAAATTGCTGTCAAGGGGCCAGGAAAGCCTGGAAAGTGGCCCATGCACTTGTGTCTGCAACAGATAGGAGGGTGTCAGATTCCACAGGCCATCAGCTACTGAGCAAAATTTTTCATGGTGCTTTATTCTGGCACTCAAAAGAAGCACTAGAAAATGGTGGAACCCATTCAGAAATGGTCCCACATTTCCTCTATGACAGGAAGGAACAAGAAGAATTTGGCTTCCACAGCTGGCTCCACATGCTTCTCTTCCTCTTTTCAGTGTCATCCCTGTTGCTCATGACATGCCCTTTGCTGTAGATTCATGGGGTGCAGGGGGAGTCAGAAGCTCACAGCTTCCTTGCTTTCTCTCTGTATATCTTTCTCCCTCTCTCTCCCTTCTCTCTGTCTGCTTTTTTCCCCCCTTTCCTTCCCTTTTCCCAGTTGGCAGCAAAATAATGTCTTGTCTCTGAGTAACGTTCATGGTGTATAATTTACAGCCTATAAATAGATGACTGTTATTAACCAAAAAAAAAAAACCCACAAACCAAAAAAATAAAAAAGCCTTCCACATATTTCATTCCCTAAGCATTAACCAAAACATTTCAGACACAGAGGAGCCACTCACAGTGTAAATTGTGTGGTGCCCAGCTGAATGGCCAGGTCTCTTTCTCCTCTGATTTCTCATTCAACTTGTTCCACTCCTACTCTTCATCCTCTCCTTCCCTCCAGCTTTTCCTTTTCCCTACCCTTTCCCTCACCACCAAGTCCCTTCTCCACCATGTGGAGCCACCACCTGTCTCCACCACTGTGCTCTCTGCTCCTTGGCCCTGTGGTCTCAGCTGGAGCTCCAGCCCTGGCCAAGCCACAGTGAAGCTGCTATTTGAACAGAAAAGCAGAAAAGTAAGAGAGAGAAGGAGAAAAACTCAGTCACAAGAATGAACAAACAGAAGAGCTGGCAGCCAGGAGCCACACAGTACAGCACCAAAGCCTAGAGGCTGAGCCCCACATCCAGATCTCCTGAAGTCTCACTCTTCATATGCATGCCTTGCTTGGCCCACAGCAATGCTTTCCCCTGTGCATGACCGCCTGTGCAATGGAACTGGCTTGTCTGTGTAAGGTGCCTGGGCCATCAGGGGCTCATCTCGTATCTTGAACCAATAGCAATGATAGCCCCACTGTCTTCCACTACACCCCAGGCTTTGAATGATGGGTGTGAGCTCTGTAGTTTTCAGGGAGTGATTGACTCACCTGGAAAGTGAGAAAAAAAACAAACAGAAAAGTAAAGCGTTGTGTCCCCTCAGCTGAGTCACCCTGGGGCAGGGCCATGACTCAGAGAGGGGTTCGCCATCCTCAGCACCCACTCTTCTCCCCAGGGGTGCAGGCAGCTCAGAGAGTCCCTGGGTGCAGTCCAGGTCCAGGGACAGGGACATGGGTGCCCATCCTCTGTGTCAGGACACACAGGCACTGCCGCAGCAATAGTCACAGGCAGGCAGCTTGAAAGACCAAACCTAGGAAGATGCATCAGTGCAGCACAAGACTGCATAGTCCTTGGAGATCTGGGTTATTGTGTTTCTGTTTTTAAATAATATCCTGGACCCTTGAAATGTCTTCACAAAAAGAATAGTGTAGCCTTTTTATTTTTTTTTATCTAGGCTTTCTTATACATTTGTGTATTTCTTTGAGTTACAGGATTTAGCATTCTACAGTCTAGCCCTGAGCTGCCTTCCTGGGCTCTTGAATTTTGATGTGGAAAAAGAAATCTTGTGGAATAACTGCCAGAAATAACACATTGAGTCACTGTTAACATGGATGGCAGGGATTTCTCTCCTCTCCACCTCTAAACATATTGGCAGGAAAAGGGAAGAAACCACAGTCCTGAGGCCAGGCACTTCATCTTTTCAAGAGACCCTGCTGCTGGGTACTGGGAATGGCATGAGACCTGGGTGCAGACTCCAACCTCCTCCTGAAGTCCAGGCATCTCTGACAGACATTGTTTTCACCCTATGAGCTGAGGGTGAACTCCTAAATGTGTCGAGAAATCTAAGAAGTCTCAGGGGAACCTGTTCCAAGGGGTTCAAAGGGGTAATTTAAAAACTATACTAAGAGCAAATTAAAAATTTAAAACAAAATGTTCCAAGTACCAAACAGCTATGGTAGCAGCTCAGCAGGGATTGGTCTGGATTCCCATCTGGACATTACCCTGGAGATACCCTTTTCCAGCTATCCTAAGATGGTTCTGGTCTTTTGACTTGGTATAGATTTATTGTCTTTTACAGTCAGACAGCTGCCTCAGCTTTCAAATTTCAGCTCTGACTCCTGTATTGTGCTCAGTGAGGAAGAGTTTCAGTACATCTTGTGAGGAGGGTAGATATTCAGAAAGCAATAATCCCTGGATTCAGAGAAGTGTCCCATGTGGCAAGTTTAGATGTGCCTTTAACAATTTAGTGTTCCTGTGCTGGGCTTTGTGTGTATGCTCTGCTTGCATTTCTGCCTTTCGGATGCCTGTGAAAACTCATCTGACAGTGTGATATATCATACATTATTTTCACACAGAGGGGTTGCTTTATTTGACTAAGGGCAGATATTAATGTGCAGTAGAGATACCACAGCATCTTCTGTTACTGCTGATCGCTGGGCTGTAATAACTGTGTGGATGCTAACAACTCATGACAGATGGGAGATAAAACATCTCAGTTATCATCACCATGAAAGTGCATCTGCCAGAGAAGCTTGATACAGCCAGGCTTGCTGGGCTGTTGCTCCAGTGCCACCAGATGTAACTAGGGTTAGCAGGGCAGGTAGCTTGCAAAGGAGCATACATTCAAAAGCCATGGATGGCTCTTCTGGCAGCTGGACTTCCGCAGAGCGATCTGCTGCAGTTACCTGGACCCAATGCAATTAAGCATGCCTTAATTGCATTGAAAACTGTACTGATTGTTGCAGTCACATGGCCTCCTCCAGCCTGTCTAAAAAGCCCCATTGATATTTACCTGTCCACCTGTCTTTCCACCTGTGTGTGAGCCCACCCAGCTACAGCATCAGCATCCCACTGGCATGTAAGAGATAGGTAGATAAAAACCCTTTGGAAAAATACAATTAGGTGATTAAAACCAAGAGAACTTACTGCCTGGAAGCAGTAGAAGTAAATCAATGGAAGTCCTAATGTTCCACATGAGCTATTTTACCTCTGAAGACTGTGGGCCATACAGGAAGATCATTAACATTCCTGGGTGACAAATGCAGAATTGACAAATTCCAGACTCAAGCCTTGGTTTTGCATCACAAGAGGTGACATTCAGGTGGGAGGAAGGAGGAGAAAGCTCTTTTAATCTTGGGATATAAACCCCTCTATGTTAAGTCAGGGCTCCTGATGGCTTCCATTTACAAGACTGAGCAGCACCTGAGCATCTGTAGCCTGCACATGGGTCATCCACACAGGCACAATTCTGCAGGGAAGGACCACCCTGTGTCAATGGCCCTTAAAGGTGCTTTCTTAAACTAAACATCCCCAGCTGTGGTGCAATTCTACAGTGAGGACAGGTTCATCTCCTCCCTCTGCTCCAGAGCCAAGGGTCCCTAGGTGGTGCTACCAGCTCCTGTGGGCTGTGTGGAAGAGGCGGTATGGCAAGAGATGTCTGGCGCCAAAGCAGTGATGCCAAAGTACCTCTGACTGGTCACTGAAACACTGCTGACATCTGTTTAAAAGTAGAGTTTAAAGGAGAGATGTTTTTGTGGGCCTGTGAACAGAGCAGGATCCCTATGGGAATTCCAAGGAGAAAACATGACAAAGAAGATTGGAAGAGGCAGAAAGGGATGAGAGGGAAAGTAAGAGAGGTAAGAGAGAAGAAAACATGATAGAAGCAGAAGGGAAAGGGAACAAATAGGGATGAGATAATGAAACTAAGGCACACAAGTTTCTTTACATGTTGGGATCCTTCTCTTTTCCCCTTTGATGGGCTTGATAAAACCTCTTTTTAAAGTTACCTCTCTCCCAGAAGTGAGGTGACAGAGGTGAGA
Organism: Anomalospiza imberbis; assembly: GCF_031753505.1. NCBI lineage: Eukaryota > Metazoa > Chordata > Aves > Passeriformes > Viduidae > Anomalospiza > Anomalospiza imberbis. The sequence goes on from NC_089685.1 coordinate 63,618,552, forward strand.
TTATGGGAAGTGAGAAAATTCAGTGTGGGCTCTGGGTATCCTACCTGTCCTGCTCTCCTTCTCCTCCTGTCTGAGGGAAAGCTCATGGCCAGAGCTGGAGTGACTGTGTGCACACCCAACATCACACTTAACTTGGCTGTCTCTCGTACGGGCCATGACTTCTCCATCCTTCTCCTCTTTGGCTTCATAGTCACACTTGCTGGGCATTTCTGAATAGAGAGGATCTGAAATATGTGGCAGATGGAGGCCAGTGTGAGAGATGCTGAATTTGGACCTATTTTTTTGACAAATCCTCCATCCCACCACTGAGCTGAGGGATGTTGAAGTGGTGTTGAGGATGCAGGGCTCCTCTTCTCTCTGAACTGTGACAAGCTGGCATCCCATTTTGATTTGTCTTATCAACAGAGGATCTGGATGCCTCTCCAGAGCTCATCTGGACCCACTCAGTTCTCTTGCCTGATAAAATTTCTGTCTGAAATTAGACTGATGAGAGAGCTTGCCTGACACCCTGGGAGACTCACGTTTCCCTTTCACCACCTCTCCAGATAAAAGCTCCAGCTGCAGTACAGTAAAGATAATGTGAACCTCTCCTGGCTGACCATTTATTGCAACAGGAAGGAAGCTCATTTTCTGTTCTAGTGAGTCCTTTGCCTTCCGGGCTAAAGTTGCCAGCAAAAAGGGGAATTGGATTCAGTTTTTGGATGCCTATGATAAGTCATAGCACCAACAGGAGCATGAGATGACCATTTCTCACTGGGAAATACAGTGGCATTTTGTCACTAACTGTATGAACTGCAGGTGAAAGGCTCGCAAGCATTATCACCCCAGCCTGTGTCACCCTTTAACCCAGGGAAGAAATAGTTGAACTTCAGTTAGACAGAGATCTGTCTCTCTACTGTGCCCATTTCTTCCTGCAACCAGTCACACTGGTAAATTTTCAGCAAAGATACAGAGCTCATAAATTACTAAGACATCAATAAATGACTCAATGATTTTAGAGTGACTAAAATGAAATGTATCTTATTTATGTTAATGAAGATGACTGACATCTTGAAGAATCACTCACTGCTTTGCAGACTACATACATTCAGCAATCATTCAGCCACAGCTAAATGCAGCTACCTCTGGGATGGATTGTGTCAGATGCTTAATAATGTCTGGAAACCCAGCGAAGACGTATAGCAGTAAGCACAAACAACACTTTGTATGGAAGCCAGTAGGGCAAACCTGAGGTAGACAGTGTGTACCAACAAACTAGGATCTAATGGGATTCTAACCTTCTTTTTGAGCAGTGTTTGACACTGAAATCACAGGACTTTGCTGTTAGGAGGTTGAGGAATGAACTCCGTCACCACTGGGGGTCTTGTGAGGCTATTGCATGCTTACTTTATATGTGTAATGATGGCAGCTTTGCATTCAAATGAGGCTGAAAAAATGTTTGCTCCTATAAAATGCTTGGTTTGTACAGGCACTCAGCAATTGCAAATGCCATTTCAGAACTGGGCAGGCAGGAATGCATGTGCCTCTGTGCTCTGCTTCTGCAAACTTGAATGAGCTGTCGTAAGCAGGCACTTGGCTCCCCACATCATTCAAAGCCAGTATGTTGCATATCTTCCCTGTCGGCTGCTACTCACAACTGTGAAACAAAGAGATAGAAAATAAAATGTTTTACCAAGTAATTAAGAGAGATGTTTATGGGTTTGCTTTCAAGTCACTTCTGTGAGTGCCACCTTAGTAAATCTGTGGATTACTGTAAGGTAAAATGAAGAATATTCCTTGGTGCATGTGCATGAATCACATTGCAGGCGCTGTGGTGGGTGGGGGAGAGTTGGGGGGGATGAAGAGCCTCCTCAGTTTTGCATTCCTGCCATTTAAGAGCTCTTCATATGAGGTCAGTTACAGCCCTGATTATGAAGGAAAGAGCTTTAGAGGTTTGGGAGGGGTGAAATGACTGTAGCACTGCCCAAGTAAAGGCAGACTGACCATTTTACACCAGCAGAGCATGGCTGGGGGATGCAGGTGTTGAAGGAACAGAATCAGAACACAAATGTAAGAACTTCATGTATAAATGGGAATCCATGTAGGGAGGCAAAAGGGTCTCCTCTGTGCCTGCTGCTAGAGACTGCAACCCATAAGTCCTTGTGGAACAGAGGCTATATTAGAGCCCTCAACAGACCACCGGCAAAACTTGCTCTCCCCAAATACACTCATCTTCTCCAGCTCTGCCCTGCAGCATTAGAAAAACTCCCTCTAGAGCCAGGCAAAAAACTACCTCACCTTGTCCTTTCCAGAAACAAATGGATTAGAAACAGCTGTGGATGCTTTTTGTTCTTTTGCGTCTGAGAGCAAGGAAATGGCTGCTGCCCCAACACCATGCTGAATTGAGGGAGAGCCCAGCAGTGCTCACTGAGGTGCCCTCCCAAGGAGAAAGACAGAACCGTTTTGCCTGAAACAACTCACTGACTGCAGCACACACTCTGGATGGATATATACAGCGACTTTAAAGCAAGCTCCCTCCTTTTTGTATGTTAATGCCTTTTGCTCAGCAGATGCTCTCTGAAGCATTCAGCGTATACTGAAGGGTGCAGACCGTGATTCAAATTATAGGGGTGTAAGTGTGTGTGTAATATACCTGGCATGCTTGCATTTCCTGGCTCCACACCATGTGTGAGGCCAGCCCCTGGCCCATTTCCCCCTCCCTGACACACACAGATATCTCTGTGCAGTTACAGATTCCCAGGCATGTGTGTGCTCCATTCACACCCTGCCTGCAGAGCAAGTTCAGAGGGGTCCATGATGCAGAACTGGCAGAGCTGTGAGTCAGGAGAGTGAAAAGGAGAGAAAGGGAGGGGAGGAGAGCTGCGGGAGATGCTGTGCCACCCGGCTGCAGTCCTCAGCCACTTCTTGTGGCTGATATGCAGTTTAGGCAATGCAGAGCTCTCACCTTCCACAGGTTTATCACCTCCAGTCTGCCCAAAAGGATTGTAGGGAGACAACTGGTCACTGCTAATAATTAAGACAGCCAAATGAAGGTAGAGACAAGAGGAAGGGGAGCTAGCAGAAAGAAATGTCCATCCAAAGAACAGGATACCAGGGTCTTGGGCACACTGTCTTGCCTGATTATCCCTTCTCTTTTGTATCCATAAGAGCCAACCTGCTGTCTGTTCTCTGACTAAAACCTGAACAGCTTTAGCTCTGCAGGTATTGTGGTGGGAAAACAAGTGCTTGCCTAATTTTCGGCTGTCTTGGAATCCCTCCCTCCCTATGCTGGATGAGACCACAGTCGTACTGACAGCCTGAGAACTGGGGACACCATCTTGGCTGCATCATGGCTCCTTATCTTCAAGTAATAGCATGAAAATTTCAATGCACAGGAATCTTGACACCCAAAAAAAACCCCTGAAACTCAGGCTGTGTTGGGCCAAATGCAGCCATCTGACACCAGCTTAAAAAAATGCAGTAAGTGAAGTGACTCAAATGGAGTGGACTGTAAAGACCACATAACCTAATAATGGGTGTGAACAAGATAAGAAGGAAGATAACAATTATGGGTCTAAAAACCTCAGTAAATAAGACCTTAGATGGATCTACTGCCCACAGTTCAGGAATTAGATGAAGTTCTGCCTCACTCCTTCCCAGATGCCTTGATTTTTCCTCATGCCAGGTAGAGGACTGCCCCACACACTGTTCCCCAAAGGCTGCAGTGTCTTGACAAGACCTGGCATGGGGATACTCAATTAAAAAAATATCAAAAACCAGTCTTCCCCTTTTGGACAAAGGATCAAGGTTTGCTTTCAGTAACAGAGCTTTCATACTCATTTACTCCTGATCTACTGTTCAGGAAAACAAGACTAGGATGTGAACACTGGTGCCAGTGTCACCTGCATTTGCAAGGGAGGAACTGGACATGGTCTTTTTGCTCAGGGACATCTTCTGTCCTCCTTTCCCCCAAGTCAGCAGTGTGCTGTTGGTTGGCTTTTGAATGAGCCACAGGAGTCATCCTCCTCAGCCAGAGACTGTGAGAGTGTTTAGCTGCTGTATCTAAACTGTAGCATCTCTTTCATGTTAGAGCCAGTGTTCCTATTGCCATGTACCTTATAGTGGCCAGGCAAGCATTGTGAGATTGTCCCTGCTGGGCTATGAGGTCTGTGTTTTCTGCAACACCTGAAGGTGTCCAGCCAAGGGGGGTGCATTCTTTTACATCTCTAGTTCACACTTGGGATTTAGGTCTGCAAGCTTTTCCTGCTGTTCAAACATTAACTAACTGAAAAACCTGGAGAAGGCAGCGAGGTAGGTGGTGCAGGGAAGGAATTTGTGCTGGAGTCAGAGGATAATATATATTTTAAGACCGCAGGGAAGCTGTAGGACATATGACCTTTAGTAATCTCTTTGCTTTCAGGCTCCTTTCCTCCCCATTGAGAGCCTCTCTCAACTGTTCCCCAGGGGATTTCAAGCATTGCTATTATATATAATTGCACACAAAAGGGAGAACGCTCTGGCCCATGAAAGGAATAAGAGGGATAAACTAATTAATTCCAGGCCACAGAAGTGGAAAAGAAAGCAAATACTTGGCAATTAATCAGGGGCAGCTGAGTCCTTCTTTCCTATCAGATATGGTGGAAAGTGCTAATTGCAGAAGATAAGCCACACTGTGGGATGCATGAAACTGTCTCTGAACTGGGGACAAAAATAACACATTCAGCTGCCAGTACGCAGAGGAGAAGGACAGGGAGCAATCACCATCACCACAAGTTGTAGTGTTGGAACAGCACGCTGTAAAGGGTCTGGGCTGCTCTAAAGGATTTGGGAAGAGCTGGGGAGCCAAGGCAGTAGGGATGTGGGTGGGAGATTTGACTGTGAAATAGTCCACCTCTCTGTGCATCACTCCTCTCATCTGTGAAATGGGATTTATGGTTCTGTCCCTGGGCTGGCTGTGACCAGGGCATGTGTGATGCTGAGAAGAGCTCATGAGAACCCTCATAAATCTCCCAGTGTGTCTGGATTCAGCAGGGGTCTGCAAGGCCAGCAGAGAAGCTGTGGCTCTTGGGGCAGGTAGCGTGGCAGTGAGTTTGGTAGGGTCGCCTGAGGTAAGGATCAGATTGGCTGCTTTGCTCGTGTTTGGCTTCACTGGGTTTGGCTTCTGTCTGAGAGACTTTCAGAGGGGATTTTCCAAGGTCTTTAATCACTTCAAAGTGAAGGTAGTGTAGATGACAGTAAGGTTTAGAGGTGCCAGTGCAGCACTAATTTCAAGCATTAGAGTTTGGGAAATTCTTATTATGTTCCTCTCTATAGGAGGAGAAGCTTTCATATCTCCATGTTTCACATCCCTGGAAGTGTTCAGGGCCAAGCTGGACGGAACGTTGAGCAACCTAGTCTAGTGGAATGTGTCCCTGCTCATAGCAAGGGGTTGGAACTAGATGATCCTCAAGCCAATCCTTCCAACAAAAACCATCCTATGACTTTATGACCAGGGGAAAACCAGGATGTTTCAGTTACGTGGAAGACTGAGAAAAGACTCTTGGCACCTGATCCCTTCTCACTCGTGCCTTTCCTCACTGTCATCTTGCTTGACCACTCTGTCCCTACTGGAGAATATAGGCTGCCTTCTCAGACGCAGGAGTTGATAGAACATCTAAAAAGGACTCAGTAGCTCTTTTGGGGAAGGGCTGTGGTTTGGGACCCCTGTATGCAGTGATGTTCAAGGCCTTCTATCTCCATCTCTTCCTACCTGAATGCCAAATGCTCAGGAACAGCCACAGCGTTTCACTCCGAGGTCTGTTAGCAATCCTCATCTCTTTGATGTTCCTCACTTAGCACTTGGAGTCCAATTACATACACAGACTAACAGGCATCATCCTTTGTTCCTCAGAGGATACAAAGAAAAGTACAGCTCCCTAAATGTTATGGGTTGTTGTTGGTTTTCTTCCTCCAAGTGCTCAGATCCCCTGGGGGCAAGTCTTTTACATCAGGCCCGGAGGGGACTGATTACCAAATTGTTATGCATGCTTTATTCCTGCCATGAAAGTTGGACATGTGCAGTGATGCCTGGAATGGCAGAAGGCACTGTGGAAAACTACATGTATAAACCCCCTTGATGGTAGTGTAAATCTGGAATAACCCCCTTTTAGCTTCACTAGCCTCAGATTTACATCTGTGCTAACAGTAGCTTGGCCCTCTCCTATAATTCAAGGCATAAATTCCATGTAAAGAAGCTCCCTACTTGGGCAGCATGTGTTTGCCTCTTGCTTGGGGAACCAGGAGGGTCGGCATTGCTCAGGGCAGCTTTCCTGCCCTGCTACTGTCTGTACCTGTGCGCAGAATCAAACATGATCTGGCAGCTGCTGCAGCAGCCCTTGTATTTTGCTGTCCTATCCCTCCTAGGATTTCAACACATTTGCATTCCTCCTGCTGAAGATGAACTGCAGGCTTCTTGTGCATCAAACCTTCGTTTAGGGGAGCAGAATTCATCAATATTTCATGCTGAAGGGGGAGAGGAATACATATATGTGCATATATAATCTTAGAGAAGGAAAAGGTTGGTGCAGTGAGAAGAAGCAGATAAAGCTGAGGAAGGAAGGAGGGAGGTTTAAAGGATCCATTCCCTCATTTTTGACCTTTTATTGGTTATGCGTAATCCTAGGGAGGGAAAAATCCATGTGGCATTGAGGAATCCCTTCTTAATAGGGAATCTTAATTCTTAATAGAATCCCAGGCAGAGACTGCAGATCTAGGTAGGTGAAGGGAGAAGGAGAGACAGAAAAAATTACACAGAGAGAACAAGAGACAGTGTGAGTGAGTAAAACATGTGCACACATGGACTGGGGGGATTTTCAGCAGCAAGGCTCCTTCTGCTAAAGCCCTGCAGCCCTTACTCAGCATAATGTGGCTAGTCGAGTGAATACGATGCTTTTAAAAGTCTCTGGCAGCTCTTTTATTAAAAGCTTGACCGCGAGGCTGGGTTATAAATAATTTGATATTAAACACACATGTCAAAGAAAAGGGTGGTGAGGGAGGAAGATTGTTTTCAAGCCAAAGAATAATTATTCGGGTATATAATTTTAGCTCCAAGCTTCTTGGGGGATGAAGAGGCAGCACAGAGTGAGGGAATGGTGAAGAGTAATGGTTTCAATATCAGGCAAGACTGCGTTGGTGCTGGCTGCAGCACAAGGTGGGGCTGCCAGCTGGCTGAGGTGCTCCCATGTACTGCACAAGCAGAGGCTCTGCTGCCTGTATTTTACAAAATGGGCTCAGAAATAAGTGTCTGGCTTTCACTCACTGCCACAGAGCCTATGTGTGCTGCACACCTCTATCTACCCTGAATGCACACACATAACACACACAGGGCTCGTACCTGGGTCTAGCCTGCACACATACACTCGTCTGTCAATATGCTGCAGATGCTAAAGGAGACTCTTCCAGCCAGGACTGCTGATGCTGATGATCTGCATTGCAAAGGACACACTACAAGGGTTAAAAGTATCTCTTGGGAGGAAAATATTCCATGTGGGACTGTGGGGAAGGAGACAGACAGCAGGGATAATGAGCAGCCTTCAAAATGTGGTTGGAGGAGGGAGGAAACACTGTGGGATATGCAGTGAGCCTCCACACTGGCATGCTCCAAGAGGGTTTCCTTGCACCTGCATACAGGCAGCCCAGCTAACTCACTGACCCACCTCTTTGTCCCCACAGGGTGGGGTTACTTGAGCTTGGCCCACACAGGGCCTTTCCTTCAGCTGGTTCAGTGTGACATCACACTCTCCCAGTGCTGCGTGGGGCTTCTTGCCAGGGACAGCACTCACCTGCACGCTGCCCAGCGCCTCCCAGCGTTTGCAGCAGCTGGCTGTCTTCTGCACAGCCCAAAGCGCTGGCTGCGCGGTTACCTTAGAAACTGCTTTTCCTCCTCTGCCTGCTGCTGTGCATGAGTTAAGTGATGGGTACTGCAGGAAGAAGTCGGGCTTCTGCCTCCAACAGGAGAAAAGACCCAACGCTCTGCAGACTGCTCTTATTCCTCTCTATAAAGGTGCTCCTGGCTCTGCTGCCAGAGTGAAGAGTCCTCATTTTCTGCCATAGCTTGGCCAAGGTGACTGTGGAAGAGGAAGAGGAGGACAGGCTTAGACTTTTTTGGGTGCTGGATACTATTGTGGATGCTCTTGTCTGTAAGGCAATTGTTTCTAACCTCGGTCACACATTTTTAACTAAAATTGGATTAATTGAATAAATAAACACTAAGCTTTATGTTAAATAAAGCTTAGTGACCTTCATACTCTTTACAACATAGAAACACTTCTCTCTTGTCTTAGGGTTTTTGGACTGCTAGAAGGGGATGGGGGCTCGGATTTGCTCTTAGATGGGCATTCATAAATCTGGAGCTGGTAAGGTAATCAGTGTTTATGACTTTGGAACTGACAGTTTTTTTAACCCCGGGGCAACGATGACAGTGACAACAGATGTCTCCCTCTGAAACAGGCTGGTGGATCTCAGTCTGGTTTCCGGGTAGGAAGAATGGGACCATATCAAACTACCACTTAATAGCTAAATGCAGTCTCAGCAGGAGATCAGGGACTGAAAAGCAGTGAGCAGTTGATCAGTATTCCTCATTAGTTCTAAACAGAAGTCACCTTAGTCTTTTTAGAAAATGGATGAATAAGCAAAAAGATCTCATGTCCATCTTGTGCTCTACTGGCATTCTTATTCTATAATTATCTGAGATTGAGGTTTAAAACAAAATATTTATTTACTACCAGTTTTTAATTTTTTTCTCTGGTTCATTCACCCACGGGATTGGGGATAGGTGTCCATGGATTCTGGGGAGCTGCAGGAAGACGAAGATGGTGTCATTTTGCAGGGCTCTTGATGCATATGGATCACACGTGGTAGGCAAATTGGAGGGTGGGGAGCCCAGTGCAGAGCTATTTGTTTGTTGCAGGTTGGGATTTTATCTTTGTTTGCTTTGTGGGTGTTTTCCCACCTTCCCCCCACCCCCAGTTCTCTCGAGCAGATTTCAGCTTCTCTGTCTTAGCTACCTGTGGCTTCAATTACCCTGAGCATTTGTGTGGCTCAGTGTTGAAGGAAAGGCTCTGGATCATTACTGTGAAATGTGTTTGATCTCCTCTCGCCTTTCCATTTGAAATGGAAATAACCGCTCTCGTTAGCTCCTCAGGTCCCCAAGTAATCGTCCCACCGGTTCTTTCGGTTCCTTCGGCAGACTCCCTCCCCCTCCACCACCCGGGAGAGCTAATGATTAGCCTATTCCACCTCAGCAAGAGTTTTTTTCCCCTTTCTCCCAGTGTCATTTTGATCCAGATTTGATAATTTCTTGTTCTTCCTGCTGCCAGCAAGTTCCTTTTTTCAGTGGTCCCTGCTTTTGCCCTCCTGACTCTCAGGGTTTGCTTACTTTTGCTTTATCCTCAGAGCAGAAACAGAATTTCCTCCCTTTATCACTCCTCAGGACTGTGTGAAGAAACAAGAGATTGCCTGGAAATTCACTGTCCTGTCTTTTTACTTGGGTCTTCCCTTCACTGGCACAAATGGTTCAAGGTGGTCCTTTTCATTGGTGGTTGGTTGGTCGGTCATCCTTTTCACTGCCTTTGTCTTCCAGCCAGAAAATGTTTGGCAGTCTCAATTACTGTATTATTCCAGCTCAGGAGCATGGAGAGGATGTGTTTGTGTGTTAATCTCTCCCACTAAGGCAACCCTTCAAAAGAGGTCTCCTGCTACAACTGCAAGCCAGGGAAAGAGAAGGGAATGAGTTTGTGGTGCTGGAGAAGAGGAGCTTGACTTTCTCCATCATAATTTTAAAAAAATCTGTCACAGCATTTGAAAATGCCTAAAGCAAAAAGGACCACCAGTTTCTCAGTTTTTGTAGAGATCCCTGAAAGGAATGCTTTATCCCTCTAGTGTCATTTTTTTTCCATCTCGTGATCACGTCCTCGCTTTTTCCCTCACTAGTTGCTTCTTCCCTTCCTTTCCCCTCACAGCCCTGCCCCATTAGGCTGTTGGACTTGCTTTCTGCAGTATCCTTGGCTCCCATGGCATGAGAGATCATTGGCTGGAACACAGGCACTCTGCAACCTGCCTCCAGCTCCACAGCAGGTCCACGTGCAGGTTTTTCTTGGGCTGCACATCAGCATGGAGGAGCAGCAAAGGAGCTGCCTCAGGCACAAGGGCACCTGCTGCAACCCAAAAGCCCCATATTCATCTCCACAGAACATAATTAACTCTGCTCATGAACACTCTCTTATCTGAAACACAGAAGAAAAATGAGCTGTGGTGAAGGGAGACGGGAGAAGGGAAAAAATGGAAAAAAAAAGGACAAAAAATCTCTCTCCCTGTTGACGTTTGGCAGTGTAGCAAGGCAGCAGATGGGCAGCCAGCATCCCGAGGTCCTGGCAGGCACAGACCAGCCGACCCATGCTGCATCCCCAGCACTTGTTCACAGCCAGGCAGGGTCAGGCCCCTTGCTCCCCTTGGGGGATTGGAGAGCACTGATGCTCAGCAAGGCAGCTTGTGACTGACGCCTCCTTCCTGCTGTGAGGTCCTGGCTGCATGTAGCATCCTTCTCCTAATGTGGGAGATCATTACTACCTCCCTCCCTCTCCTCCCAACGCAGCCCGTCTCTTCTGGGGGAGACTTTCCCCTTTTCTCTGAAGATGGGGATGCTTACCTGGAGTGTGTGTAAGGATCTGCATACTGCAGTGCACATGGTGTTTCACATGCAATACTCTTTCCTGACTCTGGTTGTTGAAAACAAAGCCCCACCAGCCATTTCCAGCAAAGAGTAAGTCTATTTTTGAAAGAACATGGTCATTTGACTTCTTTTCCCATGGCTTTGAATACTTTCTCTTGGTGGTTTCCCTCTAAACAGGTGTTTCTTCCTCTGGTGGCAGCAGGGTGTGCTGGTCCCTCCCTGTCCAGCACGCCCGCCGCAGGATGAGGATGACAGGCCGGCTGGCTGTGGCCCAGCACATGGGGATGAGGCACTGGATGCTTCTCCGGGATGTCGGAGCCGCTGAGCACACCGGCTTCCCGAATGCTCGCTGTGTCACACTTGCCAGCTGAACGCACGGGAGCTCGCTGTGGGCTGCCCCTCAGGTCCCAGCCCAACCTGATAATTGATGCAGTAATCCTCTGGATTCCCTCATTAGCAGCCGCTAATGGCCGTCGCGTTAGCAATGAGCAGTGCGAGCAGCGCGATTCAATTAAGCCTCTAATAAACCCATTGTAAACGGCAATAGCCGCGGAGTTCAAAGGCAGGATTACAGAAACTCTTCCCAATGGCTTGCGACAGCAGATGGGTGCGCGACGCCCTCTCATTAATTGACTGCAATGGACTGAATGACTTGGAAACCCACTGCACTGACTGGTGGGAAGGCTGGGGGGCGTGAGGAAGCAGGCAGGCGAGGCTGTGATTCCTGCAGCCCGCCCGTCAGAGCTTTCCCGTCCCTCCCAAGGCTCCAGGCCCGAGCGCTGGGGCAGCGGGGCTCGGGGCGGGCTGGCAGCTCCCGCGCTGCAGCCGGGCAGCCACGGACCGCGCACGGCAGAGGTCACTCTGTGAATTGCTCGGGAGCACATCACATCGTGCTTTCCTCGCACACTTAATCTGAAGTGACTTGGCAGGTGATTTTCATAGATAATTTGTGGCCTGTCACTCATCCAGAAGACACAGCAGTGAGAAGGGCTAGGCAGAAATGTCTCACTGAAAACTTCTTCATTCCAACGGTTGTGGGGTTTGTTTCTTTGTTGTTTTGCTATTCCTTGGATAAAAGTTGAAATAATATTGTAAAATGCCTTTTTGGAGAATGTGAGATAAGAAAACTTAAATATGAAAAAAAAAAAAAAATCAGAAATTGCCGGAACTGCATTTGAAAAGATTTTTTTCTTTAGAGATTCTTCTTCACTTCTTCATTCACGTTATTAATGATGTGAAGATTATACATGCTGACATCAGAACTTATTTAAAAGCTATAAAAAGACTAAAACTGGAAAATTAAATAAAAAAGAAATAAGAGAACTGAAAACATGATTTTGAAATGTTTAAGTAATTGAAACATTACCATGTTGTATTTCTTGAGAAATATGGCATATTCATTTCAATTTCTAATTCTTTTAATTAATTTCATTCTGCATTTGCACTAATTAGACCGGGCAGTTAGGTCTTTGTTCTCTTGTTGGATGTGTGTGATTCCTGAAATCAAGTTTCTAATGTAAATCCTGAGTAGAGAGGATATGAAATCTCTCTTATCACCTCTCCTTTAGGACTCATTTAAACGTTGCTGGATCTGCAAACACACTCACGACTGAACTCATGTTCTAGAAACCTTATGAAAATGGCCACAGATGGGGTGCTAACATGCAAAATGATTTCATAATTGAAATTAAAGTTTCCAGCTGATAAATTTTTACCTTTCTCCCCCCTCCCCCCCCATGCTTTCTTTGGTTCTGCAGCCTCCTGGTTCTACAGCCTTCAGACTTTGCATCACCTTGAAGACACATCTTGCATGAGCTCAGGCAAACACAGCAGGAGCCCAGGGCCACATGCACTGCTGAGCTCCCATCTTTTGCCCAGGCTCACTGGCTCACAACCCTGCTGTCTACACCAGTAGGTCTGATCTGATGGTGCAGGAGTTTAACATCAGGGTTTGCCCAGCCACGGCCAAGGGTGAGTTGGGACGGAGCTGTTAGCAATAAAGAGTACATGGGCTTGATCTGCAGTCAATCTCAAATGCTTCTGAATCAACTGGACACTCTATCTTTGCAACCCAGGGATTCCAATATCTCTTATCGGCATGGGATATAAATGCATCATCATGCAGTTCTCCTTCCAGGCTTGATAATACAATTATCTTCTCTGAACAATTCCCAGTACACAGAGAGAGTTTGGAAGAGCTGTTAGCACTTGGTGAACCTGCTCTGGCTGGGATTTCAAGGTAATGACTCCCTGACACCTCCTCTGTGTCCCCAGGAGAAAAATCTATTTACCACTGCATCTGATTCAGCCCAGGAATAACAGCAGGCTTTTATTCTCTGCCAGTAATGCCCTGGGCAAAGCTCTTAACCTCCTTGTTGATGCATACAAATCTAAAAAGACTCCATAAGAAGAAATGTAAGTTTTCTATAAAAATACAAGGCCTGCACGTAGCAAAATAGAAAGAGAGAAAGAGAAGAAAAGGAGATTGACAAGAAGGCAAGCTGGTCCAAACCCAGCAGAGGAACCTCAGCTCCACTTGCCACAAAACTTAAGGACAGGTATAGTTCTCCTCACTCCACGTGTGAGAAAGTGAAGCTATCTGTCTTTCATACATACTCTCACTCTTTCTTTCCCTACCACTCCTATATTTACTCAATCATTCTGGCTGCAACAGTCTTATAATTATGATTGGATACTCTTCTGGATTATGAGGGACCCCTTTGTCAGAAGAATTCCTAGGCATGTAGTCCCTACTTATTGAAATTGAAAGTTGAGCAATTTGAGGATGTTGAGTAAATTAACAAGAGATTGAATAAAGATATGATTTTTCTGTTAATGTAGAAATATAGTTTCACATTTTTAAGGAACTCTTTAACCAAATACGTTCACTTGCACAACCATGTTCTTTCATTTTTTGTCAGATAGGATTCTGACTTCATGTATTGTGATCTGTGTGTGCCTCACTGGGATTTTGGACCTTAGCCTGTGTGTTTGCCAACCTTGACCTTGGAGATCCTCAATGTATAGGCACCATTTGAATTTGCTTCTCCAAATCCTTTTAATTTTTTCATCACTAAGTGTACATGTGGCTGTCAGTCACATGCAAAAAAAGCATGTAATACAGAGGAGGGAGGGCTGCACCACTAAGAGAAGTTCTCCTTGGGCTGGAAAAGCTCAGCCTGCTGTGTCCACCTTAGAAAGATGGTGTGGATGCTGCACGAGTGTATCAGAAATCAGGGCAGAACAGTTCAGGGGGCCAGGCAGGATGGGGACAAAGCGTAGGAAGGTAACTCTTCCTTAAATTATACCCTTGGAGTGCATGTCAGCAGGGACAACACTGAACAACTCTGAGTTGTAACCTTGCCTCTGGGTGCCTGTCACCACCTCCAGTTTCTGTCTTGTCTTTTTTCCCTTTCCCTTACCCTTACTTCCTGCACTCTTTTGTTCTCTTAATTCTTGCTTCTGAAGAACACCGCAGCATTCATATGTAAATTGCACCTAGTGCTGCAAGGGGGAGTGTGTCTCAAGGAGATATACATGCCATCCTCCTCCCGTTGCATTTTCCACTCCTCTCTCACGGTCTAGGATAAGAGGCAGGGATAGGACGTGTGCGGGATGGGGAGTTCCCACGCATGGCCTCCTCCTGCATTTCCTTTGCACCTCTGCCTCCATGCTCCCTGTTTCTGCAGTTAGCAATTAAAGCTGTCATCTCTCATCGCGCCCACAGCGTGTGGGGCGGTCGGTGCTGCAGGAACCGCCCTGCACCAGGGTCATCCCAGGCACCAGTCTGTCACAGCCCAGAGCTGCAAGGCTGTCCCATTCCTTTGACACAAATGTGATGACTGTCATAGTGTCGTTGTTTGTACAGGTCTAAGTCAAGCGGAAAAATCACATACAGACACACACATGGAGTGATTTTTAATTTTTTTTTTCTCCTCCCAGGAAAGGGATTTTCAGGAGAAGTCTCCCCCGGGGGACTGGAAACAGAATTTCTTCATGTGTAGGCAGTGTGCTGGCAGGTTTTTGTCACTTTCATTCACTCCCTAGATAGGTTACTGGGGGCTGAGAGCTACTGCTCTTCTCTTCCCTGTCATCTCTTAGCCAGATAATCAGCTTCAAAAATCAAAGATTTCTGTCCTGCAAGTCAATGGAGCAAAGCCATGTAGTGCACCCTGAAAAAGGAGAAGAGATCTACCTGGACAGCTCTTCTATTCTGTTGGGTACTGATGCATTTATTCTCACCACACACCATCGTCCAGATTTAGCTTATTCAGCCATGGCAACCCAGCTGCCTGGGACCTGCGCTGCATTTTCTCCCAGGCTGTGTATGACGTGTTCCCTCTGCTCTGCCCCTCCTTACCCCTTCTTGAGGAGCAGGCTCTGAATTCGGCACAGGTTCAGGAATGTTTCACACCAGCTACTCACCCTTTCAGTCAGTGCTGCCAAGGTTTCTGGACTGAAATATCAGAACAGCTGGTTGGAGACCATCATCTTTCTGAGCCCAAGGGATGGTCATGCAATATGAATGAGGTGTTGCTTCGTGAGGATGCTGGCTTTCCCAGCAAGCAATACTCCATGCCAGAACGCTACAGAGGCGAGAGGAGCAGCAGCACCTGCAAGCCCTGTATAGACCCAGGGTGCCATGATGAGAAATGTTGAATGCTCCCTGGGATCACCCATTCATCCATTGGTAACATTAAGAAATCTGATGCTGATTATTGGCAACCATTTTCACTTTTGTTGTTGCAGTTGCTGGTCACTGATGTATGTGATGATGGGCCCCAATCCAGAGTGCCTTCAGGTTAGGGGAGACTTCCCTTTGTGTTTAGCAGATTCTGGCTCAGAGACATGCTGCTGGAAAGAGAACACTGGACTGTCTGTGCTTTGGCTGTCAAGGTGGCTAACCCTGGTTTGGCTCCCTCCCTGCCTGTGCTGACAGGGCCTGAGCAGCCCTGTGGTGAACCTGCAGGATACAGGACTGATGCAAAGGGAGATGCACCAGTGGACCAATGGAAGGGGTGGAGGGATCTGAGCAAAGGATTTCATCCTGCAGTAGGACTGAGATCAGCTTTTGATGAGTGGATGGGTGGATGCAATACAGTAAAGCCCTTTTCTCTGCAATGCATCTGAGGCAGCTGAATGAGAAGGAGCTTTTTAAAGGATATTTCTCTGCAGCAAGGCTGAGCACAGCTTTCATGGCTGGATGCAGAGATGGGGCAGCACTGGCTTTGGTTACACCGAGAGCAAGGGATGGAAGTAGGCTTTCAAGGAGATGTGATTCTCAGCAATGTCAGGTGTATGAAATGCCCATTTATTACGAAAGAAGCAGCAGCTTTATGCTTTTGATGTCAGCTACTGATTTACAGTGATTTATATCAACAGCTACAACCTGTATCTACATAAGATTTCTCACAGGACTGTCAGGGCTCTGTACAGGAGAGGAAAAATGGTCTTAGGCTAAAATTGTAAAACCAGAGAGCCAGGTTCTTTGCAGGACTCTGCCAAAGCCTCCTGTATCCATTTAGAAAGGCTGCTTTAAGCTTAGCCCTTCATGCCTGAGTTTCTCCAGCT
The DNA here is from genome assembly GCF_031753505.1 of Anomalospiza imberbis. Taxonomy (NCBI): domain Eukaryota; kingdom Metazoa; phylum Chordata; class Aves; order Passeriformes; family Viduidae; genus Anomalospiza; species Anomalospiza imberbis. The sequence goes on from NC_089685.1 coordinate 63,634,810, forward strand.
CTGAAATGGGGACAATACACTTTTCATCTTCACACAGAGGGGTGGGTGATGGAAACCTCATGAGATGTGATTAAAAAAAAAAAAAGCTTTAAGATCTTTCTATAGGAAATGCACAGCTCCTAGCAATAACATCTCTTGGGTGAAAGAGCACACCAAAATCTTTAGTAATCCTGCCTTGCTCTGGGCCTGTCTCCAATGAAGAGATACTCTGTCTCAGTCTGGATTAGATAGATATGCCCAGGCCAGGATGCATTCTTTCAATCACTTCTATTTGCATGACCTGATACTTAAAGACGTCAAAACAGACAGGATGCAGAGCTCCAACCACAAGGATAGGGCTGTTAGGGCCCATGCATAGCTGTGATCTCTACTAGAAACTAATGTACACCCCTAACAGCCCCCTTGTGCCTGCAAAGTGTGTATTCTCCTGTTTCTGTCAGAGCCCAGTGCCTAAGAGGCACCACTGCTCCCTGTGGGAACCCTGACTGACAAGCCTGGCTGGTGCCAAAGTATTGGAGAAGGGCTGGGTGTATCACAGGGAGTGTCACAGGGAGTGAAGGTTGCTGTTTTCCCAGCCAGGTGGTATCTGGGAGGGAAGGCTCTGTCCATAGTTCACCCGTGTGTCTTCCTGCTGGGATGTTAATTTTTTTTTTTTTTTTTAATGTGGTTGTATTTTTTTAAGACTTACTGAATAAATTAACCAGTTTGGAAGACTAAACATGATTTACTAAAACAGAACCAAGAGAAGACATTATTATTTTGCTCACAATAGCCACAGTTGGACTCTCCCAGTATAAGCAGGGAAAATGAGTGATTTTCCTTTACTGTACCAGGTCCAGAGAGGAATCTTGCTTCTCATTTCAAGATGACAGTGAAAAAACGTGGTCAGTAAGAACAGATTTGTCGAGCTCTGCAGATCTTCTTTTATCTTAATGTCCAGATTCTGCCAGCCCAGAAATTACTTGTCTGAACCTTTTAACTACTCCTTTTGTGCAGTTCTGGGAGAAGCATCCCAAGTTTAAGTTACTTGAGGGCATTCCAGCCTGCTGCAGCTCTTACCCACGGCTGATAGGGTCTCCAGCCAAGAGAGGAGAGGCTGCTGGCTGCAATGAGGAAGCATATACATGTGTTTTGTCCCACAGTGGACTGTGGTGAAGATACAAGAGTGTTATGTGATACAAGAGTGTTATGTGAGGCTGTATTATGATGGTATTAGATAACGGTGCTCTGCATAGCAATTCTCTCCCAGGCAAAGAGCTATGTGGCTCAGAGCACCATGCTGGCTCTGCATCATCAGAGATGCTAAACAGATAAAAGGTCTTTAGTCCATATGTCTTGAAGTTGACCACAAGTAGAAAATATTGATTTGAGGTAAAAAAATTAATTTCCAAATTAATTGAAGAAAGATATCGTTATGCCTCAAGCTGTTCCATTTGCATAAGAATGAGATCACCTTAGACAAGAACAAAGAGACCCTTATACATAGTGAATCGTGCTAAAAACCCCCACAAATTAGCTGGAAGTAGGAGAGCTGAACAGCCACTGACAGGACAAAATTAGCTAGTCCGCATTGTAACTGTTATAGAAACAACAAGGAGGAAAGAAAACAGGTCTTTGAAAAAAAACCATGGATTTTTTTTCTCTGGAAAATAGACTCATGAAGTACATTTTGGCACACTTTGCTTGATTGATAAATGACCCAACAAAACATGCAGCACTATCTGCCTGTCCCATTCTTGGTGTGGCGCACAGAGCAATTTGCAGAACTCTTTAACATTCCCCAGCAAAGGTGTTCCCATCTCCACTGTTACCCATAGGTCTATTTATTGAAATGTTTATGTCCATGCAAGAGGCAGGTTTTAAAGTATCTCTGGCACATTGCCTGCATAACTTATCAGTTACAGGCATCTGATTTGGCAAATTTTACTGTGGGCTGCTGTACATTCAACCTTCTAGGCTACAGCTTTGCTTTAGCAATTACCAGCAACAGACACAGGCAGAGGCAGTTCTGACCTCCAGGGAGCATCAACACAACCTGCAAACATTTCTGGGTGCACATGGACACTTAGCAGCTGGGCTGGAGTGGGCGAAGCTCCCCTGCCTCCTAGCAAATCCACAACTGAGATAACTCAGGAGCAAGCTTTTCTCACTGATCCCATATGCTGCAGCCTCTTTCCCCAACACTTGCTTTGAACAAGTGCTTGAACACATGCTTAGCATGACTAGTGGATATGCTTGTCTCTTGTAAGGTCTCTCAGGAGGTCTGTAGCAGACCTCAGAGTTGGACCCAGGTGTCTGGGAACAGACCCGAATTCAGGGCTCTGCATCACTGGAGCAGACCAAGGTGACAGCTAGTAGCAGAGCTAGTAGCTGCTGCAGGCAGCTCTTCTTCATGTTTCTTTTCTTCATACACACACACACACACACACACACACACACACACACACAGAGCCTCTCACCTCACGTCTAAACTCTGATATAAAACTATTTCTGGCTGCCAACCAGGCAAATTTCATAGGGATGGGGGAAGGGAAAGAAAAAACAATAAAACACCAAACCCTTATATTTTTTCATGGCAAATGTTTGCTCAGCTCTTCTTCTGGCTATGACTAAGAATATTTCATACTCAAATAATCCGTCACACTTAATGCTGTTAAACTTTTCAATACCAACTGTACAACCCACAGAGTATACAAAACCCCTTCTGGGATTCTTTATCATCACAGTAGCAACTACAGAAGACATTTGTCCTGCTGGTGAAAGGCACTAAAATCACATGATCATCTGAAGTCCTTCCAGCCCTTTTCAGGCATGAAAGATATAACTGATTCACAGGTGAGACAAAGCCTCATTGTTTCTCCCTTTATGTGGCTCTCCCTGGGAGTTTCTTTGTAGAAATTGTGTGGGTGGGGGTATTAACCACTTCAGAGAGGTGGCAGGTGTAAAGGAAAGCAGTAGGGGACCCTTCAATTAATGCCCTTCTGAAATAGTCTTGTTCTGGGCTTTTTCCATTGATGCAGTCTCCCACATCTCCATGCCCTGGGGATAACTGCTGCCTCTGGAGCTGTGTTTGGTACCAGGAGACTGCTCTGGGCTGTGCAAACTGTTGCTCAGGGCTTGGGAAGCAAAAGAAGAGAGGAAGGCTGCTACTGGGGATTTGGTGGCTGGAGAAACTGTTATTGGTGCCTACTGGCTGCTCTTCCCAAGCCCTCTGATTTGCTGCTGTCACTGTGTGCGTGCTGGCTGCCTAGCCTGCTCCTGGGTGGGGGAAACACATCTTGGGTTGTTTGGGAATATTTATCTAAGCTGGTTTACATGAGCAGAGCTGTGCAAGTGAGTGCCAATGATGCTGCTCTGCTGCTCTGTGGAGCATGGTGATTTCTTAGTCTTTCTGAGCTGTACCCATAAAAGTGTGCCCAAGTGCAGCCTTTGGGTGCCTATGGGAGTAACGGTGGCTTAACTCCATTCGGGGGCACACAGATTTGTCTGGGTGAGGCTGCTCCTGCTACATGTGAGTGCCCAGGCCTTGTCATGAGTGGCAAAACTTGCACATGAGAAACTAGCTGAGTGTGTGGCTATTTAGCAGGTGGACATGCTATGACCCAGGTGCATTGGTAACAAAAGCTGAGCTGACCCAGCTTAAAGACCTAAAGGGAGAAAACGTTAAGTTCAAAATTGTTTTAGGATTTTCTTAAGTGTGAATACTGCTGTGATATGCAGGTGATGTATGGGTCATCTCTTCTGACTGCAGTGATTCATCCAGTGATCCTATGCACAGGAAATCCATACACCTCTTAGAGGCCAAAAATCTGCTGTGGCTTCACTACAAATCTGAATGCAAACCCTGAATCCACATCCTTACCTCAAAAAAGGTCACTTCACTAGCACAGTCTCTTCCTAGTACTGACTTCTAGATTTACGTTAAATAGATTTAAATAAATGTTTGGCATGAAAATAATCTTGGCCAAGACAGACTGCTTGACAGAACAAGCAGAAGCCTAGCTCTTGTTTTGCCCAAATCTCTAAGTCATGGGCCATTACTGCTGATTTTTCCTCCCAAATGGAGTCTGAAAATGCAGTGCTCTTTCCCTCACGCCTGAGGCCGGAGTGTGGGACCAAACCTCACAAGGAGCTGGTCCTGCATCCAGACACTGCCTCACTGCTATAAGGTCACTCTGACATCTACAGGAAGCTCTGGGCTGCTCTCCTCAGCAGAGAATATTGAGGTCAGACCTGCGAGACTTGCTCAGGAAGGACAAGCTCACTCTTGAGTCCTTTGAGAACATTATGCTCCCTAATTTAAGTGGGTCCTACAACTCTCACATATAAAATCTGTCTGTGATGTCCATAGGTGCAATTTATCCATAGGCTCCAGTCTGATTCATTTTATAAGAAGTCTCTTCAGGCCTGAGAAAGATTACCAACAGATGCTCAGCTGAAGATGAAGGGGGTCACTCTGGCTGTTAAGGTTATGCGGGGTCCAGTGGGAACCCAAGAGGAAAGCAGTTTGGACAGGGTCTTGGGTAGTGACTCAGCACAAGGGAGGGGATGTAGGGAGCATCTGAAAATAGCAACTCATTCAATCATATCTCATATCTATACGTAAACCTCTAAACTTCTGGACAAGATGTTCACTTGACATGACCAAACCTGCAGGATCTTCTTTTTGAATGCCCAAAGTTAACCTGGATTTTCAAATTTCAGGTTGTTTGCTGTTAGCAGTAAACCTGGCAGCAGCAGGACTTACAGCTATCCAAATTGTTAAATGCAAATTGTTAGGTAAATGGTACGAGGAACAAATGATGTAGGCTGTCCAAATGAGTATTATTTTAGGGCACTGACAATTAAACTGTTGAAAGTTTAAAATATTCTTTCTAAATGAAAAGGGAGATGTAATTCAGTATCCTTTTCTGCAGAAGGTGTGTTCAGGTCTGGCTCTTTACACTGGGTAAAGGCACAAGTACAGACATTGTAAGGATCCTGTGGTGTTAAACATTTTTCTCATCCTGCATAAAAGTGACCCTTTTCACTCTCATGCTATCTCAGAGCACACATATAAAAGCTGCCAGCTCAGGTGCCCGCTGCAGGGGAGGGGAAAAGAGTCATGGAACAGGAACCAGAACAGCTGATACAAATTATCTCTCAAATTGGAGCAAATGCTCCCAGAAATGTCACCTATTAAAAGATCAACTAATAAGTTCCTGCTGCAGCCCAAATAACTCAAGATTAAAAAAAAAAAATCCACAAAAAAACTGGATAGTCCTCAGGTGCGGGTTTTTTCTGAGCTTTGAATTCTGGGGTTTATCAGTTTTGTACTTACCGCAATTGATGAGGCTCTGGGCAATATTTATTTCAAAAACCTGCTGGATCCCCTTGAAAACCCGGACTTATCTGGAGAACAGACATGTGACTCCTTCCTCTTGCCAAATCAAGATGAGAACCATAGGAGATAGCCAGAGACTACTGGATGCCAGGGCTGGGGATGCTTTGCTGGTTCTTCACTTGCTGATTTAGTATAGGTTAAGCTGAAAAATGCAGTAAACCTCCCAATGCCCTGGAGCCTGAAAGAGCAGTATGGTTTGGACGAGGTTACAAGATGAGCATCTCTTGGCTGCAAAAGCCTTAAAATAAGTATGGTTTGACTGTATCCTAATGGGTAGATTTAATTTTTTTTTCAGTGACTCCTGATCCCATTTCAAAGTCATGTGTGCAATCATTGTGAAACCTACAACTTTCATAATTATAAATATTGGCTATTTTAAGGTTTATGGACTCTTCCTGTCACACATTTCTAGTTTTTCCTGAGGAAAGTTTACTCCTGTGGCTACTAGATGTGAACTTGGAAGGTCTTTACCATCCTGGCACAGGTAAGGATCTCATTGGTAAAAAGATTATTTAACTATGGAACCAACCTATCAGAGAACAACTAAATGATAAAGCAAACCTCTGCAGAGGCTTCTTAGACCTAATGATAGTGACACCAAGCCCTAAACTGGAGGCTGTAGAGTCCAAATGTCACTTGAGTCCAGCTGGTTGATAGGATGATGTCTACTTGCGCAGCTCTTGATTGTAGCCTTAGTTGAGTTTCTTCTGGTCATCTGCTTCCTGACTCGGGGCAGATGGCACTATGGCCTAGAACCAGGTAAGGATGAATACGTGCTGTCTGCAGTAGCCTGGCATGAGAAAAGCAGGTTTTCCTGGCCAAGCCCTCCAAGACTCCTTGTAAATCAGCAGTTAGCACCAGGGCCTATCATTAAGATGCTAAACAAGGAGTGATGTGTTAATGCAAATCATATCATAACAGAAAGCAGCATGTCCAGGTAGACCTACAATGAAATACAACATGTCCACACAAAGGGTTTGCAATTGGGCTGGGGAGAGTACCCTAGTTGAGACACAATAGAAATGTGTATCACTCATCTGGTAAGTAAGATAATTTTCTGTCTACCCATATCATAGTTGGCACAGATGTTGCCACAGATCCCTCCTGTGGTAGCCTGGTGGCCTTTGGCTGCTGATGCAGGAGGACTCACTGCTGGGGTTAGACTGTCACCCACATAACCTAGTTTTAAGTCAGTAGGGATGTTCTTGCAGGAGTAGCAGTTGCACCTGTATGTTGAAGTGCAGATGTGTCTGTAATCATGAAAGGGTTGGAAGGAGATGTTTTTCTTCTCCTGTAGTGTAGAGGGTAACATAAATGGTTGTTTGAACAGTTACAGCTTTCTGTGTGGGTGAATTGCTGATGGTGTTTATTTAAAACATTACACCTGGAGAGAAGTATCACAGCAGAGACTCTTCTCTCTCCTTCCAAGCACCATACAAGGGAAACACTGCCAGAAGAGTAATACTTCAGTACCTCTGACCTGCTACCCTCTCCGGCATATTCTGTTTAAGAGCAGCATTGATAAAGACCCTTGCAGAGCTAGCTGGGAGGCCTGCTGCCACTGCACCCTTTGAGCACTGAGTTCCAGCTGAACTGAAAGCCAGATTTCAGGTGAATGGCAAGTGGGGCTAATGCAAGTGGCTCTGGTCTTGTCTGACCCGAGACCCACCAGGTCACATAAACAAGATGAATTAATATCTAAGTTTACACATGAAAAAAAGAAGTGTTGAAAAAAAGAAAGTACACAGAACAAGATGCTCTGCTTTTTGTGTGTTAATGGCTAGATAAAATTGCTTTTGCCCTGCAGAATGGCCACTTGCCTTCCTGATGTTGTATGGACAACAAGTGGCCCCTGGAACTCCATTGCTCTCTAAAGCTTTTGTTCTAGCTTTATCACAATCTGTTGCACAAATAATTGACTATGTTGGGGTGCTTCCTGGGAAGCTATCTCTTCTGCAATCTCCTAGTTGGATTATTCTCAAGCTACCATCAAGGAAGTCTTATATGCCCTGTGGCTAATCTGCCAGTCCTGTAAGGGTGCCTTGGTGATCCTAGAGTGGCACATCCTGGAGGGAACAATGCAGTAGCAGGGGACATCCCACGCCATCTTTGAGATGACAACAGGGTTTGTACTCCTGACTGGGAAAGAGAATTTTGACTAGTCATCTGGGGAGATGCAATTGTTTGCCACCACTTTTCCCTCCAGATCCTTGCCAGTACAGGAACAAATAATTTGTTCTTTCTCTCTGTAGTGATGTCTCTGCCAGGGGCAGAATAAAAGAGAAATAACAGGGTATATGGAGCCAAGAGGCAGGAGAGTATGTGTGCAGTGCCAGCCAAACCGACTGAGTGCAATATATTAGGGAAGGACTAGAGCCAAGAGCTCTAATCCACAGTAGCTGTGATGCACCATGTTTCCAAAGGCTTGTACAAAGATGCCTCTTCTTCAGATCAGCCTGCTTCCATGGAAAAAGAAAACTGTCAAGGCTCTCTGTAGTCCCTGTCTTTATAGCCTCTTTAGGGACATTTCTCGAGGAACATAGTTCTTTCTGTGAATATTAAGACTCAAAGCTAGCTGAATGAAGGGTAGAGAACAAGGTCGTGGCCTTCTGCTCCCCTCCCCTGACATTCTCACTTGACTGACACCATGAAACTAGATGCCAATAAATCAGCAATCAGCCATGCCCTTCTGAATAATCTCCTGTTCCCCTACATTATATCTTCTAACATTGGTGATTTAATATAATATATGCTAGACAAGGGAAGGTTTGGAATTCATGGCCTATAGGAATGCAGGCTCTTACTATGCAAGTCTCCCCTGCATCTGATAGAACTCTGCCTTAAGTAATTGCTGCCCTGATTTTAGGATTACTGCTGGAATAAGTTAAAACAGACAAACCAAGTTGCCTGATGCATGGCAGAGGGGGCTGGAGCCATGAGGTCTTTGCTTTCACCTCGCTGCACTGATAATGTTTTACGCTGGCAAACTGTGCTAATCCCAGAGCGGCTGGAACTCGCGCCGGGAAGGACACTGCCTGCCACTTCTGTATAATGGAGATGGAGTATTTAGACACACGCAGGCTTATATAATTTTCCTGACTAAGTGACTTCCTCTTTGATAATGTATAAATCAGATGTACCTTAATTTGCCATCCTGTTTTCATGAAAGCCTGCGCAAAGCTCTACAAGCTGGGGATAATGATCCCTTGATAAATGAGGGAACTTAACTTCCCAGAAAGGGGCGAAATGGTCCAGGCAATATTCTCATAAAAGGCAAAGAAAAAGCCTTCACAAAGGCACACCCAATACCCCAATATTGGTTTTGGTTACGGTGTAGTCTTCCCATGGAGGAAAAGGATGTTTTGGTGGGGATGATTTCTGTACCACTGTCTTGGAGGGGAGGCAAATAGGTGTGCTTAGTGAGTGGGAACAGCAGGACTTGCTGAGCCATGACATAGTGTTAATCTCGCTGTCCTCTTCAGTGAATATCTGCTGGTTTCCATCAAAATGCTCATTGCTGTAAAAGGATGGATTTGAAATCTGATGGTGTATGGGCTTAGGGAAACATTGATTGGTGTGATGAACATCTGGTCAAATGACACACAGGCAGAGATGCTGCAGTTTTCTACACAATATTCCTGCAGAAGAGGTCATACTTTATCCAAAGGGAGCCGTGTTTGAGCCAGTAATGCGTCCATAGGTCTCATGAGTTTAATTTGTAAAATGTGTTACCAGACGTTATAAAAAGGCTGTAAATTGATGCCAGGCTACTGCATTTGTTGAGCTTCTCTGGGAAAAGGGCAGCTGTCACCAGCTTCCTGAACTCATCTCCAGCATGGCAATGGTGTCTGTTGGCAAAGGTGATAGCTTGTCACTCTATTCTGTTTCCCCTGTCTTGCCTCTGCCTCTGGTGTTAAGTCCCAGGAGAGAGGTAAAGGAATCTTTTTATGTGGGTTTTCTCTGTCATATTTTGGAAGGCTCCCTGTGTCTGTTTCGGATCTTGTTCAGATGTAAACAATTTGTTTATCTCTTCACTGGTGTAAAGCACAGGGTTTTATGGATGTAGAATCAGCTCTTTACAACTCCTTAGGCAGAAGGCTTAATCCTCTCTTAAGAGTAGGGAAAGGCACATAGATAGAGCTTCAATGACTGACTAGAGTCCTAATTATGAGTAGAGAGTAAGCTTGAGATTAAAAATAAGGTTTGAATTCAGCCTCTTAATGAACAGTCCTAGATCCTGCTGCCTCATTTTATGCAAATGTACAAGTAGCATATGTTTTACACAACGGATTCATCATGTTGACTCATCGGAAGGAAGAGAAAAGGGACTGTTTCCGTATTAAACACTATCTGCCTTTTGCAATGCACTTTCCCTGTCTCTGCATCTTGAGCACCCTCCTTGCTGTGGTCTCAAAGTACGCGTGTGCGTTCATGAAGACAGATGGAAGTCTATGTAATCACACTTCAAAGGAAGGGGTAAAGGTGGAAAGGGAAGGAGGGGATTTTGGCAGGATTGAGCCAGTTGAGGAATCTGCTCCATTGCCCTGGGAATGGGACAGATGGAAACACTGTCTGCCAGAGCCTGGACTGCATGTTCTGGGGGGAATAAGGAAGCCTACAAATTAGGGTTTCTTCTTCGCTCTATTTTAACATTTATTTATTTGTTCTTCTCTTTCTTTCCCCTCATCCCCCCCTGCCATCAATGGTAAAACTAATGGCATCTTGTCAAAATCTGTTAATGCATCTGCTCTGCAGGTTCAGGTTATCAAAAGTATTAGCTAAGCCAGTCTGCAAACACTTGGCGAACATCTGTCTGCCATCACACAAAATACTCTGGGTGGCAGGGAAAATTAATAAACCTAATTGGTTATGAAGCAGTATTAGACGTTGACTAATATTGTGCTGGAATTCTTCCAGTGTCCCCAAAGCTGTTGCACATACTCTCTCTGTGCATGGACCATGACTGTAAGGGAGTCTAGGAGAGACGTGCTCTGGATTTTCCAAGTCTTAAATATTGATGGTTGATGGCATTAATATGAAGTTCCTGCTCTGATATTGCACCCTCTTCTCTCTAATGATTCCACTGGTGATGGCAATGGGTGACCTTCCCCAGTCCATAGATGGTTAGAAATTGGTAGTGTGCGTGCTATTTTTTCTCTGACTAAGAGAGTATATACTGCCTTTGAGCCTTCTTGCCATGAGTGGCAGAATCCTTGTTTTTATTGGTAGTAGATGCTAACCGTGACTCCAGTGTAAATCCTTTCCTTCCATCTCCCCTAAGAAATAAACTATAATTATCCAGGCTGAAGATAGGGGAAGGATTCATGAGATAGAAACCAAAGATGAGGTGTCTTTTTAGCAAATCGATAGATTTCTGAAGAGTTGAGTGGCACAATGAGAGCTGTTGAAAGATTGGCAGAGAGGATTAACAACATGAATCTATCCAGCACGAGGCACAGCCACTTGCATTGACTCAGTCTCCTGGCTGCTGCTAAAAAACCTGAACAAGATGAGATAAAAAGACATTCCAGAACTCTCTCCCCTGTGGAGGGTCATACATGGTGGCTGAAAATCTGCACTCCACAGACTGCACTGTAGACCAGGATTTTACTGTTTTCTGACCTCAGTGAACCATGGCTGCCTCAGGGAAAAGGGGATGTAAGCAGCATGAAGAGGAAGAGCTCCCTGGGAAATTGTGAAACAGCAGTCATGAAGAAGAAGCAGCTGTCCTGTGCTGCTGAACAGGGGATCCTGCTGCATTAACTAATTTCCTGCTTCTAGATCACTTGAATGAGTTCACTTTCCCAATCTGAAGCAATCAGTGACTTTCTTGCTAGATCCTCCTACCTCTTCTGTGTGGTTATGTCCCACGTTAGTGACCGATTCCTCTTTATGATCCAAAGCATCTTGTCTCACTCTAATGGCCTAGTGGGAGACGCTAAAGAATCTTTGCTTTCTCCATAAACTGGAAAGAGGTGGCAACATTTTGATCCTCACCCTTGGATCTCCACCAAACCTTCATAGCAAAGGGACTGATGCCGGCAGGCTCAGTCCCATACCTGCCAGCTCCAGCAATGATACTCAGGCTCCAATGAGGTGCCTGCTGTGACACTCCCTGCTTTTGCAAATAGGCTAAAACCACTACCCCTAGACTGAGGCTGGTTTTTAGATTTACTCCCAGCATCCCTGTGGTGGCTGTAGCGTCCCTGTGTGTTAGGCTATTCCCCACTGGAGGGGCGCTAAGTCCTCAGGAGACAGCACTTTATGGTCAGCTCTGCAGTCAGCACTTGCTTCAACTCTTGCCAGAGCTTATCAGTGCCCTGAAACCATAACTGCTCCTACTCCTTCCCTTCAACACTGGCTTGCATGCTGGGAATATCTCTGTTCCCTCTGGCAGCCTCTCCCGTGGTCCTGGTGCTCCCAGCCTCCTTGTCAGGCTGAGCACATAGGGTTCTGCTCCCCAGGTAGTTTTGTTCCTTGCCCACCTGAGTGCTGACGCTATGGTAAAAATAATTCTGCAAGGAAATGAGAGCACTGATTGGGATTTAAATAAAATTTACATAAAACTCTGCCTTGAGTACTAATTAATTAGGTGTTAAAAGCCCCTGAAAAAACAGAAAGGGGGGCTGGTCTGCCTTACCACATGGGGAGAAGCTATTAAGAATCATAGAATACAGAATCATAGACTCACTTAGATTGGAAAAGAGCCTTTAGATAAAGTCCAACTGTTAACTCAGTATTACCAAGTCCACCACCAAACCAAGTAAGTTCAAGAGCTTCATCCATATGTTTTATAAATGCCTTCAGGGATTGTGACTCCACCACTTTTCTAGGCAAGCTGTGACAGTGCTTGACAACTCTGTTGGTGAGGAAATTTCTCCTAATATAACAAGGAAAAAAAAAATTCCAATCTAAATATCCTCTGTCACAACTTGAGGGTGTTTCCTCTTGTCCTATTGCTTGTTACTTGGGAGAAAAGACTGATTCCCACCTAGCTACAAGCTCCTTTTAGATCATTGTAGAGAGCGATATGGTCTCCCCTGAGCTTATTTTTCTCCAGGCTAAACATCCCCAGTTTTTCTTACCTGACACTCATTGGCAGCCACGGCTGAAGCTGTGGTCACCAACACTGTGAGTAGCCCAGATGAGGAAGGTGGGAAGGGAAGCAGTGTTGCAGCGTTGTGCTCCCCTTGGCATGTCTTTTGCTGCAGCAGTGTCCCTGGAGCTCTAGGCTTTATGGCTCTCAGAACCCCACCTGTGACCCAAAACAGAATTGCAGCCTTCAGCTGTGCCAGAGGAGCCCAGCACCACAGCTGGCCCAGATGAGAAAGGTGCGGAGAGAAATGCTGGGCCAGTGCTGTGCTCCCCTTGGCATGCTCTTTGCAGAACCAGTGTCCCTACTGCTGTCATGGGGAAGTGCTTCCAGCCTCCTTTGGTGGTGTCTCCAGGCCTCTTTCTTGTGCAGGCTGTGCTCACAGAAGAGGCCTTTAGCTCGTTGTCTTGTCCACTACCCAGGCAAGTGCAACATCAAGAGGGAGAGGGGCTGTGCTAGTACTTCTGTATGCTCTCTGGTAGCCCCTCAAGGCAACTTTTCCCCATCTATTGCAACTATTATAAGGGGAATGATCTGCCACTTGTGGTGACTCACTGGTTAATTAAGCAATGACATGTACCAGCCTGGGTGACACCAACAATTAACTTGTTCTTCATACTATCTAATTTAATCTATCTAGGGTTTTATAGAATGCTCATGGCCATGGAGAGGCTGAGGGTAGGGAGGCCTTTAAATTTTACTATTTTACTGCAGCTTATAGTGCTGCCAGAACCCCTTGGCCACCATCAGAAAAAGAGTCACGTAAATGGACAACCAGGAATGCTCAGTTGCTCGAGCTATTTGAAATGAGATTGAACCAGCTTGTTGTTTCAGAGAGAACATTTGGTTTTTCCCAGACACATATTGGACTTCTCATGCTCCAGACAGTCCTCAGAAAATTTCAATGGGCTGGGTTATGAAGCTTCCTTACTCAGTAGGTCCTTACTACTCAAAAAAGTTCTGCTGTGTCAGACTGGTTTCTCTGCTTTCATGATCTTTCACTTTGGAGGACGATGGAGCAGTTTTGATCTTAATAGGTGTCCTCATGGAGGCTGCCTACCAGGTCAGGTGTACATTTTGTCTGGTTCCTGGCCTCTCTGGGAGATATCCCTTTCTTATCTTGTGCCCACCTGAGCAGCAAATCACCTTTCACTTGTACAGAGAAAGGCTTTCTTGGCCTATTGGCAGCCTACTGGTTGGCTTGCTCAAAGCTAAGGAGACCTATATTCCTGTGAAAACTGAGGGTTTGTCCCAAACTGGACATTTCACCTCCAATAGAATTATAAGTATTTAAATCATCTTCAGAGCAGAATTTTCTCTCCTTGCCCAGTGGTACTCTCAAAGAGTGTAACAGGCTGCTGTACAAATCTGGAGTTACTTTATGTGAGTCAAAAACCTCTCCCTGCTCAGCTTTGAAAGCCAATCTCTTTAAGCTTTTTTTGTTAATTTTTCAAAGAGGTTTGGCGCTCACAAAATCCACAGGCAGAGGAGAATCCCCTTGTGCCATTAATTTTTCTCCACAGCTGATCACTAAGTACATAGGAGCTGCAATAAGCCTCACTCTATCCCAGCCTTGGCATACACTACATACCTTGAAATGACAACAGATCTCCATATGGGAGTCCCTTTTCATCCTTTTCACCACCCAAAACCAGTCATATAGACTCTGCAAATATTTTGCTCAAATTCTCTTTCCCAGCATTTCTCCCTGTACACATCTGTGCCCCCTAATATTTTGAAAGTTCCAGTGTCTCTGGCACAGAGGTGCGCCTTTCTGACTTGTTTTTGTGTATGTAACAGAGGGAGATCTGTCATGATCGATGTGTGGATGTGGACCTTTCAAGAAAAATTAAGTGTGTAGCCACCCTATGGTGGGCACATAGTAGATCACCTGACCTTGGGCCACGGCAGTTCTGGAAAAGATGTGAACAGAGACCCTCATGTTTTTTTCAGTGCTATAGAGGTTAATTCCTCTGACAAATTCAAGGTGACATTACATGCTGCTTATCTAACCTCTTCTTTGCAGTAGCACTTGGCTATTGCTATGTTGTTTGGGATTTTTACCAGAATGGTAATGGTCCAAGGCCTGGGCAACAAAGTCTAACAATCCAGATTAGAGTCCTTCAGTGCTGGATGCTGTCCAAAGACAGGAAAAACCAGCTGGAGATTGGTTTCCTGTTTTCTTTCTTTCTTTCCCTGTCCCAGTTCTTAGCCCATTTCAATTTATTTAAATTGCAAGTTTAGGCTGAGCAAGTGCATAGTTAGCATAGCAGGCTACATATAGTTTTGGAAAATATAATTCTTCCTGGAATCTCAGATGCTTTCAGCTTCCATTTTCGGGTTATATATTCTACCTTCCAAGTGAAGTGTAAAAGCAGAGCTGCTCTGTTCTGAGTAGATATTGAAAAGCCCACAGTATCTGTTGTTCCAGGAAGAGTTTGTCTCTTTCTAATGTCCAGAATCTCTTTGTCCTACAAGGCACAATACCCTGACAGTCTGTGTAGTGCTGTTGCCATTCTACTGATCACAACTTCAGGGTTAGAGACACCATTTGCAACATGAATTTGGGATTAATTTGTATGGATATGAAGCTATGCCAGAAAAGTAACATCTCTCCACAACTGGATGACATGTTCTGTAACCAAGGTGGGATCCGTAACCAAGATGGGGTGACTGAAAGCAGCTGTGTCTGCATGCAATATTCCGATTTTAGTGTTGAAATCATGTCTAGCCTTCTGGATCTTTGGCAAGGTATCCAGTCAAGATCCAGGGCTCATTTTACCTCTAGTCTTACCTTCACCACTGAAATGTTTGAACCCTGCTCAGTAGTATTATGTTAGAAGCTTGATAAGCATATCTGTAACTAAAGAGGTGCATTTCTGAAGAGAGGAAATAGCTTTGAAATATGAGTACTTAACTATATATTCCATTGTTTTATCAAATGGGAGGGAACTCAGTCTCTGTTTCTGTTATATTTATCTTGTGTCAGGCTTATATTCAATGTTTCTGCAGTTGTCAGGACTTAGAAAGGCTTTACACCTTCTGTCTTCTGAATTTTCTTCCTTTTCCATCTTTCTCTACGAGACAGTCATAGCTCAAGACAGGATGCAGATCACAAAGTTGCAGAGCTTCAGGTACCTTTGATGTGTTCTGCTTACATGCTCAAGATATTTGCTGAGCTTATTCATTTTCCTGCTAGACATCTGAACCCTTTTTAGGCCTTCTCTGAGGAAGCAAGAATGCTGCTTCCTAGGATCACCTGGGAATTGTGTTTAACAAATTACAATTTAATAAAGAAATCCACAACAATGACAGCACTTATGCTCTAACACCTTCCAATGCCACATTACAATGGTGGCATAATATGGGTCATAAGTTTGTAATAGTTTGGTGAAGCATCCTGCAGGCCCTCAACTGAGCAATGGTTTTGTGACTGACTCCGATGACCAGGCAGTAACCTCAATGCCCCAGCTGCTCTGATTTATTCCTATACAGGGCAGGACACCTGCCCAAAGCTCCTCATTGACCGAGGTTAGGATAGTCAGAATAATATCAGTTCTGCATTGCCATACTTCCCAGAAGATCTTAGCTGTAAATGTAATTATTTCAGATTTTTTATTCATATCCCCTGTTTCCTAATGTTACCCCTTCTCCTTATCTAGAGAAAATCCATATATTTCCTCTCAGTAATGGTGAACAGAGAGAGTAGGTGGAGTGATAAAGGCTCACTGCCTACAAAAGAGCTGCATTGTATTTGATCCATTTCAGCCATCTCCTGTCATTCTAGTGATTACAAGGGAGCTAACTTGCTCTCAACTCTAAAAAAAGTCTCAAAACTGCTTTAAGTTCCTGTGTGCTGCTG
The DNA here is from genome assembly GCF_031753505.1 of Anomalospiza imberbis. Lineage (NCBI taxonomy): Eukaryota > Metazoa > Chordata > Aves > Passeriformes > Viduidae > Anomalospiza > Anomalospiza imberbis. Next base: position 63,651,148 of record NC_089685.1, read on the forward strand.
GTTTTTATTTATTTTTGTTTGTGAATCTAAGCTCCTTTTTCATGTGTGTTCCCCTACATGTATTTCAGGTTTAACGTTATTTTGAGTAAGATGTTTTAATTTTTTTTTAGGGACTGCTACTGCAAAGAAAGAAATAAATCACTCTCTCATACATGTGATAAATTCAGTATTCAGAGAGTAATTCTTCTAAAACTGAAAACAGCCACTATGTTTTGGGGGCAAACCTGTAGATTCAGGTTGGAAGAAAACTCAGGGGGTCATTTAGATCTTGCTCAGGCAGAGCCAGTGACCTGACTTCACCTTATTGTCTTATAGACACTGTACCCTTAATTGTAATGCCATCTGAAAAAACACAGAAATTATAATAAACTAAACACAAATCCATCAACATTACATGTAATTTTGAAGCATTGCCACAAACATGGACTTCTTTTCTCTGCTAAAATAAAAGCAATATCATCTGCAAGTGGTAAACCATCACGTTCCCATTTGATAGCACATTTTTCTAAAAATTTCTTGCATACAACAACCACTAGTTTCAGTCCAGATCTGGTTCTGTATTTTGAGTTGCTGGGAAGTACTGGGGGCTGAGCGCAGGGAGCTCTGCATTCATGGAGAGGAGCTGTGTGCAGCACATGTCAGCTCTGGGGAGATGGTGCAGACATCAATACTTAAGGACCCAAATCCAGTACAGGTAAATTTGTCCCAGATATCCTAGTCTGTTAGGCACCTGTCCTAAGGAGTGGAGGAATAAAACCATCTTTCCTGAAGTCAGTGGTCTCACCTCCACACTGCCATGGCTGCCAGCACAGCTCCAGCTATTGGATAGGGTCCAGGGATGGAAAGAAACTGTGGTGATCTCATTCCTGCTCTCAGCTTCTACTGTGTGTGGGGTAAGTCCTTGGGACAAGATTTACAACAGTATGTAGGTGCCTGCCAGGGTCATACTGAAATCTTCAGAAACTCCCAGGCACCCAAGTACATCTGTAAATATGTACCTCGTTTAGTCCCTCACAGCACGATCCTGAATTTATCTGTAATGAGAAGCTACTGGATGCCTGCTGGGACACCACTCTGGGGAACGGAGCTCTGATTAAGCCCAGGGGACCTGAGTGGCAAAAACAAAAATGATGCAGCTCTGGGAAGCTGAACTCACCAGAAATCTTTCCCAGCGTCACTAGCAAGATGTCTTACTCTGCCAGGGCTCAGCCCAGCTGTCCAAACAGAAAAAAAATCAACCTGTCAGATTATTTTTTTACTTGCCCAAATATGGATTTACCCTTTCCCCCCTTCCCCCTCCCCCTCTTCCTAATTACTCTGGCCTATAGTCCAGATTTGACACTGGTCAACTAAGGGACAGGTTTTCTACACATCCACATGTCTCTTGGTAACTGAAGTCTTGTTGATGAACTCTGGAGCAGGTTACTGTGCAGTCAGAACATACTTCTTACAGACACAAGAATCACCAATGAGTGAAGCAGCTTTACTTCAGCTAAATATGCCATGCATTTAAAACGTCTGTCTTCTATGATAGGATCTTCCAGGCACAGTGATGGAAGGTGTGTGGGCTGTGACTATGCCTCAGCCAGAGATACTGTAGAGATCTAACAGAAACATTGAGAGTTGAATGGATTGGCATGAACAGCACCAGAGGACACTGCAGAAGAACAGGAATGACAGCTGTTGATCACACCTAAGCTAGAAGATCATCAAGATCACACCACATCTTGCAGCTTCTCAAAACACACCGACTGGGAATGATGAAGAAAACAGACTGAAGCCATTAAGAGGTAAGATAAAGGACAAGCCTCAAACCATTAAAGATATACAGGTAAGGCAACTAAAGGGAATCTTTCCTAATAATTATCAAAGGTGGAACCAGGTGAGGAGATAAGAGATCACAATCACTGTGAATTTTTAAAGTGAACAAAAGACAGATCGAAACCCAGCCTGGCCACGTGCCTGAGATGAACACTAGAGATGTGGTGACACATTATATCATGTCCCCTGCCCCCTGTCTTGGAAAGGAGTCCTAGCTGGAGCACCCTGGCACACACCTGTTGGTGCCTGTGAAGATGCAGACATGAAAGAACGAGTGTGAATGAAATTAGGGGTTTAGAATAAAATCATCTCCCCAGATAAGGTCTCTCATTCAACTCTGCTGCATTAGTTGAGATTTGTGCGAGAGCAGAGCACTCCAGTTCCTAGCAAAAGAGTCAGTGTGAGCTAAACCCTAAAAGACACTCTGCAAAAGAAATACAGAATATTCACATGCAGCTTCGTGAAGGTAGGTGTGTGTGCTCCAAAGCCTGTGGTTAAATTAATTCTTAAAGCTCCTCAATTTGACATTGCTTTCCTCTCCATAAAGAATGTAATTGAAGGAGGGATAATTTTCTCTCCTCCTCTGCTTCTTTCTTTCTCTACCACCTGTTCCTACATATGATGTCTTCTGCCATCAAAGACTATACATACTATATTGAATGAACAAGCCCTGATGCAGGGCTGTAGTCCTGAGGCAAAGGTGTGCAGGGAATATTAAGAAGGCAGGCTATGAATGGAGAGAAACTCTACAGATTATATAAATCCTTCTTTGTCTTCATTTCCCTGTAAATTCTGGCTCTAACTCATGTGTGAGCTGCAAGACATCTGTCAGATTGAGCACTGCTTATTGAATATATTTAGTGAGGAAAGAAGGGTTGGGCTAGCGCAGTAACAACAAGCAAAGCCTTCATCTCAGTTGATAGGTGGCTTGTGGCTACTGGCAGGACCCAAAAGGCTCATTTTCCCAGGGACACTGGAAGTGACTGCAAGTTCATCCTTCCTTCTGTCCTTAAGCACCTCAGGGTGCCTGGGTAACAGCAGTACCTGAAGTCCCTACGCACCTTTCCCCCTACCCCATTTTCACAGAGAGAGTGGGGACACCACCTGAATGTGAAATGGCTTCTTTCTTCCTCCTCATCAACCACAGCCCTGTCGGCTTCAAGCACAAGTCCTGCTGTGTGAGGCTACAATTGTAGCTAACCCTGGAGCAGTTTGGTGGCTGTAAAAAGGAGTCAGTGCCTGAAGGGTGCCTGGATCCTGCCTGTTCTCCTGCCTGCCCACTGTGTACAGAGGTGTGATGGGTTGGAGGTGGTGGCTGGTTTACTGGGACTGGACACCTGCCCCACTGTGCACCCCACCAGCACCGTGGCAGTTGGTGAGCAGCAGCTCTGTTGTCACCTTACCTACCAGACCTGGGGAGTCTGTAAAGATTCCTAATATTTTCCTCTCAAAGCCACAACACAGCCATTTTGCCTTCTCCTTCCACAGTGGTTGCCCCAGCCCTTGGCCACTTTAGCTGCTCTTCTCCATGCCTTCTCTGACTCCACGCTGCCCTCCTGGGAAGCAGGGACCAGAACTGCCTACCATATCCCAGAGCTGCATGTAGCTGCATTTTATAGGGTAGCATAATGGTACAAAGGAAGAGGACTGCACAGTGGCATCCCGTTCCACTCAGGAATAAACACCTTCAGCCAGTGCTACCCTTGACCCCTTTTCCCACCCATTCCTTTCATTGGACAAAGGTATTTTCACCAATCACTTTAACTGTGATATTTTCCCAACCTTTCTGGCCTTATAAATGCAGCACTAATCAGGGAAATTTTCACACGGTGTGTGTAAGAGAGAGACCCTAACTTCTTGTGTTGCAAATATGGGGACAGCTCAGCTCAAAGCTCAGGCTCTCCTCCAAGCAATGCAGTGAAGGAAACATGAGTGGATGCATTCTCAAGGAATATGCAACCACCTCTGGGCAGGAAACTACAGGGTGTGGTGAACCAGGGAAGTGTGAAGGTGAGGGCTACTGCTAATAGAAGTGGCTTGGGGGAATTTTGGGACAAACTAATTGCACAAGTTAGCAGTTGTCTCATGGGGAACCTCTCTTAAAACAGTCTTGCAGCGTGTCCATCAGATAGTAGTTCTCATGACCTTGCTGAAAGGTCTGCTATGAGGCAGAGGAGCAAGAATGGAGGAATAAAGAAGGACTTCTCTGACTCTTTTCCTAAGTGTGAAATGCTAATTCTACATAACTTTGGATTTTAGTAGAGAAGAACAAAGTATCTAAAAATAAAATGTCCCTTCACAAGAGCCATACTCTGTTTAGAAAGAATTGTAGCATTTAGAAACTGCATTTATTCCCCAGCATTTGCTAACTGGACCATGGCAGGACTTCATAGCATAATTTTCCACTCATAATACAGCTTCTAGCACTGTCAGTGCAGTCTTTTGCCATTTCATTCAACACCTTTCAGGTGGGAAAATGGGAGAAAGGGGAAGTCTGCAGTCACTTTGGGAAACCTCCCTGGGCCCTGGTGGCATTGCATTTGCCAGCTGGGTGCTCGCAGGGAGATGGCAGCATGCGAGGGCCCCACCAGACAGGGGAGGGGCTCTCAGCTGGTTGAGCATAGCACACGTGCTTGTGGGGGGACTTGTGACATGGCAGGACTGAGGCATCCTGTGCTCAGCTCCTGAGGTATGTCTAGGTCAAATGCATGCTGTCTGGGAGGCCAGAATACCCCTCAGAATGGTGAAACAGCCTGGAAAACATATTTGCCCATTTTTATCCTGGTACTTTAGCTGAACTCACCTCCATAGCAGAGAAAAGTAACTTGAGCATTCTGAGTCTTAGTGTCACCAGCTATAAAAACGGGGTTAATATCAAGCTTACCTACTTTCCAGTGAGTTGCAGCTAATTAGAGTTAGCGTTAGTTAATGTTTGCACAGCCTTGGGATGTGAAAATGGTAATACCATGCTAAGTATTACTCCTGGTGCCTAGACACCATGATTCTTCATAACCAGAGCAGTCAATTAAATTAGCTGGAAGTGGAGATATACAGCAGTGAGGAAGGCAGAAGAGATACAAACTTCTACAGTAACTACTGTATGCATGATGGCCTGCAGCTGCAGAGGGCAGGGAAAGCTCTGTTTCTGCTACTAAAGGAGCCAGAGAGACAGCTCTGTTTGTGTAGGAGTGCAGATGTTCCCCAACAGCTTTGGGCTGCACTGCAGCAGTCCTCTGGCTGAGGAAGGGTCAGTTCCTGACAGATTTATGAGATAGAGGGCTCTGTTTAATCCTCACATGGCTCTTGCTCATAATGTGTTGAGGATGCTGATTTCTTCTGTGGACTTCTGGACAAAGCAGAGCAGCACTTCCCAGAGAAGGAAGGCCAACCCTGCCTCATGTCTGTCAGCTAGCAGCATCCCTGGTGGGGAGTAAGGAAGATTCATCACAGTGGGCAGTACAGCACAGTGTTTCACCAGCCACAGTGCAGAACAGCACTGGGCATAACACAGCCTGTTAGGTGCACTGTCTTGAACAGGGGATCCATTTCACCCATGCCAGCTGTGGGCACGGAGCAGATACTCAGGGACTGTGGGAGAAGTAGAGTGGAACAGAGCCTTCTCTGTTCCCAGCAAGGCACTGCTCTGAAGGGAAAAGTCATTGGACTTCTTGAAGCCAAAAAGGGGGAATGTAGAAGTGTGTGATGCCATTTCCCAAACCTGGATTTTGTCCAAGACACTTGGATTAATACCATATTTTTTGGTGATTAATCAGGACTGACTACCCATATCAGGACCATGGCTTGCAAGCTTTCAAGAGCCATCCCCAGTCATGCAGAAGTCTGGCCACTTGCAGAGATGTGACCCACCAGGAAGGCAGAGGGAGGATTGTCACACTCTGGATCACCAGTGCTGTTTCTTTGAGCTCCCCAGTGCTAACCTACGTATTAGCTGAGGATTTGGCTAGAGCTTCTGGCCAGCTTCCATACTCTGCAATTGCATTCTGCTGCCTTGAAATCCCCCTCCTCACACACATGCACAAGCACACCCCATGGTTTAAGAGGGATACAGAAGCTGTCACTGCTTTCTGTCCAAAATCCCCGCACAGTGGTGGAGGTGGTTTATCCTTCTCAGGAACATACTCTATTTCAGTGCCACAAGACATGAATTATGTGCCTGGAAAGGTTATAAAAACACTTTGGGAACCTTTGGAAGGAAGATGCAATCTTGAGATGAAAAGTGATATTAAAATGTCACCTGGTTTGACTTCTGGCATGATCAAGGCCTCAGGCTTGGACTAGGGAGGGGTGTCCTCGTGACGCTGGGAAAGATCTAAGCACTAAGCATATTCCATTTATGAAGTCATAAAGATGTCAGTACTGGGTAACTGATTTAGGATTTTGTTCCTCCTTTCTTCTCCTTTCCCTGTCCTGTAGATTTTCTTCAGCCTCCTCCTCCTCCTCACACTCTGTTCTCCTCCCAAAGAAGCCAAGTATCTCCTGCTGTCAGAATGATTATTCTCCCTTGTATTAGAATGAATGATTAGTCTTTGTCTAGTTGCCTCCATAATTAAGTGCTGCATGAAAGAATATTTTTATAAGTAACCAAGGCAGTTGCTCCCTCTGGAGCTGTTGGGAGCATGGTACAGCTCTCCATTGGCTTACAGGCAGAGAAGTGGGTGTCCTGCATGGAAAGGCATTCACACACAACCCCTGTCACGGGTGCTGCATTCTCAAGCTGTGCTTGTAGCTGGGGCATATTCCTCCCCAACAATGCTGCGTGCACATGATGATCAATTTGGATTCATTTATGGGCTGCTACAGATACCCCACCTGACGTGTGTTTGCACAGGGGCACAGACTCAACCCCAGGTACCCTGTCCTATGTAGGTTTGTGCACTCCTGACCCAGGACTGAGCCTCTGCATACCTCCAGCTTGTTTTTCTAATTTCCCTGACTCAAAACCATCAAACTAGTCCTTTCCTGTCTCTGTGTACCCCCTGGATAAGCTCCATATTAAGAGAAGGCTTTTGAGGGAAGGCTGGAGTAAGGGAAGAGGTCTTGAGTGAAGAAGGGATATTAGACAGCAATAAAGCCTAAAGAACACCCCACCCTTCCTATAAATATCCCAAGAGCTCCTCTGCTTCCTAGCAGCACTAATGAGACTCAACAGGAGTGATGGAGGGCAACAAAGGAATCACTGATGAACAATCAGAAATGGTGCTTGGCTGCTAATCGGACTAATGAGCTGCTTTGCATAAAATGAGAGAGAGAGGGAGGGAGGAAGATGAGCAGATGGGCTCTTGGAGGGAAGGCCAGTGGCAGCAGGAGTGCCACAAGGAGTGCCCTGCAGCATGGCAGCGCTGGCTGCTGTCTCTCTAGTCCTTCCTGGCAGGAGACACTGACCATGAGAGGGCCAGCACTGGGCAGCTCTGCCAGAGTGGCTCAGGCACAACTGAAAGCCTGGTGTGAACCACGGCTTATCGCAACATGCCTCAACCCCCATGGCAGTTCTTGTATCATCCTTGTGCATCAGAGAGGTTAATCCAATCATTCGCTGAGGAAAGGAGGGACACATCTTCTGTAACTCCAGTGGCCAAGACACAGGCATGGGGAACGCCAAAGTACAATTCATACTACTCTTAGAGATACCCAAATCAGAGCTGAGGTGTCAGACTCTGAAAGTGTATTTACCATGGAGGGCTGGATTGATTCTCCACTTGTCTATCTTCTGAGAGATACCAGCTGACCAGCTCATCAGGCACATACCCTGGGGGTTATTATCCCTATGAAGGGGATTAGCATCTTGTTCCCTACATTTTTCCAGTAGGAACAGGGGTCCAGTTGTAGGTGAGAAACTCAGGTTTCTCAGTGAATTAGCAGCTGTGTTACTGGGAAGGAGTGTACAGGAGAAAGAGCAAGAGACAGACTTATACTGCAAAGGAGGTATGCTAGTCTGTACCTCCATGAGCCATGTATAGGCAAACCATAGCTTAATCCCAGCCCACATCAAAATATTGACAAAGATTTTGGGACTTAAGGGACTTAAATGCCTGGTGCATTCCGGCAATGCATGTCAGGTACAAAAAAATAGGATTTCCCTAAAAAAATAGGATATGACACAGGCAAAACACATTTTAGTCACTTTTCCTTGGCACATTAGTACCTATGCTTGCTAATGGGAGACCAGAGAGACTATGGCTTCCTGTTTTGCTTCCTGCACCTGACTGCTGATCCTTCAGCACTGCTAGGTGAGAGCAGATCTACCATCTCTGTCATCTTATTTCAGACCTTGACCATTTTTCTGAGGCTGTGGGCAACCACACAAGTCATGTTCTCTATTGCAATCCAGACAAGCATCTGCTAATAGCTGTCTGAGGTCTGTCAATGTGTTTCCCTTTCACAGAAGCTCCCAGAACAGCCAGAAAATGGTGATGACTGTGCAGCAAGAGCAGGAGGTTAGAAAGGCTGCAGCATTGCTCTCGTTTGAATTCAGGAGCAGATGCTATAATTTATCTTGCAAATGGAACTGTAGGAATGATTTTCTGCCTCGCCTCCATAATTTGTTGGCACTTTACCTAGGTGCACAGCTGTGGATGGGGTGTCCTCACAATAGGGAGAAGGCACTGAGCTCTCTTCCTACTTAGCAGCTTGTACTGGGAGAGATGATCACAGGCTGGGTGCAGCTCCTCTAGCAAAGAGGAGCTGATGAAAACTCTATTTCCCTTATAGCAGGCTGTGTGCAAAGCTGCACACTGACTCCCACTCCTGATGCTTCTCCACTGCAAGGGGCATCTCTAGCATGAGATGGACCTAGAGAACCAGTTCTATATTCTGAGAAGCCTATGAGCTACATAAAGCCACCAGATCACCAGATATTCAGATGGTCCTTATGCTTCTCAAAGTTTTGCAGGGAAAGGGAGCAATAGAAAGGGATAATTTAGTACTGGATAGATGAGATTTACAGTGCCATGTTGTCTTGAAGCCAGCCAGCTGGGATGCCCTCAGTGCTGGGCTGGGAGAGACTCCATGCTGTGCAGGTGTTCACAGGAGAGCCATGCTCCATCTCTCCTCAGACTTTTTCCAGCTGCTGCTTTGCCCCTCCAGAGTCCTACATGTTGAACTCCAACCTGTGAACTCCCTAATTTGAGCCCAGGAGGATGTGATACCTATACCTAGGGTGGTATACCTATCTCCTAGCATGGAGATCTGAGCTGTGAGGCTGATCATTTACAGGCTCTTTGTGCTGCTTGTGGGATATTCAATCCTGTCACACTTCTCAAGTCTGCATGCCTAGACAGCTGCACTCTGACTTGCTGTAAGTGTCCCTCTGTCACTGTAGCCCTCCTGTAGCCTTCCAAGGACTGCTGAAAATGCTTCTCCAGGACCACCTTCTGGCAGCTCTGCAGAGCTGCATAGAAGTCCTGTAGAAAAACCCTGAAGATTTTCTCTGTATGAAGAGTACTGCAAGGAAGAGAAGTAAAAAAAGACATGCTTGGCTCAAAATCCAATTCCTTTCTTCTGAAATGGCCACCCTGCTTTTCTGAAGCCTGATCAAAGAAAGAAATCTACCTCTTCATTAATGTGATGTTATCCTTAAGGACTGTAGTGACATGAGGCTAGAGAAGGCCAGATCCACATGGATGCACAGATGTAGATATATAAATCCTGTGTGTCCCAAGAGTGTACAAGAGAAATCCATGATAGATGACTGGAGCAGAACATGAAAACACAACAGACAAAATGCAACATGAGTTTAGCAGTTATGGTTGTCACTGCCAGTGGCATTGGATCAGGTGAGATGAGAGAAGGGCTGGAGGCCAGTCTGTAGCACTGAGGAGGGAAAGCATTAAAAGGCAAAACTGTGGAGAGTGATGGGAGGATGTACTTGCTCAATAGAAATTTTCCCTGGCATGTCCTTTCATAGTTTGGTCCTTAAAATACAGGACAGTGTGGTTGTTGCTGACCTAAGTGAGTTCAGTGAAACTAATCACTGTAGTGGTGCCTTCCTTCCAGCTGATAAATGCTCTCCTGCTTCCTCTGTGTGATAAGCTGTTATGACTGAAGGATGCTGGGTTGGGTTTTTTTTGTTTTGTTTTTGTTTTTCGTGTTTGCTTGGTCATTGGTTTTTTGGCAGTTTTTTTTTTTTTTTTTTTTTTTTGTTTTGTTTTGTTTTGTTTAGTTAGTGCTGTTTCTAGTTGGGGAAGAAAATGCCTTTGCTGAAACCATAGTGGGCAGAGGAGTGTCTGTCATGTCCCCATGATCACGGAGCTGTTGTGCTGACTTTATTCTATCTGTATGATTATGCTGGGTCTCAGCAGCTGAGCTGCATCTGCAGAATTCTTCAATGAACACCTGGAGATATTACTCTGAAGACAGTTATATCATTAGACATCTGGATGGAGGTCAGGAGCTATCACAAACTTTCATTGCAACTTTAGACAAGGTATTTTAACCTTTTGCAATTCATTCTTGCCTCCCCTCTGCAAAATACAGATACCTAAATCTTTCTCTTACCCACTTAGATTATAAAATGCATAAATGACTCTCTTTGTGCTCCTGAACATTACAATACCACAGACAGATAGTTTTAGCATTACAGCTCATCATTTTAGTAAGTGATGATACAGTGATGCTCTTTACAAGAGGGTGAAAGCTATGTTTGGAGACCTGTTCCAGTTCTTCTCATATCAGTATTTTTTGTATCTCTTCACTTCCCTCTCATTTTCCATATTCCTTTTTTTTCCCTCTTGAATTCTTTCATGCCAGCTGTGGTAAAACAGCTGCCATGGAGCACCTCTGCTTTGACATACATGTATGTGAGAAATAGGAGGTGACAGTTGGAAACAAAGTCCTCTTGTCTTGGAGGAAAAACTGCAACTTCTTATTCCAAAATTTACAGTTAATAACGACTTTAACCCTTAAGTTCTGTTGTGAGCCATATTCATACAGCAAAGCAACATCGTGGAAGGGCAAAAAACCACAATTCACCCAAACCTTCACAGACATTTGGTCTGCAACAGGTACCTACATTTTCCTTGGAGCTTATTCCATCATCTATAGAAACATCCATTTCAGGGAGCTCTGTAACATCTGAGAACTTGCACACATCAAGTAGAAAATTTACAAATGCACCCAGTTGAGGAGAGGGGTCTCTGTAATTATCTTTCACTTCACTGACATACCTAACAAGAAAGTCCTCTTTCTCTGGTAGATTGCTCCAGCAGAAGCACCATAGGATATGTTGCCATGGAAACAAAACCTTTTTCTTCTCGTATTTCAATAATGTGTTGAAGGTTTTCAGGGCCTTTTTCCTTTTTTTGCTCTGCTTGGCCCTTCAGCATTTACTGTGCATCATATGCTGGAAGTGTAATGCTCTTATTCTTCAAAACCCAAACAAAAAACAACTCACAAAATTGTTCTTTCATCTAAACTCACTGTTTGCCATCCTTCCCTCTTACTCATTGTCTCTGTCATTTAATGGCTTTCTGTGACAATCTAACTCCGAATCAGCAATTTACTTTGTGTGATACAAAATTACTTTACCTGTGCCCAAAAGCTCTCCCCAAGGGCAAGGGAGAAGTCCTGCTGTCTGTCTTGCAGATGAAGTTTTTCCCTGTTACACAATGCAGTTTAATCTCTTTTGGGGTATCAGAGTGAGAAGGAAGGAGGTGTAATCTTTTCCACTCATGGGAAGAAAGTGATGAAATGTGCTTTCACAGCAATGATTTTTGTCTCTGCAGATTCAATGCCTTGTAGTCTCTGCTGTGAAACCTACAACCACAGCCTGCTTGCTTCATTGCATAGCACTGGGTTGCACTTGCGTATTGGAGTCTTGAATTTGTTATTGAATTGCATAACAGATGAAAGAAGAGATCTAGGAGCAGTCAAGGTCTGAGGAGATGGTCCTCACCAGGCTGCAGCTGCCTGTTTCCTTTCATGTCCTACAGTTCATTCTAAACAATGTATGTCCCACTGCAGCTCCTCCCTTGCAGTCCACAGGTGGCTTGCAGGTTGTGAAAATCTTTTGGAAAGCTTGGCAAAAGGTCTTATGTTGGTGGCCATCATGTTACATCCCCTCAGAATTTGTGGGCTGCATTTCAGATAAAATTATTATGGGCACACTCATCAGTCACAGCTTCCCTCCATTCTTTCCTTCCAGAAGGACAGCTTTGGGTACCTCTGCCCTTACGTGCTAAAGCTGACTACAAAGGATGTAGTCTGTTTGTGCTTTGTTGCTTCTGAGTGTGTGGGAGTAACTGTCAGTCCTAGAAGGCAAACAGTGTGTTCTAGATGGTTAAGAAAACAAAAGAAAAAGGTAATTTATCTGAGGACAGCAGGGGTTTGGATGGCTCTGAAGGCATCCTCTTACCCTGCAAAAGGATAAGTTAGGACAAGCAAAAGCATGAGAGAATGCCCATATTTACTGCATTTGACTGCCAGGAATAAGAAGAGCTGCATTTCACAGCTGAGATACTGAGGTGGGATGACAAGAGTGCAGATAATTAACAACCAATCTTAATGAGTGTTGGGCCTGCTGCAGAAAGAGAAAAGTAAAAGGAGGGGTTTCCTATGTATCAAATTGTTCCTCTTCGGTAGTTCGGGAACACATGCTCTAAAATCAGTCATCAACCACCATTGCTGACTTTCCATAATCTACTGCAATTGCCCCACTCCAGGAGAAGGGTCAGAGGGGAAGATTATGAGACCCCAGTGTGTGCACTGGAAGGCTTAAGATTGCAAAACAAGTGTGGCTTCCTCCCAGGGGGATTAGTCTCCTGTTTCCTTATCCGTGCTCTCAAATAGGAGTCAGGTTATTTGTTTAGGAGACCCCTAACTTTTGCTAGAAAAGGGTTCTAATGGATTCAGAGTTGGTGGAATTCCCCAAGAATCCATGGAAAATGTTGATCACAAGGCAAGGGCATGCTTTGGGAGGTGCCTTCTTTCTGGGGAGCAGAACCACAACACTGAGCACTCGAAGTAGTGGAAGACTTTGCTCTCCAGGTCCAAATGACACCGTGTGCTAAAATACACTCCCAGTTCACAGCTTAACAACAGAATTGTCTACCACCAAGGGAAGTGCTTGAGATTAAACCATTATGCAATTGCACTCTAAACTCATAATTGCTTCTAGCATTTCTTTCCAAAGATGCAGGGCTGAACAGTGCCTCTTCTTTTGTAGCAATTACTGATAACAAATGGTTTAGCTCAAGCTTAGTAAAGATACTTTTAGTTGAAGCCTCTATTTTTCCACTGTGGACTGGGACTTAATATTTTTGGCCACAGCCCAAAGAGGTGACATTTCAAAGTATAAATAAAACTAGCATAAGAACTTGCAATTGTGCAAAGACGACTAAGATCTACAATTCCTCTAATTCCTTCTGTTGTCTGCTGCTTTTTCTCATGATCTGCACTACCTCCGTTTGCTTAAACAGCCAAATAAAGATGCAAGAGCCATCCTTCTGTTACAGTTTTATCTAGTGCCTTGCACAGGAGCTGTTGGGGGCTGTTGATGTGGGATGTGGAGTGAGGCTCTAAAAGCAGAGATGAGACTACTGCTGTGATGAGATGAGCAGAGCTGGACTGCACAGAACTGGGAGGGTGGTCCCATGGAAAATATAATCATCACACTGGTGCCAGTCACAGTTAGTAGCACTGGGGCTTAAATCCCCATCATCATGGTTATCAGAGTTGGCAGGAAAAGGGAGCAATTTAAGCAGATGGAATATCTCTAATCTTCCTAGTAGTTGTATTTGTGCATTGCTGCCATGAGGGCAAATAATCTGGGCATCTAAATCCCTTGTCTACACTTGGAGTGTATCCAAATGGATGTCAAGGTAAACAATCACAAATACTGGCTTGGACTGTCTACTCTTGAGGCCTCCAGTAATGTCACCAGGCAGGGTGGTTGTGGATTATGATCCCTGCCAAATGTACACAGGGCTTATTCTGAATGTGTCCTTTGGAGCCCAGTTCCCTTCCTAACACAGATTTTAGGAGCCAACCCCTGTGCTGGCACACCAGCCAGACTGCAGCCTTGTCTTGCAGTGGAAAGGGGCTACGGGACAGATAAAGAGCAAGAACTTGGGACAGATGGGAGAGCGTGGGTGATAACTTCTCACATGAGATTCTGTATGCACACCATTTTCCTCAGGGCTCTTCAGACAGCAGCAATGTGAGGTCATGGGGGCTTGGCTGGGCTCCTCTGAGGTACTGACATGCTGTGCGGCTGTTCTCCATAGCTGCCTGGCTTCTAGGGTACAAATCAGCGGAGCTGTGTGGCATGGGGTAGGAAGGCAGGCTGCTCTCTGGGCACAGCTGCCTCCGGGTGCAGTTTGACTGTAGCAGTAGCAGACAGTGGATGCCCACCGACCTAGAGTTCCACTTAGGGGTGCATCCTCCAGCCACTGAGCCCTGTTCAGCATTCTGGCCCCTTTAATTCCAGAGCCCATAGCTCTCACACTGCTGTCTCAGAGATTAACTGGTTCCTGCTTCCCTACTGGTCCAGTGACTGCCTCCTATTCCTTCCACAGGCCAGCCCCAGCCCACCTTGCTTCTGTATATCCCTCCTAACACCTTCAGAGCTGCCCAACTCATACATGAAGTTTACCGTCTCCCATCCCCTCCGCTGCCTTTTTTTCAAATGTGTCCCTTTTTTCTTCATTTACATCAGTGACAATTCCTGCTGCTTAGTGTGGCTGCTCCAGCCACCCCTCACCTGCCTCCACAAGGGAGCAATTGCTCCAGTACAACATGCAGGTGTGCAAACAGCGGGATGCTGGAAGCACTTGGCCAAAATTTCTCTTCTGAACGAATCAAAGACCACAAAAAGAGATGTGTCTAGGAAAAAGCTGACTTATGCTAGTCTTATTGTTGTTGATTTCTAATAAAGGTACAGTAATTTGGTCTTCCTATTTTTTATAACTCTGTCATGCATTTGTTTAAAAAATGAAGGGTTTTTGGTGGAGGAGACAAAACTAATTGGGCATTTGGGCCAAGTTTGAGAGAAGATACTGGTATTTTGAAAGTACATTTTGGACACAGATAGATTTTGATTTGGGTGATTTTGGAATAGGACTTAAAAATACCAAAAAAATTACTAACATCGCTAAAAAAGTGACCTTGCTGAAAACAAGAAAAATGGGAACATCTTTTCAGAGTGATTAAATAACTCCAAACAGTAAGATAGGTCAGTTTGGAAAGAATGAAAAGGGTCAGGATGGATCCAGAATAAATTACTTTGCTTAAAAATATTGCTCTGGGTTGAATCTTACTGAAGGTTATATAAAAATAAATAAACGTCTCCCCAGCTCTACTTTACACAACACTGAGAAATGCTAGAGGTGGACTTGCAGACTTTTGAATGAAGACAACCCTATTTTTGTACAGTACAGAAAGAAAGAGACAGTCACGGCACAGCAGAATGTACAACCTCTAAAGAAAAGAACAAAGGGAAAAAGAAATAGAATGAGAAAGAACATGTCCTGTCAGCAAAAAGGAAGCCTTCATAATATATATTTGTTTTATGGTGATATGTTTTATTAACAACATTTTAACCACTGTTTGGGCTTGTTTAAACACCAGTTTATACAGATTTAACTAAAACAGTTTACAAAACAATTGAATTAAATCAGGCAATATCTGAGAGCACAGGCACCTGTATCGTAAGTGTTTATATTGGCTTAGCTTGTGTCAGTAAATCATCCTTCCTTTACTGCCTGGCTTCTTCCCACAGCAGTTGCTTGATTGCATTGCAGGTGGCTTTGCCTCCCTCTTGCCCTCTGGAATCTGACTCCATTCCCCTGCAGCAGAACAGCCATAAGCTGGAAGAACACATGCAATGAAGGCCTGTTGCCCTGGTTGGCTTTATGGGAGGTGGTTCCTGAGGAGGGCAAACAGGCAGAGGGGATGGCTAGCAGCTTTGCAGATTCAATGCCTGCATCACCTCAGAGATGCAGCTTGCAGCTGACTACAGTGGAGCCCTGGCTCACCCAACAGCTATTTTAGCTGCCAGTGCTCAGACACAAGCAAAAATGTTGTGGGGTTTTTGGTTTTTTTTTTTTCCAGAAAGTGAGCAGTGC
The DNA here is from genome assembly GCF_031753505.1 of Anomalospiza imberbis. Lineage (NCBI taxonomy): Eukaryota > Metazoa > Chordata > Aves > Passeriformes > Viduidae > Anomalospiza > Anomalospiza imberbis. The sequence goes on from NC_089685.1 coordinate 63,667,047, forward strand.
ATGTGAAGACGACATTTCTTCATGTTTCGTCCCTGTGCTGGTCCCTCCTGACCTAACACGTTCTGTGAAAATGTCTCTTTGCCTAGGTCACAGTGATACTATTGTTAGACAGTTTGCTTTGCCTCTTCACTGACTTCTGAAGCGTGGGCCACAGAGACCTGTGGAGCAGTGAGCGTCCCTTGAAAACCAACCTCCATTGGTCAACATACCTGACATTTTTGTACCTTCCTGTGCTTTAATTGTTGCTGGACCCACATGTCAGCAGGTGACATGTCAGCCTTGACCTATGGCTCATGTATAGAGGTGAAGAGAGTGGCCAGGGTCTGTGGTGGAGACAGGCAATTCCCAGTACCTGTCATGGAGAATCAGCTGCCTGGCACTCAGCATATCTTCTGGTGTATCAGTGAGGGTGCTGCCTGTGTCCAGGTGTTCACAGGTGATGTTGCTGTGTGGAAAAACAGGGAGCAGAGCTTTCCTGCAGGATGACAAATGCACACCTGTTAGAAAACACTTGTGTAGGCCTTCAGCAGGGATGGAGAAACATGTGAGCCCCACCATGTTGTGACTCTCATCAGTGCCTGGGGAACATTATTTTTGTAGTGTCAGTTCTGTAGTGACCAGTTGCAAATACCCCATGCAATGCAGGACTTGTGCCCCAGGGATGGGGCAACCCTGTTGGCATGGTACATACAGACTGGGGAACGAGACACTGGAAAGCAGTGCCATGGAAAGGGACCTGGAAGTCTTGGTTGAAGGCAAGCTGAACATGAGCCAGCAGTGCCCTGGGAGCCAGGAGGGCCAACCCTGTCCTGGGGGACATCAGGCACAGCATCACCAGCTGGGCAAAGGAGGGGATTGTGCCCTCTGCTCTGCACTGGTTGGCCTCACCTCTAGTGCTGCGAGCAGTTTTGGTGCCACAATAAAAAAGATACTAAGAGAACATCCAAATGAAGGTAACAAAGATGGTAGTGGATCTTAAGAGGAAGGCATATGAGGAATGGCCAAGGTTACTTGCTCTGTTCAGCCTGGAGGAGACTGAGGAAAAACCTCACTGAAGTAACAACTTCTTGTGAGGGAAAGAGGAGGTGCAGACACTGATCTCTTCTCTGTGGTGACCAGTGACAGGACACAAGGGAATGACCTGAAGTTGTGTCAGGGCAGGTTTAGGTTGGGTATTAGAAAACAGTTCTTCACCCAGAGGGTGTTTGGGCACTGGAACAGGCTCCCCAGGGAAGTGGTCACAGCACCAGCCTGGCAGAGCTCAGGGAACATTTGGACAATGCTCTCAGGCACATGGTGTGACTCCTGGGGATGGTGCTGTGCAGGGCCACGAGCTGGACTCGATGACCCTTGTGGGCCCCTTCCAACCCAGCGTATTCTGTGACTCTGTGATCCGGCCCGCAGCCGATTCCGCCGGTCCCTGGGGCTCTGCGGGCCCGGGTTGTGGCTCAGCGCTGGCGGACGCCCGGGGCCGCTCCCGCGGGCGCTCGGCGGGGCCCGGCCCGGGGCCGCTCCCGCGCGCGCTCGGCGGGGCCCGGCCCGGGGCCGCTCCCGCGCGCGCTCGGCGGGGCCCGGCCCGGGGCCGCTCCCGCGGGCGCTCGGCGGGGCCCGGCCCGGGGCCGCTCCCGCGGGCGCTCGGCGGGGCCCGGCCCGGGGCCGCTCCCGCGGGCGCTCGGCGGGGCCCGGCCCGGGGCCGCTCCCGCGGGCGCTCGGCGGGGCCCGGCCCGGGGCCGCTCCCGCGGGCGCTCGGCGGGGCCCGGCCCGGGGCCGCTCCCGCGGGCGCTCGGCGGGGCCCGGCCCGGGGCCGCCCCTCGGCGCAGGGGCCGCTCCCGCGGGGCTCACCGGGCCGGCGGGCGCCCCCTGCCGGGCGGCGCCGCGCGAAGCCGTGCGCGGCCCCGCCCGCCCCGGCCGGCGGTGGCGGTGCCGCTCCCGTCCCTTCGGCCATCCCTGCTTCGCTCTTCCCTGCCCGCGCCTCGCCGCTGCGGCCGGCCAGGATGCTCTCTCTCACTAGGCCGTCCTTCTCAATCTGGTACCTATCAAGCTAAATGAGGCATAATTAGGAATAATTATGACATGACATGGTCTGGAATGAGAAGCAGATGGGGCTTCCCCCAGGATGCACCAGGTTGGATTTCAGGGACGAGAGAATGGGGACAGAGCGGGGACACAGAGCAGTGTGTCTTGGTTTCCTACCAGTTGTCACCTCCACTGGCAAGGGCTGGAGACAGTGTCCCAGCCAGTAGGGTGCTGCAGCAAGACCTGGGATATGGGGACTGTGCTGTAAGACACCTGTCTTGGCCACGCTGGCTGCTCTGTAGGGGCTTTATTCATTCTCTGTTAGAAGAGTAAAGCAGCATCTGAGTTTGGCCATGTGTGCTGTCCCTCCGACTCTTCTTTCCATGCAATATCAGTAGAATATGAAGTTTTTCTCTAGGAAGTAGGTGGAAGAGAGAGAAGTGAGGGGTATTGGCTCATTGGTACAAATAGACACCTCTGGTGCTGAATGATTAAAGCCAGGAAGGTGTTTTCACACATCCTTTGTGTCCCATCTGAAGGACACTCAACTGCTCTGTGTTGTAGGGTGGACTGGGCAACAACACGGAAGAGGTGCTGGGAGCTGCTGGGAAGAGGGATATTTAAGGGAAACAGCCTTTGGCTCTTCAGGTCAGATGTTCCTTTGAAAATGCATAAGGAGGAGGCCCCATGTTTCTGGCACATTTATTTACTTTGATGCCTGTGCAGGAGCAGAAGAGAATGTAGGTTTAGACTGGAGATGTGTGGCACAGTGGATCCACACGGATATGTTGTGGAAGGGTAAAAGTATGAATTGTCACGCAAGCATCCATTTCTCATTAAAAACCAATGTCATCTACAAGAAAATCCAGGACTAACTAAAGGAAGCTATAACCACTCTCTTTTCCCATTACAATAATATGACATGTTGGAAGGCTTTATTCCTGGCATTCTGTTACGCTCATAACAAAAAATCTAGATACATCCCCCTGTGGAGAGAGCCAAACCTCAGCACCCAGGTGGTGGTGCTGTCAGGCGGTGGAGTTCAACACCAACTGAAGCGCTGCTTTTAGGTGCCTCTTGGGCTGCCTCACTTCAGGAGCATGAGGGCAGCCTAGGCTGGATCTCAGATAGGGTTGTTGGGAGTCAGGACACGTGGCAGTATAGGAGCACTATGCTGCTGTCCCCTTCACCTGTCCTCTGCTCTCCAGCTCCCAGCCATGCCCCCGAGGCAGTACCTGACATACAGAATGACTGGTTTTCTTTAACCCCTTTCTGTGTGACCTTGGCTGCAGGGAAAGCATCCCGAGGGACAAGTTTCTTCCTTTCTTTCGAGGGTAAATCTTGCTTGTTGCTGAGAGGCATTTCTCACTTAGTCTTTCAAGCGGCCATTCTTTAAGCTGCTCCTGCTTCTAGTTACCATAAGTACAGATTTGCTGTTTCCAGCAAGAAGCCTTTCTGCTTCTGAAAAAATGAAGGCAAAGCAAGAATTTCCAAAGAGTTTTATGGGAGGTGGGTAGGTGCACCCAGGAATACTCAGGAGCTGCAGACTGGTTCTTCTTGGACATATGGTCATCCTATGTCTGCTTCTGTTCCTCTAGTGTTGCTTGTGGCATCTCCAGCGCCTGGAGATTTCCTGGAGATTTCCATAGTTGAATTCAGTCTGCTGACCACTACTCTCACTCCCTTAGGGTAAATTAGTTATCATTGGCTCTTCCTGCTTGTTACAAGGTGTCTGCCATGTCTCACATGTAAACAAACAGCCCAGTTCAACTGTGGATTTGCAAAATAATTCCTCCTAAGGAGCTGTCTTTGTGCTGTGATAGTGATGGCTATAGGTTTTTAGTTTTCTGGGGCTTGGAAGCTCTGGCTTTACCAAAGTTGATGGGCTTCTTGACAAGTGGGAGTGAAAAGCAGTATTTCTGATTTTTCCTCTACAGGGAATTTTCAAAATGAAACTGAAAAATTACTTCTGGAAAATCAGTCTTGTCATCTCAGAGTTCTTTAGAAGTGCCATACTGTTAACACCTTTTCATACCAGAACAGTTGAAATATCTATTATTCTCACTTCATTTTCAAAACCACTAAAGGGAGGATTTTTAGAATCTCTTGAAACCTCTTTTCTAGAATAGCTCTTCTGTTTCTTTTGTAGCGAAATATTTTAACACACTGATAGAAAGGGAAGGTGGATTCATCTTGCTCAACTTTACTCATGGAAAAGTTAAGCATTTAAGCACAGTTCGTCATTTGGGCTCCTTTTGCAGTCAGGAAGAGAAATACAAATCAACAGCATGATCTAGTGAGGTCATGCTGTAACGAGAAATACCTCTAACTCACAGAGCACTGAGTGAGTAGTGCTGCCCTCTTCTTGTTTGTTTTGTGATCAGGCCCACTGAATTGCCCTCTGGATGTTTCTTTTTCTTCCTTTTTTCCTATAGAGGGAACCCAAATGCATAGTTTTGCTCAGATGTCTAATTATTAGAAACCAAATATTAACGTGATGAATGTTGCATCAAAGGTCTTGTTCAAATTTGAAAAAGGGAATGAAATATTTATGTCATTTGGACATTTTCAAAAATGTCCTCACTAGTAAATACAGTCATCAGCATGCTCCATACCCCTCGAGTCTCCATGCCCCTTGAGTGTGCATAACTGAAGCTTAGCTACTTCAGGAGATATTGCTCGGCTTCTCAGTGAGATATTGCTCATGAGCATAATGCTGTTGTCTGCTTATACACTGTGACACGTGCTGTGTTCACACACACTGATTGTGCTCCCCTTGGGCATCCTAGATAGCACTTTTTCTGTGATGGCATCTTTCATCATGTCCAGTTTTAAGAACTATCTTTATCAGCAAGACAAACTGGGAAACATTTTATACTAGAATCATACTAAGAATAGAAATCTGCTGGTTATCTATGCAAGATGCCTCCTGGGTTTATTGCCTTGTGGAGTCTTCAGTCCTTTCTTGGAAGTACAGGTAGGCACCTGCTTTGAAGCAGATCAAACTGGAAGACTCCTCTGTGCTGCTGATTCACGTAGCCCCACAGGTTATAGTCTTGTAGCAGTATGTGTACCTTAACCATGCCCAGTGCTGGGTTGTGGAAATATTTCTAGATGAGTGTACTACAGTTTGCAGTAAATGAGGCAGAGTGGAGTCAACTCACATGAATGATGGTTATGAAATGGAAACCAATCTCACCTTCTCTGGACTGCTGGACATCTAAGGGTCAGCAACTGTAATTTAGATACAAATCAGATTCAGAAAAGATATGTTTGCCTGAGGTAATATGATAATGCAAACTACTCTCCTTTCTCTATGTCTTCTCCACATTTTGGCACTTACCAGATGATACAGGGGCATGGCTATGGCTGGAAAAGTTGTGAGGAAGCACAGCATTAAGCATTCACTAAGCAGATAATGTAGAGGCTCCTGGTTACTGGCCATTCCCATGGTGGTTTTGTTCTCTTTTCACCATCCTCAGTCATAGTGGCTGGTAGGATGTGCACCAGTAAGGATATTTGCTGTTCAGCATGTGGCTGAGTTTCACCCTGAGACTTCAGTTGTCAGCAGTTTAAAGATTAGATGCCACCTCTCTAAGTGAGTGTCAGAATCACCACAAAAATCACTGAGAAGTAAAAGACATAATCCCTTAGGAGCATCTCATTGATCCTCTCATGGTTCCCAAGCAGCATGTAGTACTGCATGATTCTCTATTTCTTCAGATTAGTTGATTTAGTTACACATCCCTTGGGCTTTTCAGGGGGTAAATTTGTATCCTTGGAAGATGCAAGAGTCAAGTAAAAGCTACTCCAAACCAGACCAAACAACATTACTCACTTCAGCAAAGTGCAGGTATCCCCTGGGTCTGGAAAAGAGCTATTTCTGTTGGTCCTGCTGAAACCAGACCAATTCCACTGTTTCCAGTGGAATTGCATGGAGATCATTGCTGCTGGTATCCAGCATGGGGTCTAAATGCAACTGGGGAAAGATAGGGAAAGATCTTGGGGTTTTTTTCCAACCTAAATGATTCCATGATTCTATGACTTAAGTCTTCTCCCAGATTCAGAGCGTCTATGATCACAATCTCCCCCCCAAGACAGCTGTTGAATGGATGTGTCAGCATACAGCACCCTTGAAAATTGTTGACAAATGCTGTGCATATTGTATGACTGATGCTCTCCCAAGGAAGCATTCTCTTTTCTCTTTATTTACTTCATTTCCCCCCTGCTCTACCCTCTACCCCTTCATATCTTCTAAAATGCCTCTTGTTTTCTGATATTCAGTCTTTGAGGATGAGGTGGCTTGTCCTGATTGTGAAGGCATGAAGACAGCAGCCATACTACCAGGATATGTTCATGGGCATTTTCTCCAAAGATAACCATTGAGAACAGTTTATTAATATTTTTGTTTGTTTGTTTGTGTGTTTGTTTAGTTGCATGGGAGGAAATGCAATGAATGGGGAGACTTGCCTGGTATTCAGCACACATAGTCATTTTGGTATGAATTAAGGAGTCAATTTCAGCTGGTCATGTCTCATATATGCAAAGCCCTCTAGTGGTCACAGAACATTTTGTTTTCATTTTTTGAGTTTTATCCAAACCTATATGGTCATTTGTAAGGCTCATTTTGTGTGCGTGTGTTTTTAAGGAGGAATTTTGCAAATGTTGGTGTAACATTTTAAGAATAGTTTTCCCACACATTTTCATCAGTTCTTTCTATTAAGAGTGGTTTTGTTCAGTTGCTCAGTAATGTTTACTTGGAAAATTGGCTTGGCCTGATAAGTGCCATATTTACTCTGCAGGCAATGGAAACTGATGGAAGCTGTTGCTGTGCAGTTAAAGAAAATCCAGGGAGTGTTTTTGAATTATAATTAATTTCAAATTATCAACTACGTAAACTTCAACTTTGCCAAAATCTTTCTTTTTAAACCTCCATCTTGGAACCAAGTTTTTAACAGCTCTCTATAAAGGTGGCTGAGTCTCTGGAGTAGAACAGAAGTGGTGAAAGAAGGTGAGATGAAGTGTCATGCAGTTCTGCTGCATTTTCTAGGTGTCACCTTTCCTTCAGCCTTCTTAAGTACTTTAGCTGTAGCAGCACCACTATCTGGCTGGTTTCCCCAGACTCTTAAAAACAAAAGATTGTCTGTGCTTGGTTAGACCAGAGGGACATCTCTTCTGGTGTCATGCCTCCAAAAGATGTCGTGATCAGAAGTCAGTTCCTCTAGGTTAGACACACATCTTACTCTCCTGGTGTGCTCATCCCTGTAATACCAAGCTATGGAGCACCTCTCTTTTTGCCTCTGAAAACCAAACCATCTTCATGTTGCTGTCAGACAACCACATTGTGTCTAAAAGACACAATGGATATAATCTCTGCCGATCCATCTGGAGAACAGGAGCTGCTCTACTTTAAGAAATCATAGAATACAGACAATTATGATGTAAACACTCTCCTCGAGATGTCTGTCATACAGGATCTCTCATCTCTGTGTTCCTGGCACATCCCAGAAACCTCTGGAAGAAACTATCTTCTTCTGAATGAGTGGAGCTGTGATTTGTGAGCTGGACTGGATGGCGAAAGACAACAAGAAGTGGAAATCAAGAAGGAAGCAATGCGTTCCTTTTTTCCTAGCTGAGAAGGAGGCAGCTGTCCCTTGTGATGAAGAGGCAGGAGTCAGCATGGAAGGAAAGAAAGTCTGACTTACAAGAGGAAAAGAGCACATACTGCTTGAGAGGGCATATGTGATTTTTTTGGTATTGGACATGCAGTAATCTTTAGTGTGTGTGTGTGTGTGTGTTCATGTGCATACACACCTGGGGATCTTAAAAATTTGTTCCCAGGAGGTTCAGATAAACTTATACCTTCTTACTTTTGGGAGCAAGACAGCCATGCAGTCTCTTCAGGGTGCTGGCAGTGAGCTCCTTGCTAGGTGGTTCCAGGATGGAATGTGAATGATGCTGTGTGTCCAAGGTCAGCCTAGGAGCTGCTAGAGAGGAGAACTTGCTGAAGACTTGGGGTCAACCTGATCCTCCCATCATCATGTTGAGAACTGCAGCAGATTTGGATTGCTTGTATTCTGGACATGAGCCACCCCAATCTGATTATTGGAATGCTGTCAATTTGCACATAAATGGGTAAAAGAGTTATTGTGGTCACTTATAAAATTTCACTCTGGCAGATAGTTTGTATAAATTTTCTTATGACATGGGTTGAGTCTTCATCTTGTTGCTAAGTAAAAGCTGTAGGGGTTAGGAGGACACCTGGGAGCCAGGTTGTTCTCAGATCACTCTCTTGATTGTGAGCTAAGTGATTTCTTAGCCACAATTTCTCTCCTGCATTGAATAGCAATAATAGTCATTACCTGCCCTGCCAGGCTGCTGAGACAATTGAAACGTTAATCAATTTGAAAATAGCATGATATTGCAAAGCAAGCAGATCTGGGCTTGATCTAGCTTTGGTGGAGAGGTAAGGGTTATATAGTAGATGACATTAGGATCCTGTCTGTGACATAGTAAAAGGTTGATGGACTTGATGGCCCTTCTGTGATCAAATAATTTGTATAAAGCAGGAGAGTTCCCTTCTTATCACAGGCTTGTTAGCATTTTCACAATGATATGGCTTGGTTTGAACTGATGACCTTCCATGTTTTAGTCTCCTAAGCCAGCCCCTGGTACATGCTAAAAAAAGGTTTTTTCTTTTCCAATCTCAGAGAGAATAAAAATCAAATCCCTACAGAACAAAGGACTTGGAAGCACTACAGAGCTGTAGGTAGCCAAGCCAAGCCATTGGATGTCAGGAGAACTCTGAAAGCTTAGATTAAATTGCCTGCTTGCTGAACAACCCTCCTGAAGAGATGTCACCTTTCACTCAGAGGTGGAAACTTGTTCCTCAGTGTGAGCACGCATGTGTGAGAGAGGCAGGCAAGGAGGGGGAGGAACAAGTCTAGTGAAGCACTGCAGACTCCTATCAGGAGCTGAGTGCACTGAGTTAAGCAATTTGCAGACACTGAGATGATCTGTGCTGACTTATGAGATTGCAGAAGAGGCTTGTGAAAGCCCCCTAGCACAGTTATCTGGAATTAGGGGCTAGTGTGCTGTGCCACTGAATTTTTCTACTGGAGTCTGCAGAAGTACTGTAATTTGCATCCTAAAGGCAAATTGCCTTATATTTGGAGATAGTAGCCTCATCTTGAGAATGTATGTTCCTTTCCTATGAGTTAAAACTTCAGGATCCAACTCATGAAAAAAACTCCATTACCTCCCTCTCTTCCCCCATAGCCAGGCACAATCTCATTTCCTCACACTGATGAGAAAATCCTGGTACCTATCTCCAAAGTGATCTTTGTCACCCTTAGCTCTGCCCTCCCAGCTGCTGCGGGGCCAAGGGCTGCTGGAATAACTGTAGTGCTGCCAGCCCAGCTCCCACCAGGCAGGCAGAGCCTCCCTGTGTTCAATAAACTGTGCAATAGCCTTAAGCCATTATGCTGTGACTGCTACTCTTATTGTGTGACATTGAGGTCAACACTTAACTGCATTCACATATGTGTCTCTGTAGGTTAATGCAAATCAGCCTAGGAGGAACTTTTCCACTAACAATAACTGGAACTGGGGAAAGTGCTGCTTTCACCTGGGGTACTGCGAGGAATTGCTCTTTGTAATCTGCTTCTCTTCTTCTGCAGCAAGGAACTGGGGCAGGGATGGGGGAGGGCCCTCTTCCAACTAAGCAACAACAGAGAATTTGGCCTGTGTATGTTTTAGGGCAGTCACACTTCTGATGGTTTTCTGACAAAGCTTTTAATTCCTTTTATTGGTGTAATAATTGATCTCCTAACAGTGCAGCCTGAGATGCTGCCAGGCATTTCCGATGGGCTCGGATTAAATAGTATGCAATTCCTCCATTCAGCTGTGATAACACTTCTCTGGAATTATCCTCTAGATGAGATCAGGGTGAGGTAGGCTACCTCTGGCTTGTGTGTAGCAATTCAGGGGAAATGGGAACATCCCAAAAGACATTGTTCAAGGATAACCTTCCCAGAGGGATATTTCTGCTTAATCCCTGCCACTTAGAATCTGGTTTTTATACCCTGCAATACACAAAGCTCCTAAAAATTCCCATCCATTAAAAGATGCATGAATCCTGCTCTGTATTTTGCTAAATTCTTAACCTGAATAACATTTTCCAACAAGAAGTTCCACAAATTATTTAGATGCCACGTGGAAAACATTTCACTGTACTTGCCTCTATCGTAATCGAATCCCCTTCCTTTTCCTGTACAAGGCAATAGATCTGCCTTCAACTTTCTTTGATATTTATTTATTGCTGGCCTCACTTATTTATTGGCTCTTGAAGCAAAGATAATGGTTATCATTTCTCTTTATGCCACAGTCTCTTTACTCATCTAGGTTTTTGCTCCTCTGTTTGTAGTTCAGTTTCTGTTATGTCTTTCTTGACATCCTGGTCTGACTAAAACTTGAGGCAAAATTAGTGGATGGCATTATTAGTGCCTGGGTTTCACATTAAAAGCTTGAAGTTAGAGTGCTCTTTCAAGTGGAGGTGCATCACAGTTTTGTTTTCGGAGGGTACTTGCCCTCATTGCAAGTTACTGATGTTACCACATATTTGGGTTATTTTATACTCTTAGAGGAAGAAATTGCCTAAGAGCTATGATAATTTTAATTGCTTGTCAAGACATTTGCAAAAATGTAATAGTAGCTGGTGTTTGGCATCCAGAAAGTACACTCAGGTTCTCTAGGATGAATTATGCTGGAAGAAGTAAATTTGTCATCCTTAGCAAAATTATCAGCTTGCATTACTTTCCATAAAGATAATGATTTCAACTCAGTTAAGTGATTTCTATTTTTTAGACATGAAGTCCCTCATGCTCTCCAGTTAAATCCATCACATGCTTGGCATTGGCCTCAGAGATGTTACAAGGATGAAAACTTGCATTTACTGTGGTTAGCTCTTTTGTAAAGGATAGCAGACTTTGCTGTGGGTGCCTAGGTTTCTATTTAATTGAGGGAAACAATGCTTGAAAAGGTACGGTTGGCTTCATCTCTGTGATGTCTGAGACACGGAAGAATGAATCACCAGGATGGAAGAATTGCTTGCTATTTTTTCCCCTGGTAAGTCCCAGCATGGTGTCAGGCTGGAACCTGAAAATTTATAGCTTCAAACCAGCTGTGGATGTGTTAGATGCCACGTGGATTCCCCATTCACTTGCAGGTCAGACCGCACTGCTGGCATGCCATGTGTGGGCTGCTGTGGATACAGGAGCACAGCTATTTAGGAATTCCAAGCTGGTTTTCTGACCTCTCCCTTGGTTCATCTACAAAACTTCCTTCCTCATTCCTGGCAGTCATGAGACTTTGGGCAATTGTTCCTTTACCGATTTTGAGTAAATACATAGTAAAAATGCTGATGAGGAAAAAGACAAGGAATTAAATTCTCTAAGAAATAGTAAAACAGTCTGAAGGACAAAGTTTGATGTGCCTGTCAATGGATATGGGTGGGTAGGAGGCTGCTGAGTTCATGATCTGTCAGACTGACCAGAACTGCTTCATTGTCTCTTCTTATTACCCTCCTGGTTGGTATCCATCTGTTGTATCTTGTCTTAGGATATTAATTTTGGCATGTAATTGCATCCCATAATCAAAAGGAAATAAAAAGGCTTTTAAAATAAATTAATATTGGAATTTAACCCCATCCATAAAGCACTCCAGTCCTCTTGCCATGCCTCAGCTCTGGTCCCCAGTCTTATTCCTGGCTTTGCTGCTCTGAGATACCTCTCAGTATTTCTCACTTTACTTCTCCAAGATCCTTACATTCTGCTCCTATCTTCTTGGCCAACATGTCTCATGTCACTGTGCACTGCCTCTGGTACTCCTGAGCAGAGCTGGAACCTCAGGGGTGTGTGATATGGCTTTTGCTTATGGAGGTCTCCTCGAGCTGTCATTGTGCTCCTGTTCAAAGGAAGTTGACAGACAACAGTTTTGTTTTCAGAGTGAGTGGCTGAATATCTACAGTTTCTCTTCCCTTTTCTCTCTTGGTAGGTTTCTCCCCATTCAGCCCTCAGCTCTGAGACACTTGGGAACCCTTACTTTTCATTACTTCCAGTTGGAAATCCTCAGAGTACGCTCTTCAGTCCAGTGAAGGTTTGTGGTGGTGAGGTTTGGCCTCAAAAATGCTTCTGGGGGTTGTGTTGTGGCAGGATAGACCCATTCTCAGACACCGGTTCTCTGAAAAGCTTATATTTGTACTTAGCTCTGTCATTGCACTGCAGGATACTCTAGACTGTGATTTATGAAAGCCCTTAAAGCTGTGTTTGAGCACTGGTTGGGGGTTGAGAGGTGAATTATACAATTAGAATTATTCTGAGGGGAAAATAATAATACAAGGTATATTTAAACGCGGAGAAATGAAGTGGGTGTGAAGTTGGGCAGGAAAATTAATGCAAGGTGCAGAGAGTATTTCTGAGGTGCTCAGATCTTTGCAAGTGCTCATGTAAAAAAAAAATCTGTTGTGGATTTCTTTGTGTATTTAATTGCTGTTTGTCACAGGGGATTATCTCTGCATTGCAAGAAGGCACCAAAAGTTAAGGGCTTGAAGGAGTACTTAAAGCACTGACAAAACCAGGTATGAAAGTGTGCCAGCTTAGAGTGGCTATTAGTTAGAACAATGCAAAATTAGTGCATCTTGAGGAAAGAAATGTAGAGCTGAAAAGTCAAGATAACCCTAAAATAACAGGTAAGTACCTTATCAGAGTCTGTGGTCCTATATGGCCACCATCAACCTCATTAGTACATCATCATTTTGAATTAGCCTATTATTTGCAGAAACAGTTCTAACTTAAGAAACTGAGACGGTATGGAGGAGATGAAGAATTAAATTCATCCTATGGATGCACAAATTGTTTTAAATTGCTGAGTATGAATTTCCTATCACATACAAAGTATTTTATCTTATTTGCCTCTTTCTCCTTCTACCCATCTGACACCTACTGATCTGACAACTACATTGTTTTTTTTAAAAAAAAAGATACAGGAGAAGCAAGTCCTGTGGACAAGACACAGAGCTGTGTGGTTTGCTGACAAATCCAAAGCATGTGTGTGGTGTGACATGCACGCAGGTGGGCTGGCTGCAGACAGGGGCAGAGCAGGACATTTCCTTGGGAGTCAGGCTGCCCAGAGCAGCAGAACAGCAGGATCTGTCACTGCAACAGGAGAGTGGTACCATCCACTTAAAGCAGTAGGCACTGTGAGTCTCTGCCTCCTTGCATGGCAGACACAGCAGGTCAGCCTGGCTGGTGTGCCTCCCAGAAGCAGGTTTGGTTGTATTTGGTCCTTCTGTCTCCCTGGGTGAGGTTTGTTCCAGTACCAACTGTGGCCACTCTGCCACAACAGAGTGGCAGATCCTGTATGGTCAGCATATCGTGTTTGGTGCTTTCACTGCTGCCGCGTGGCTCTGATTTCCTGCCAGGGAAGAAACCTTTTGTTCTGGTTGTCAATACCAAATTTTGCCTCTGCTGCTAGGCATTTTTGAACTATCTCTGAACCTGTCTTCACAGGCACACACATGCATGCTTGTACTTATGCAACGCCCATTACCAGGAAAGAACACTTGGTATAAACACATACACACACAGAGCCATATGGCCACATGCTTATTAATTGAAACCAGGCCCATGTACTGAATCTCTTTGTTAGCATCCAAATCCTGGCCAATCTGCCAGTACTTAGGAGATGCAAGACTAGATTGCTTCCATTGTCTGTCACTTAAAAGCTGAAAATTATTTCACTGGCCCCTGGCCTTTTCTCCCATATTCTTTGAGAAATAGCATTGACATTTTGTTTGAATGCACATGTGGATAAATTTATATTTTGTGGAGTATGCTACATATAAGCTGTACCTGATGCTTACTCCCATGCAGATGGTTAGCTTAAGGCATACAAATAATTTAACTTGTCAGATCCAGTTTAAGTAGCCAGAAACACAGTGAACTCCAGAGCAGGGAATTTCTTCTTAGAAGTCTACACACAGGAAAACAGTCTTTTGATGATAAAAAGACTTGATTACCCAGGAAATGTCGCAATAAAGTTTGGTGTGAAACTGAATTATTGTTTGGCATCCCAAACAATTCACTCATCTCTAAATACAAGAGCACATGGTGCTTCTACACAGAACCTCACTTATCAGGCAGAGTGGAAGCAGCTTTAGGAGAGGTCAGAGCTCAGTGGCAGTAAGTACTGCAAGGAGCAAAGCCTTATGTTAGTCCCTGCAGATATTGAAAAGTTTGAAGAGAATGAGGTGCAGGTCCCCAGGCTGGACACAGAGGTACTTCCACATTAAGGTTGTTTAATGCTGTCAGGACAATTCAGAGGAATGCCTGCCTCTGCCAAAACTATCTGTGTGATGTTGTGGGGGGCATTCAGACTGCTGTGGCCATTTGCTGAGACTAAGTTTGTGTGTGCCACTTTACCCTCTCATCAAACAAGAAAAGCTTTTTATACAGCCACCTGTAATAATATCTAAAGATCTCTCTCTGGTGTTTAAGGTCTAGTCCTGTAAACAGATCCCTGTCCCCGGTGCTGTGCTCTGTAGGCAGAAGATGCACCTGGGTCTCATGTCATGAGCACATACATCTCCTGGTCATGACTTGGGTGTGTAAAATTCTGTCCTGAAAGCCAAGTCTCCTGCAGTCTCTGTGCCCAACCTTCGAAAGACCAAACTCTAGCTTCTCTTGAGATTGTTCAAAAGTTTTGGTCTGAGTGCTGTTGCTAAAAGATCATTTCTTTGAAGCAGGCAAGGAACTGTGGTGATCAAGAGTGGAGCAAGCAAGCCAGGTTTGGCAAAATCTTTGCCTGGCAATGGAGAAAGTGCAGGGCGTAGGGACTTGGGAAGGGTGGACTGGCAGGGAAAGCTTAGTTGCAGGCATTTTAAGTTATCCAGTTGAATCCATGCTCTGTACCGATGTTGCAGACCATAATTTTCCTGAAGACTTGGTATTTTGAAACTCACTATATGTGTTTGATCTGTCTTCCCTCTAAAAGACCATCAGGAAGATTTGCCAGTGATTTATTGTGCCCATACTGGAGGGAGTGAAAGCAGATCATTAAGCTTCGAATACACCCTGCCATCTGGATGGGCTCAATGTGCAAGAAGGCGTAAAGTTGGGATGCAAATGTGTGGCACTTGGTCCTTAGCCAAGACAGAGCTTGTGCTCAATTGTTTAAAAGCATGACTTATTGCAGGGAAGGAAAGGGACTGAAGGCAACCCTTGGGGCCTGCTGTGCAGAACTCACTGCAGCTGAATCCTATGGCAGCTGTGCTTTGCGTGCATAGAGATTTTTATACGTGGACTATTGGTTTCTTGACAGAGGTACCTAAGATTAATTGATCCTTTTGACATTTGTCTTTGTGTTCTTGTGTTACCCATCCAGAGGGTTTACAGTGGTGAGAGGTTTCCTGGTGTTCCCCAGATCAGGAATCCTGACCTGAGGTGACTGGTGGCTTAAGGAGAGGCATGCAATTTTCCTTCAACCTCTTTATGCAGGCAAGAAGACAAATACAGCTCGCTATACTGAGAATATTATAGTGGGTGTAGAAATGCACTCCTCCCTCTCTGCCTTTACTGTGGACTCTCTCCCCCCTCAACTTTTCAGCAGTGGCCATGAGCTGTTTTGTATGTAAGAGGCCACTGCAGTGGCCAGAATTAATGGCCAGCATTGCAGATTTTTACCTGTGATCTGCCTATGAATCAATTCCCCTGTTTCTAAAATATCTGTGATAATGGTTTGGTTTTGTGGGGGTGACTGGAAGACAAAAGTCCTTTTGGGTTTGGGAATGGCTTGATGGTGATAATAATGAGGCAAATTGAAAAGCACAGAAAGGAAGAAGAGTCCTGTATGCTGTGCAGTGCACTGCTGGTGTGCAGATAAATACGGCCACAAGAGTGAATAACGAGGACAGCCTCATCCACAGAGCACTTTTGTGTGTTGAGTGAGGCAGGGGGTCCAGTAGAAAAGGGAATAATATAGGATGAGTTAATTAAAACTGTACCTCCATTATTATTTCTGTTTCTAGAGTTTGGTCCCTTTCCACAGTCCATTTGGTATCAAATCAAGGATACGTAGGAACAAAATGTTTATTTTTAGAGACTCTTGTGGGGTTGAAACTTACATTTTATATCAAAAGCCATTTCCTGTCCACATTTGAAGTTGGTATCAAGCTATTCTGCAGCAGTTGCTAGTGGAAACTGTTGATGTGTTGGTACTGTTCCATTATCCATTGCTCTGCTCTGCAGTTTGGGAACTGGAAGGCGTGCAGGTGGCTTCATTTTAATGTCTATTTAAAGTGTAAATGGCTGTCTGCAGTGCTCTTTGAAAAGGCAAGGGCTGTTGGAAGCTTTCAACACTGGTGGGAGCTAAGACTGCACATGTGACAGAGAAAAGTGGCAAACGTGATGCAAGATAATTGCTGATGGCTTTGAGGATTAAAGCCAGACTTCTGCCCTTTGAATACCAGGGGGAGCTCTGGAAGGTGGCAGCACTGGGCAGCAAGAGGAATGCAGTCCCCACGGAAGCAGTGTGGTGGGGGTGTGGCAAGGCATGTATGAGTCAGCCCACCCCTGGAAGGGCTGGGGATCAGACTGTGAGAAGGGTGCTTTTGCTTGGATAATGTCAAGTGGTGCCTATTTCATGCCTGTTGATCTGGCTGTCTTGAAAGTAGGAGTCTATACAGTGGCCTTGTTTTGCTTGTCAGAAACCATCAGACATAAGGTTTTCATAGACTCAGAAAGCAGAGGTAATATGATTTCTCTCTCATACTAGAAATCTGTCTTTCCAGACCTGCTGGAGGTGACTTTGCAGCCATGTTTTCGATTTTTGTAAAGTAGGTGATGTGGAACTATGAGAGTTGAGGTAAATCCATGCATATGAAGAACGCTGTTATAAACAAATTCCAGACAGTGAAAGAGAGGCGAAACAAGGGCTCAGGGTCTGTGGCTTCCCATGCATTGCACCTTCTCACAGAGAGAGCTTCCTGATGGAAGAAGAGCACCATTTTACTTGAATCCCACTCAGATCAGTGATTCTGGGGAAAAGAGAAAGTTTACAATATAGGGATGTGGATTTGTTCTCTTAGCTCCATCTGGCATGACACAAGCAGGACTGAGTAGTGTTTTCCACTTGAATTCCAAATATATCTGACTCTACTCTGGCACAAAAGCTTTGCTGATATTTGGATACATGTGCAACACAGTTGAAATTGGCAAAAAGTTAAGAATGGGTTAATTTTCCTGATTGTGGATTCTCTGAGCAAGTAGTAGTTTTATCTGTAGCATATGTGTTGGCCTAAGTGACATTGTGATATATATCATAGTCATGCTTCTCTATGGGCAAGCAATTATACAACAGGGACCACTAGATTTACTGCACTGCAAATACAAACTTTGCCCTTATTGCATCAAGGTCATTGCAAATCTTTTGGAAGACACATGGCAAAAAAAAAAAAAAAAAAAAAGGAAAAAAAGAGACTTCTCTTTGTGTCCCAGCTGCAGGGTTTCAAGGTCTCTGCTGGGTGCCTATGTCAAATTTTTCTGTCTTGGGTGTTTGAAATGAGGTACTTAAACTGATGGACCTTGCTAAGCCTCTGCAGCTTTCACAGATTTCACTGGCAAATCATCAGAATTAAAACCACACCCCTGAAAGCTGGTTGCCTTAATACAGGTTTAGCTATTGATGTGCTGCAATCAGTCTTTAGGGACCTAAGGCTTGCTATTTGCAAAATTGAGAGAGACCCTCTTTTCTTAAGATCCACTGGAAGTGAAGGGGAATTAACTAGAATTGTGCCCCCTTGAAGCAGAAACTATTGAGGTCCTAAACTCTGAAGTATTTTCATCTTCAGTCCATCCCATCACCTCCTCCATTCTCTGCTTCCGGTCTGCTTCTCCCAGGTTGATGTTATTTCTTTGCCTCAGTTTCTCTGTCTGTACATAGCAGACAGGTTGGTATTAACTGCAGGAGAAAAGGGTAAACCTTTATCTCCCTGAGCACAAAACAGCTCTCAGTAGCCAAAGGGAATTGAGCCATGATCACCTGTTCCAGACTGATGAATCCAAAGTTTTGCTGATTCCCCCGCAGAGTTTCTTCCTCCATTTCCATTTGCCCTGTAGGTTTCTTTCTGGTGAGAAACACTCCCATGATGTCACCTCTTACAAGATGCTGCATTTTTCTTTTTCATGACATGCCACAGGTCAGCAGGGAGCCCATCCGAGGGCTGCCAAGTGGGGCTGGGGCATGCTCCCATTTCTGAATTATACTGTGATAAATCAGCACTGTCCTCGACTGGGGATGGCCGTACCACATAGAAACATAAATTCAGCAGAGGCATTTGCTGGGCTTGCACTGACCTCTAGTGACGACACGGGGGACCAGGGCCTTCAGCCACCAGTGGGCTGAGAGGGCATGTCTGGGTCCATCCTCCGGTGCTGGATGGTTTACAAAAGCTCACCACAGTTTTTGGTAGAACTGTGACTGTCAGCCTATGGTACTGGGAAGCAAGCCCACTGACTGATGAGGGTCTGACTGCTTGGTAGATGACTGCAGTGGGTCTCAGGTGTCCCAAATTCCATACACCTGCCTGCTAAATTGCTTGTCCTCCCCAACCTACCAGTGCCGTGATGGCCTTTGTCTTCTGCAGTGTTTGTTCTTCCTGTCTGTTCTTCCTTCATTCTCCCTTCTGTCCCTAAATTTGATAATCCACTTCTTTCTACTGCCCCGTTCCCTCATGGCATCTGATCACTGCCAGTCTACCCAGGGGTGATCCTGAGTACTTCATCTCTGCCTTTGACCTCTGCATCCCCTCCTCTTTTGCAGAGCCTACAAGTCCTTTCCAGAGCTGGGATACAAAGGGCTGGGATTCTGGTTTCTTTGCCATGAAGCTTCTTGCTGTACCACACAGTGGATCATCCTCTGTGTCATGCACATGAAGCATCTCCTGCTTCTAATGCAGTTTAGAAACAGAACCCTCTAAAAAAATATGCACAAGCTGTGTTGAGGTTGTCTTTTACTTCTCCAAGTTTGTAAATGGTGAAAACTTGGGATGCAGTCCTGGGAGCTGCTAAATGTACCTCCAAGATGCTTAGCAGACTCAGCTTTTAGGGACACCACTAGGACTCGTGGGCTGTCAGCAGTTCCCAGGCAGCATGGGGAAAACCTGTCATGGCTGCAGTGTGAGAAGCACACGGAAGCCTCTTTCACAGCCCCCCTCTGCGGCATGCTGACCCCACCCATCACCGGCCATGCCCACAGCAGCACCCTTTGCTCTCTTGGCTAAGCAGCCCTGGTGTGTGCATTTATGGTTTCTGGGCTCTGATAACAAGACAGCATTTCATTTGGTTGATACTCCTGTCTCACACAACCATACATTCCCTCGTCCTCCCAAAGACCTAGGATGTGGTCTTACTCATTGAGTTACAACTCACCTACTCCAGCTCCATGTTATCATCAGAGCGAGGCCCAAAAAAATTCTGCAGTGAGCACATCAATTAAACAAACCTTTTATTCTGGTAGTTGCTTCCAGAGAAAGAAATAATCTATGATGCTCCATAAAACTCTTCATAAAAAGTCCCATCCATCTGTGAACTCCAAAAGCTAGTCTTCTGTACACCTACACATTTATCTGGAAAGTTGACAGAGGCAGGAGCATCCCCAAAGCCCCTTCTCTAGCGCCTCTGACTGTGTTATGTTATCCAGGTCATCTGTATGAGAGTTACCATATTCACAGGACAGAGCTCCACAACACTGCCTCTTCCCTTAGATCCAGTTCTGTCATCCAAACGCTGATACTGAAATTAGTCTGAGAGATCAGCTGAAGCATCTTGGCTTCTTATAAATCTCTGCTGAGGAGCATGCTTACTGTATTTGCCTTGAGGCATCTGCTGTGGATTGACCCCTCTGGTCTCTGGCTAACCTGGTTCACATGAGAAGCCTGAGAGGGGGTGGAATGTAGGAAGGCTGCCAGCTACAGCCTTCCATGCTAGGCTGAGCAGAAAGGCAATCAGGTTTCCTAAGCACTGTAACAGATGACAAGGTGTATATTTATACCACTTACCCACGTACTTTGAGTGAATTGTGCAACATGAGATTTGTCATCATGCATCAGATCATAGTGTATCTAATTCAATACTGTGGTGCTGACAATGCTGGGAGAGCTGCGCTGCCTGCAGTGATGCACCTCACCAACTGTGCAATGTGGGAACAGAGAGTCTGCAATTAATATTCCTCCCCAGTTCCTCCAACAATCAACTGGTACCCTGACTGTTCTTATTATCTGAGCAGGCAGAGCTGCAAATATAAATAATCACAAGTTTAGGCAGCCTTCTAATTACAGCTAGTACAACCACAGCATTAATTTTTGTTTGCCCCCTGGACTGGATATATTTTGAGTGGGATAATATGTCATGCTGATTTCACCTTACTTTCCTCTGTTAAAAGATTCCTGGGCTAGTTGCACCCAGGATGCCAGCAGTACAGCGTTATTGTAGTGCTGGAAGCAACCTGTAGTTTTTTACATCACTCCTGGTATCATCTTTGATACCTCCCATGAGCTCCTCATTCCTTGCACACTTGCTTTTTATTTAGTTTTGTGTGGTTTGGGGGTTTTTTGTATTTTGTTATTGGTGGTGGTCGTTTTGTTTTTCTCTGTTGTCTTTACTGCAAGGGAATCAAGCTATTCTTCTTCTTTGGATGTGCTGGCAGTCAGCCACATTCTGTAAATGCAGCATGTACTGCTGCCTTTGTGTTCAAGTGCTGTCAGCACCCTTTGATCAGGCCAGGAGTCACTTACTTTCCTTGTCTGGTTTGGGCTTGTGCCATTTGCAGAGCATGGCTCTCCCCTAAGGTGTCTGCAGCGGCTTTTGCAACACACCCATGAATATGCAGAGATAATTTCTAACCCCTTAATGTGACCAGTTATTGGAATACTTCTTCCCAGCCTACATAGTGTGACTTTCTGATCAGAGCAAGAATGTCTCTTGCCCAAAAAGCTCTTGCCCCCTCAGCTGTCCCTCATTCTTAGTGGTTTCTGCAGCTGATTTACTGTAGACAAATGCCCTGAATTAGCTGTTTGCCTGTGTCAAATACTTTTCTCCTTGCAGTGACCTGCAGAAAAGAACCAGGGAAGAGGGAATCCTTTTGCTCTGCCATTGAACCTCAGGCATGGGAATTTCTCCTCTGTTTCTCCTCTTTCAAAGGCTTCTCTTCCAAGTCCAAGGACTCTCCTGTGAAGTGCTGGAGTCAGCTGTGGTCCTGGGCCTTGTGAAGCTTGGTCCCTGAAATCCCTGTAATGGCTCTTGCAGGAGTGACATGATTTTGCATCTCACAGTCCATGCGGCACTGGGTCAGTGTCACTTCAGGCTGTGTTGAAGATGATTTTTGAGCAAACATCTGTCATATGACACAACCAATAGTGCTATTTTCTCCTATCCTTTTCTTCTTCCTTATGTTTTGTAATTCATCCATATTTGTTGGCATCTGCTTTTCTGTTTGATGTGTTCTGTCTTGGTGGTGCCAAATGTAAGTTCGTGCCTGTGTGCCCCTAATGTAATGGGATTCAGAAGATGGTTGTGGGAGCTACTCGGTGTGGAGCAAAGACGGTCTCATTTGGAATGAATTATGCTTCAGGGACCAGATAACTAGGTTTGTCAGATGCCAGACGACTCAGTGACTTTTTTCACCCGTAGATTAGGGTACTGATTCTTGAGTAGCCCAAGTGATATTTTTCAGGTAAACCAAGCTACCCAGAGTCTCCAGTAGCCTTCACATACTTTCTAAGCTATCAGTGACAACAGTTTGTGGCGACAGAAATGCTGTTGGACACCACTGCTCAAAAACTGAGACCATTGCCTATGATCATGCCAACAAGGCCGGCATTGCCTTGTCATCCTGTGAGGTATCATTTTGTCACATCTGCACCATGCTAGAATCAGGACAGATACCAGCCTAGCAGTGGGTGTGCTCCTGCGAGGCTCACTGGCTAACTTCCCTAAGTTCTCCCCCCTCAGTGGGTGGCTCATGTCTCACCTGTCAGTGTTAGCCTTGTCCACAGAGGCCAGATGGTCTTTGGTTACCCTGCACTTCTAGGAGTGCCAGGAGCATGAGGAACAGCAGGACTCAGTGGCCACAACACTAAGCAGTGCTCACAACACCAAGCCTGGCAGAGTTCAAGAAGCATTTGGACAATGCTACAATGCTCTCAGGCACATGGTGTGATTCTTGGAATGGCCTGTGCAGGGCCAGGAATTGGACTTGAAGATCCTGATTGCTTCATTCCAACTCAGCTTATTCTATAATCTGTGACTCCTGGAACCTCCTGAGACCAAGATAAGTGTCCACCCATGACACACTATGAGCCCTTCCCACACCCTGCTGTAAGAGGTCCCTGTCTGGTAAAACTTCAGCTCCTGAAGATTCATGTCACTGTTCTACCCTCAGTTAGCATGTCTTAGCTCTCCCTGCAGTAGATTAATGGATAAAGAAAAATTTCCTACACAGCTGATTCTTGCTAGATCTTACCTCACAGCTCACAGGATTGTGCCCCAAGTTTTCTGAGATCTGCCAGTGTCCTGGGCTTTGGACTCTTTGCTCAAGCTCTAGAACTGCAGAAATGTTTGGCCAGACATCGCTAGAGAGGCAACAGCTATACCAACTCGTGAGACCCAGACAAACACCTTGGTGATTTTGCTTTGGGACAGATGAGACTCTGCCAGAGTGAGAAAGTATGTTTCCAGCTTTCCTGGGTGTAAGCCAAAGCCTGGTGCTGAGACTGAGTGATACCACTGCTCATGCTGTCTGCCTGAGCTTGCAGGCAGCCTGAAACAGGAGCTCTGAGAGTTGTTCTGCTTCCTCCTTCCCTCCACAACAGGAAATCTCATATGCAAGAGAAATGGTAGTTCTGCATTGTCTTAAAGGGGTGGGCTGTGATTCAGTAAGAACAGCAAATACCTCTGCTAACAAATATCTGAAACACTAATGGGAAAAAAAAGCAACTAAGCAAAACTCTTTATTAGAAAGGGAATCAGATTTTATTTTTATACCCACAAAGTTAAAAATATGCATTTCAAAATATTTACAATGACTATATATGAAATAACCTTTGTTAATGAAACACCAACATACAGTACTAAAATACATCCACCAAATTTATAAAGTCTAAGTAAGAAGAAAATGTAACAGAAAGAGAGAGAGAGGTAAATGGCATCCATGCACATTCTGTACTAACATGGTTTTTATACTCTCTACCTTTTAATTGTGAATGGAGTCACAGGAAATTTTGACCTCGTCTCTTGCAAATGCCTCTTGTGACAGATTCTTCAAACTAACAGAAATTTGTGGGTTGCAGCAGTACCAGTGCCTAACTTTCCTATGCCAGCCTTTCACATGGGGAGCTTGTGTTAGAGAGTGGACTCAGAATCTCTTAGCAACCCTGGGAGGTAGCTAGTTTTATGGAAGAATTTGGCAGATGAAAAGCACCAGGTTAAGTGGCCGGCCTAATGTTGTGCAGCAAGGAGCACAAAACTCACGAGCCCTACTTCCTCTCTCCTAATCTCTCATTAGGGAATAATTTTCCTCTGCTAACCATTATCTGCTTTTGAGATGAGCTTTGTCACAAGGTGGGGGACTCAATTAATATCAGATACCAGGTGATGATGGGGGAAAAAAGCCCTGCCTACAGATAAGGACTTGTCTCAGTAAGGATTTGTGATGTAGCCGTGCTGTTACCATGTTCTGGTGTTGAACAGAAGATTGTTTTAGTGTAGACACACATCCAGATGGTTCCCTCCCTGCATGTGTACCACTGAGCAACTGAACCCTCTGTAATTAAGAACCTCTGTATATCTTTACCCCTATTCTCTCCCCCCCTCTCTCTCTCCCCATCATCCATGCCTGGATATTTGCCATTCCTACTTGTATCTTATTCAATCCTGGGAATATCAAATAGAAAACAGAACAGCAAAAAAACCAAAAAAAAAACGAAACAAAAAAAACCCCTCTGCCTTATTTTTGTAGATACTTTAATACAAAATTAATCCAATTTCTATTGTTTTTTTCTCTATTTAATGTCTTTAACGTTCACTTATGTGCATATATATATATATATATATATAAATGTAACAAAACACCCATCCCTTTTGTATCAATGGACAAATAAAGGGGTCATAATCCTCACTGCCCAACCCACAAGGCACTCAAATGTAAGTGAGAAGGGCTCTAGGAAGAGAAAAAGATATAGCCCTTGTTTTTGTGGTGCCCTTTAATCATCACTGCTGAGCTTGAAACTTTATGAAGGTATGGCACAACTTTGCAGGAAAGGAGAAGAGCTGTCTGGGTCACTTGCAGATTTATAGCCTCAGAAGTGCTAGGTCAGTAGGAGTTGTTTCTCCTTCTCTTTGGTGAAGGAGTTTCTGAGGATTCTAGCTTTGTTAGTGATTTTTCTGCGGTGGCAATGGTGATGATGGTGGCTGTTTTTGTCTATTGGCCCAACAGTTCTCTCAGCAGAGTAATTCTTCCCCACTCCCAGTAGCCAACCCTCTCCCCTAGACACCCATCAGACTTATTTTTTCCTAAGAACAAGGTAGAGGATGCCAATGACAAAACTGAAGCAAAAGCATATCCAGGCCAATATGAAGCAGTAGCCATGGTGAGGATTTGTGGAGTACCCCACTGTGCCTGTGAACCGAGCTGTGTAAATGGAGACTGCAATCAGAATGCACATCCCTGTGGGAAGAAAGAGGGAAAAGAGAGTTGGAAAACGCACAGAAACCAGAATTGCCGCAAGACTTGTGAAGTACTGCTGTCCCCTGAGATTGTAATGCGTGTCTTGTGCCATATGAGAGAGGAGCTGCTGCCCATTAGGCTTATTTGTGGAGGATTTCTTTTGCAGCTGTGATGACATGAGACACTTGGGGCTTGTTTGGTTGGTGCCACGAAGAATAAACCTTTGTTAGGAGAAAATCAGTAATAAGATCTGACGACAGTTTGGTGCTACGTGTTGAATCCCCTGTGCAGTAGCTAACTGTTTATTCCCCTGCTCCCCCAAAACATTTCAATCCTTTTTGTTGTCTTTCAAAGGTATTTTGCAAAACCCACTGGGATTTCCTAATGAAAATCTGGAAATACTTTCATTATATACAGCCAGAAAAATCCCAACCCAACACTTTCTGAGTCCCCAGTGCTTTGTTTTGTAACAAAAATTGGGCCACTGGAGACATTTAGCTGGCTGACAACCTCCCCTGGTGACCATATGTGGCTACTTGTGTTCACAGAGGCAGCGGGACGCACAGGGAGCCATGGCACGGTGTGCAGGTGCATACTCACAGCAAACCAGCATGACGGCTCCAGTCATGTAGAAACGTTTGCCTTTTTCCAGGGTGAACAGCTGGATAATGAACAGGACGAGCGCCACAACGGAGAAAATGATCGAGAGGATCATAAAGGCTTGCACAGCTTTGAGGGAAGCTGTCAAAACACAGAGAATAGATTGGCGAAGGTCAGGACTCCGTCTCGGCAGTGCTCATCAATGTCCTGTGATTCACCACGACGAAAATGTGGCTGTAACTTACCCTCATCTTGACTGCTAACTGGCAGCTGAGTGCAGGTCTCGTTGCACAGCAGCCAGAGTCCTGTTGAGATCGTTCCAATGCTGGAAGAACCCACCATCCAAACCTGCAATAGGATAGAAAGGTCGTGTCATGGGGCAGGAAAGCTTCTTTGCTCTTCTGTCAGACTAAGAGTAGCCCATTTGGTCTGGGCAAAACACCATGAAGTCTGTTCCAATCATCGTGGAGAAATGTCCCAGGTCATCCTGACCCTCCTCCTGTGCGAGGCGGCGGCGGGGGATCACGGCTGGCCAGACGGGCGCGAGGGGACCTCGGAATCCGCTCCCACGGCGGGCGGGGGGCGCGGGGACCCCGGCAGCGGCACCAGGGGTCCCCCTCGGCCCAGATTTCCCGGGCGGCCCCGCCGCGCCCCTTGGCCTGGAGTGCGCCCTGGTGGGAACAGCCTGGCCCCGGCTGGGGGAACAGTGCCGCGCCAGGGCTGGCACTGCTGACCTCCCCGGCCGGATGAAGGGTGTTGAGGTGCTGCTGGCACGGGGGTCCGGGGAGGTGACAGACAGAGGCTGCCTCCCGTACCAGCCCGGCTGCTTTCCTGCTCCCTAAGCGCACCCATCACTCCTTCCTCTCTCCCCATGACCGTGAGTGAGTGTTCCTCACCCTCACCGGAGCACCCACCCCCTGGTCTGCCTGCCAGCCGTATCTAAGGCTCTGCGGGAGCCGACAGCCGTGTCTCGTCCAGGGCACTCTACTTACGTTGGCAATGGTGGAGACGAAGAGCATGATGACAGTGGCGATGTGAACCACAAAGATACCAGCCAGTAGCACCAACATCTTGGGTCTCTTCTAGGTGGTGTCACCGATACAGAGCGCTCTGAGGGAGAACAAGAACAGAGGGAGGACATGAAGGGAAGGACTGAGTCAAAGAACAGTGTTACCATAAGGTTTGTTTACATTCAAAAACCCAGGCTGATCTTAGGTTCACTCTGGAAATGTGGAATCACCAAAAAAAGCCAATCAAAATTTTGTCAAAATCTGCTCAAGAGGTTAAATAGTGCCTGAAGATTAAGGAGCCAGTATGGGAGGAGATGTAGAGCATGGGTAGATAACTTAGGGGCATTTTAAAAATAGCCTGAATATATACACAGTTTGCTTAAATTGATGTGTGTTAATGTAAAGTAAAAATGCCATACTCCAGGCATACATTCTAGGAAGAGGAATTTTTGCCGATTGGATTCACAGAGGTCAGGAAAGATTTTTCTCTTCCTGTTCTCCTCTGGTGTCTCAGCCTCTTCCAGCTGGTCTGGGTCACAGACAAATGGTATGGAATGGGGGACTGTGGGCTCCTTGGTGCCTCAGCTGTTGAGTAGTTGTGGAGAGTGAGCCAGAGTGGTGGCCACTACTCCACAGACCACTCCTTTAAGTGAAGAGGACAGTAACCAGAACAGAAATGCCATGAGGTTTTCTGGAGCTGGGGAAGATGCTGGGGTTTGCAATGAATACTGCCTGTTTCCCTTTTAAAACTTGAGGCATGCAGGTCACTTTATTAATGCAGTAAGATTCTCTTGTAATGCAAATTCCTCTTTGGTTTGTTTTGGGTATTTTTGCCTCTGTACCCTGCAAATTGTTACTTTTTTTTTAAGATTTCCTGTCATTGATGAACGGGTGATTGTAAAGAGAGAGGGGAATGTGCTTTAGAAAGCTTGCATGACACGTTTTGTCAAGACTGATGGCTTCTTACCTGAAAACGTGAAGTACAAGGAACAAATCTAAGCTGTGAGAATGAGCACAGACAATTCACACAAATCAAGTGAGTATATTTCAGGCAGAAGCATTTACTGAGTCTACTCTGTGTCCAGTAAACTTCCTAGAAAGTTTGACAGGCTGTGTTGCTCTTTCCCTCAGAAGTGCTGGCACTGAAGAGCAGTATCAAGCACGTGATTAATGTCAGCTGTCAAGTTATTTTGGTCCAGGTGACTCAGGTAGGATCTGATGCTGTCACCATTTGTACAGGGTGTGGTAACACTGTCATGAAACAATACACTTATACTTTATGATTCTTTCACACAAACTGTGACAAAAGGCTTTGTAAAGAAGTCCCATTCATGTGTCGTTTTTGCTTGATGACTCCACCCACTCCACTACTGTCTTTCCTCTCATTGTGGCCATGAGTGGGAGTGTATTCCTATAAAATGCTGCAGCTGTTCCTGGCACTGCTTTGTATACAGTTTCCCAAACCACAGTGGGTAGGCAGGCTTCTCCATCAGTGACATTTTGACCAGTTCAGCATTAGCTGGTGACCAGGAAGAATTCCTTGAGTTTAGGATCTCAAGGAACCAGTTATGTTAGGTCACTGCTCCCACCCAAAAAAGGCTACTCTTTAGTAGAACAGATGAGGTTTAGTGACTAGTCCCATCTCCTCAGCAAATCTTGTCTACTGTAAGGTTTCCTTCACCTTGAGAACTCTCTGGAGATGTTAAGCTCTGACTTGCTGAATGTGGGCCAGGTTTGCTTGTCTGCTTTGGGATGTCTTAGCAAACTCATGCTCTAGAGCTTGATTTGGCTGGATGGTCTGATCACTGTGACCTCTCTTGTCACAGTACCTTCCTTAGTGATGATCTTGAAGAAAGACAAGCCTTCTTAGAACTTTCCCTCTGATAGTCACTTATGATTTCAACACTGCTAAAATTCAGGTTCTCAACAGTATATGCAAGCTACCACACGAACAAACTTGACCTAAGAGTTAAACCCCTTCTTTCCATTGATTGTAAAAGGAATGAGGGATGCTGGATGGCAACTGATACAGATATCACCACTGCAACTCAAACTGAGAAACTATTGCTGTTGCCATGACTAAGTTACATATCTGCAGCAAACTCTTGACTCAAATCTTTCTGTCCCTTTGACTACTTCTCTTTTTTTTTTTTTTTTGTTACCTTGGTTCTTACACAAACTTTAACAAGTGCTCTTATGCTTGCTAGCATAAACCAAACTCTGACAAATTTGCCTGCTCTGAAATTTGCCTTTACTAAACAGTGGCTAAACTTTCTTCTTTCGTAGATGGATGTATTTTTCCATGGCCTCTTTAAAATCTCATTCAGCACTTTTTTTTTCCTTACTATTTTTTAGGACCTTCAAACAAAGCTTTCTACTTGAAAGATTAAAAATCTACTTTCATGACATCCTAAGGACTAGAACAGTCCTTTCAAATGCATCTTTCGTTTGCATTCAGAAATGAAAATGAGGGATAAATGCTACTTTACAATGTAAAAAAGAACCCCCAAAATCATGACCCCACACCCAGGACTTTGACCCAATACTCTAAGAAAAAACTGAAATCCTTTATTCCCTTTGCTTTTTCTGCCTATTTTAGCACTGCAGGAGAGCAGTGTTAGTTCAGGTGCTTTCAGTGCACCTACTTCCTGAGAACGTCAGCACCCCTCTCTGAATACACACGCTATCAAATGCAAACTCCCCCAGGGGATATGTGCTCACAGCTTAGTTTTGATTCTTTGTGAGCTAAAGCACAAGCCTCCCTCTGTATTCATTTGCTTTCCCCTTTCTTCATCTCTCTCTGCCTGTTAAATAAAACACGAGAGAACAATCCCAGAGGAGCCGTGGGTGAAGGAATGGCACTGAAATAGATTCACTTCTGTCTCTGATGCTATGGCGTGGACATTTCCTCCCAATAGACAGAGAAACTGGCAGAGCATTGGGGACTGACAGGATACAGTTTCCATTTGTTAAGTGTGAGACATCTTTCTCCACTACAGGGTGGGGTCACATTGCTGGAGCAATAGGACAAAATTGCATGCAAATGCCTTTTCTTCCATTCCCATACCTAAGCTGCAGCTGCATTTGGAGTTCCTCAGGCTCTTCTTGGGCTATGAGTCAGTCTTAACCTTCCTAGAGCTGCCAGTTTTTTCCACTGACTCACCCCAAAGCTCTCAAACCCCATAATAATTTAACCCTGAAAGATTAAGTGGTCAGGACACTGTCAGTTTTCAGGACTGCTTCTCAAGAACCAGTCAAGCAAACAATTTGTGAGTCTTCCCCAAGCATCCCTCAGAGGAGAGACCCCAATTAAGCCAAGGAAAAAAGTAATGAGACACAACAGTAGGACTACTGAGGTAGAGCAGGCTGGTGGGGAAGTGAAGGTCATGCACATGCTGAACAGGCCGCATGAGTCAAGAGATCTTGTGCTGGTAACAGTGGACTCACTTTCCTTTTCATGGGGTGATGGATGAAGAGAAATAACATGCCAGACCAACAGTAAGCATGAATAAGAATCACCATAGAAGCCTTCAGTGCAAAAAAACCTGCAGATAAGCATGACAGCCTCTTAGCTGTGTAGAGACTATTTCTCTGACCGTGCAGGAGTACACATACTGGAGAGCAACACACAGGTCTGCTGCACTCCAGTTCAAGTTCAAGCAGGCTGGTACTAACTGGTACTATTATCTAAAACTAAGACAAAGTCTTCTCATGCAGGCAGATTGTTGCCACCTGTATCGCCCCTCTGTCTACTTAAGTGTTTTGGATCCCTCTCTCTGAGGGCAATACAGAGAAGTGAGTCCTTGCTCCTGGCTTGCCTCTTAGCAAATAATCAGGATGGAATGTGTAGTGCCACTTGGAGATATGATAAAGACCAATGGTATAGTTCCTCAAATATAGGGAGTGAGATACTCAAGAGGGTAAGCCAGGTAAAGGTAAAGGTCCTTTGCTTCTGACAGAAAGTGCATTGCAGTGAAAGGACTAGATGGTGAGTGTACAGGATGTTTCTGCAGGAACAATGGGGTTGTTTCAGGTGAAAAATCAGGGCACTCTCAACTAAATTTGAAATATTCCAAATCTCAAGTGTTCCTTAATGGATGTAGCTCATCTGACTTCCATTTCCATCTTCCTCTCTGAACTGAGGTCCCTGCTTGGGACTGCATCTCCCAGGCTGAGTTGGTGAGGTGTATGGTGAGAAATGCTGGCTGAGGTGAGAACCCAATCAAAATCCTGTAGCTCCCTAGAGTGTCCAAGGAGAAGAAGACATCTAAATCACACTGCCTGTGCACACTGGTGACCTCTGACTCCTTTCAAAGTGAGTTTTTCAGCTGAGGACTCTTTTGTTTGATACATCAGATTTCTCAACAATGGAAAGATGGCTTTTTGAGGAAAAAACAAATGCCTTTCGTTAGAATGTCAACAAAAATCTCCACAGATTGAAAACAACTAACACAAAAGCAATTCTGCCTTTCCCAGCTGCCACTACAGAATATAAAGAAGGCAGTAGTAAGTCAGACCAGTGGTCTGACTCTCTCAGTCTCTGATGGGAACAGGAAGTTCAATATTTAGAGAAAGCATGTGAACTTAGCTACTGTCTGAGGGGCACATAGTCACAGCAGGAATACTGGTGGTTCAAATCAGGGCCAAGGCCACTTGGAAATGAAGGAGAAAACTGGAGAGTAATGGACAGAAAGTAAGAACCGTTTGGTATTGTTTGAGACAGCCACAAGCTTCCACCTCTGTTACCAGTGCATTCCTCAGTGCAAAGCCAACCCACAAACAGCAATGCTGCCATGTTGCTACCAGTAAGGGAAACCTCAGTGTGGGATAAAACCTTCTGCAGAATTTGTATACATGCCTTTTGACTGATCTGAGACCATCACTACGTCTTAGACTTGCTGCAACTGCACACCTTGTCCTTGCATGGGTTATGGGCATCAGGCCTCATTGTGCCCAAAGTCATTTCACAGGATGCAGAGATGTGAATATCTCTCTGATATTTTTGTGGCATGATGACTTTGGACATGTCACATTGTTACTAGAACGCTCATGACAACTTTAAACAACAGGGAAGAATCCTTTTGCTTCCACCCTTTGCTCTGTCTCTTGCTTCAGATCCTGATGAATCCAGAGTCCTTGCTGACTCCAAACTTTTACAAACTACTGTATGTCAGCACTGTTGTTGACAGCCTGGTTTTGACAGACCAGCCAGACTCAATTTACAAGTCAGATGCTTTTTATAGACATGTGGATGAGTAGGCTGGTGCCTCTGGAAAGAGATTTCACACGTGTGGGAGCAGGGCTGGGCCGAGGTGTGTGTGGGCACACGGAGACCTTTGAGCCTCTGGTTTATGGCAGTGAGATTTCACGTACATATGGGTAGTGGCTGTGATGACCACATGGGGCACAGCAAGGTTGTAAAACCAGCAGGTTCATGTCAACCAAAAGGAAAGTGTAGACCAGCCTGAGGGGCTACAGCTGAAAATAAGTAAATGGAAGATTATGTCTGGTTCTTGTGAAGCGTTTCCTGGTGGACGACTCCAAGAGATCAGTGGAACTGCCTTCTCAAGGGAGTGGTGAAACACCAGCATGTGAAAAATTTCTTACGGAATCTGACAAATTCCTCAAGAATCCACCCTTGGTGATGAACCTCCAGTCACTGAGAGATGCAGAGGGGAGTCACAAAAGATGACACATAAGGATTTTCCAGCTCTCATGCTCATGATTCATATAAGAGTGAGGAAATATCAGAACTCCTAGAGCAGACAGCAAGAAATTGGCGTTTTCTCCAAAAGAAACCACCCTCGAGTGCTCAGCCATGTGACACCATCAACTGAAACGCCAATGCTCGCTTGGTACTCGGAAAGGGAAGAGACAGCTGCCTGGGGCCTGGCAGGCAGCCGGCAGCCAGCAGCCCGCTGCTGGAAGAAAACGCTGTCACTCTTCACATTAGGCACGCCAAGGAAGGGCTGGGACTGATGGGCAGCAAGTAAGAGGGAGGGGTGGGGAAGGGAACTTCAGAGCTAATGGAAGCACAGAAGTGTTCCTCTGCAGCTGCAGAGGTGTGATGCAGCGCACTCTCACCCCTTAGAGCACTGGGTGGTCCCTGGGTGGGTTAATTAGACTCCTGAGCTGCTGGCAGGAGTTCTAGCAAGATTCTGAGATACACGAGAAACATTTGTGGGAGGACTGAGAGACTTGGCATTGACGCGTTGTGTGTAGGGGTGTGCATCTGCAGTTCTGTGTGGCTCTCTCTGTGAATGGGAGTGTGCATCTGTGGGTTCCCTGTGAACTCTGTGTGTATATGTGTGCACAGCTTCTTTATGGGTGCATGGATCATTTACCTGTGCCACACTGGCAGTGCCCACGTGGGAGAAACTATCTGACAGCTCTGACAGGAAAGCTCAGGTTACAGAGCGGTATGAGCAAAAGTACACGGATTGCCGCTGGTGGGACTTCCTGCTTTTCCTCTTTGCAACAGCCTGTAGATAAAGGTTGAAGGACTCTGAAACCCACATCAGATGTGCTTTTTGCTGCATTTTTGGATTTTAACTGCAGTCCTATGATTTGCTCAGACAGTTTTGTGTAGATATCCCTTTTTTTTCCTTTTCCAAAGGAGGATAACTCTAAAAAATAAGTTTTATCTTACAGTGTGTCTGTCTCTAAAAAATGCAAAACCTCTGAACAAGTACAGCCTATGAGACACTGAGGAAAGTTTGACTCAGGCATCTAAAGAGTCTGAGCTTTTGGGTCAGTTTGCTTTCAGGGTGCCTTTGCTCCTGCAAGCCATCTTGGAAAAGATTGTGTAGGATTCAAATGCAAAATTGTGTGAAAGCTCCTCCTTTCACCAAAGTGCACAAGTGATGAACTGGGGGGAGCATGTGTATAAAGCAGACACAGGAGGACGCTGTGCAGCCTGGAGCTGGTCAGTTCTCTGTGCAGGGTGGCAAAAAGGTGGTCATGGTGTAAAATACCTCATCTGGCTTTCAGAGGGCTCCTTACACTGTGATCAGTATGGTATAAGCTGGTTCATGAGGCTTTGGAGACCTCAAGAGCTCCCCTGCTGAGGGCACACCACGCTGGCCACACGAGCTGCAGCCACTGGAGGCCAGCTCGCAGGCAGGCTGGCTCAGCTGTCTGAGCTGTCACAGCCAGTGGATGTGCCCAGCTCTCCTTCAGCAGTGGCCCACATTCCTGGAGATGATCTTCAGCAATCCTCTGATCAGCCTGCTCCAGGCTCTGAGCATTTTGTAGCTCCCCCCTCTTGCTCCCATGGCTCTCAGTATCCTTCCCAGAGGCTTGCTGGAGCCAATACAGGGAAGGTATCTCTCTGGAATGAAAAGAATGTGGACAATGGACCCAGTTGTGGAGGTTGCTTTCACAACTCCCCTCCTTCAGCAGACTCTGCCCTTCGAGGGCAAAAGGACAACACAGGTCCTCACCCTGGATTTCCTCAAATACAAAAACATATTGCCAGGTGGCCTCACATCACAAGAGCTAAGCCTTCAGCATGAGTCACTGTTCACCTGTGTCAGCCACTCCAGTGCTCAGAGTTCAGTGCATTTCCTGCAGGACTGGGGATGACCCAGCCTAGATCTGTCCCTGGGCTCTCCTCATGGGTGTCTCCCCATGCCTCTGTTACAGACTTGTTTTCACAGGTTAAAGGGGATAGATCTCAATTATGATCTTGGCAAACTTGTCACTCCCTTGGGCAATGTAGGTTTTGGAGCTGAGTTGTCCTAACCTGTCCCTCCCCTCTCCTCTATGACAGGGCATAGGCTATATTTGGTCTTACCAAGAGAGCAGCTTCCATATACTCTCTGCCCTCCTGAAAACAGTTCAGGAGGAGCAGGATGTGTGAAGCTGCAAATTTGGCCAGAGTTTTCTTTGTTCACTTTCAAGCTGTTCTAGCTAAAGAGGTACTTTCCAAAACTCTCCCAGCAGGATTTGAAGAAATTACACTCCAGATGGCAGCCCCGAGATGTGCTGCTTTGCTGCTCTCCCTGCAGTGTAATGGCAGGAAGCAGCCTAAGAGACACTCCAGATTTCCCTCTGGGCAGTTTATATGGGGAACTGCTGCTTCACCCTGTGTCATACGGTGGGATGATTGGGTGTGGACTGGCCCTGACAGAGGATCAATACAGGCATAATTGAGATGTGCTTCAGCACATTTGTTCACTGCCACTGTTACAGCACCGTGGCTATGAGTTAGTTATCAATCCTGGCAGGGCCATGGAGAAGAGCCTCCTTTTCTGTGAATGCTGCTTTGCCTCAGCAGAAAAGACCGATGAAGTATTAAGCATCCATCTTCAGATGTGAAGATTGGAAATCCCATTCCTCGTCCTCCCTTTTAGAGGAGTAGAAGAGCAGCTCCCTGCCTTGAAGGAAGGGTAAATAAATTTCGTTTTTTAGTTTTATCTCATTAATTTTTTTGTTGGAAAACAGAAGGAAGGAAAAAAATTAGGAGTGCCATGCCTTGCAGCCTGCCTTATGCTGTGCTGGGTGACAGTGCTGTCACTTCCCTATTGAAAGGTACAGGCACAGGAACCTGTTGAGATCAAAGGGGTCTAGTTGTGCTATTTCTTGCCTTACAGGGCACTTGAGCATCTGAGGGCAAATTCCAGCCCAGCATCAGGTGTCTCCTCCTTTGCCATCCATGCAGCACTCAGTGAAGGGAGCACTAAGTGACCCGGGGGGTGAGCAAGGGGAAAACATGCCATGGGAGGGGTGCCCAGCAGCCAGCTGGGGATTATGGCGCCCGTGAATCCCCATGGGAGCTGGCAGGACTGTGGCAGCAGGCTCCCTCCCGCTTTTGCTTGCTCTGAGGAAACAGAAGCATGCACAGGCTGAGTGCCCTGCGCGAGCATTGCGGCTGGGAGGGTGACGAAGAGAAAGAAGGATTAGCGCTTGCAGCAAATCTCCCCAGCCTCATTATAAGCAAGGCCCTGAGGTGGCTCTTTTACCAAAAACATGCTGGCTATTATCAGCAAATCTCCCAGAACCGTTTCAAAATACAACCTCTGCTCCACCCCAGAGCACCAAACAGTAATTCCTGCGTGCACTTGCACTGCTCCCACACTGTAAAACTGAAAGACC
The DNA here is from genome assembly GCF_031753505.1 of Anomalospiza imberbis. Lineage (NCBI taxonomy): Eukaryota > Metazoa > Chordata > Aves > Passeriformes > Viduidae > Anomalospiza > Anomalospiza imberbis. The sequence goes on from NC_089685.1 coordinate 63,702,545, forward strand.
ACCGGCTAGGCCAGAAGGGCCGGTTTTCCAAGCCCAGGACTCTGTGTCCTCAGCAGGGTCTCACTGGGGGAGCGCTAGCAGCCCTGCAGCTGAGGCACCCACTCCAAAACTTGGCGCTTCTCTGCAAGATCCCACGTCACTCCTGCATTAATGTGTCCTTGGGTGTGGCTCGACTCCCCGGCTGTCAGAGGTATCCCTGGGGATGGCATGTGCCCCGTGGAGATCCCCACTCTCACACAGGGGTAGCCGGGATGAATGGCTCAGACCGTGTGTCACATGTTTGGGTGGTTAGTCATAGGGGAGCTTCCACAGGAGCCTACTGACAGGAATTCCTCGGTGTGGGTGGGTGTGCAGGGCCTCTCACCAAGACGCTGCATTTCAAGGGGTGCTTCCAGGCACTGCAGTGTTAGTAAGGTACTTCAGTTTTGATCCTTTTCTGATGCTGATCCCCACGGGAGCAAATAAAAATAAGCTGCTTTCAAGCCCTCACTCTCTCAGTGCTCACAGTCCCCAGGTGGACTGGGTGGAGGCATTCGGCTGGCTTAAACCCCCGTTATCATAGGAAGAGTAGCTAATGGGCTCCAATTTTTCACTCTTCATGCCCACCTCCCTCAAATGTTTGCTCAGAAAAGAATCCCACTACATCCAGAAATGTCAAGTGGGTAACTCGTGGGCAAATCTGCTCTCAGAGGTGCCTTGAGGAATTCAGAGCTTCTGAGTGAAAGTTGTTCTGTGGCCACAGTATTCTTTTTTTATATCAGTATGATTTAATTGTTAATCTTATTAAATGACAACTTCCAAAAATGCCTTCTTCCCATTCCAGTTTCTGATACACTGGAAACACTTGCTACCTCAGTCAGTTTCCCCACCACTCCAACACATATACTTCTTAGTCAGGAGGCACCACTGCATGACTGAGCTACAAGCAGAAGCAGCACGGCCAGAGGGGACTTAAAAATTCACAAAATCCATCCTTTTTCCAAAAAGTTACAGTCAGCTCAGCTTCTAGTTCATTCATATAGTAATTACCCTCAGTCCCAGACTGAGCCCCACCCATTCCTGGTCGTATTGGGCTAAATACTGTTCAGTCTCTTTTAGACCCTTGAAACTGTGCAGGGGCGGGCTGAGTTCCTGCAACAGGAACCAGTGTGGTGCCAACAAACTGGCTTTGCTGCACTCCCTTTCGCAGACCTCAAAAATTGTTCAGATTTGACCACAGGATGCAAACCACAGCAGACAGATGAAACAAGAGAAATGGTGAAGAAGAGGAGGGAAAGAAAGAGGGGGCGGTTGTGTAGAAAAAGGCAGGTGAAGAGAGAGAATTGCCAGTCTCTGCAATCCTACACTTCCCATCAGTGTCTCTAACTCCTTGACACACCCTACCAGCGGGCTGTGGTGCTCCTAGCAATTCCACCCGCTCCCCCACTTTGCCTCGCAGCGCTCCCCACTCCAGTGTCTGGGCTGCCAAAAAGGCGTAACACGGATTTCTGCCCTTCACGTGGCTTTGCTCAGAACTGGGGCTTGGCTTCAGCCTCAGGAGCCAGAACCCCTAGAAAAACAGAGATTGTCTCCACTGTACCCCAGAGTCTGCACCTCTGGGGCCTCTCAGTCTTCCCTGGGAATGACTGCTATTGTTTTAAATTAGAGCTTGGCAAACTAATTATGGAGGGAAGAGAGACAAGCAAAAGTATCTGAGCGCCAGAAAAACTGAGCCTGCAGCCCTAATTCCAAGCAGGCATTTTTCTACATTTGTCAACAACGCTACTCCAAAAGCACACAGTAGCTCCTGAGTGTGAGCTAGCCCAGGTTGGGTACCCTGTGCCTGCACCCTGGCTGCACGTGTCCTGGAGGTGAAAATAACATTGCTGCTGCCAGCACTCCGAGGCTGCAACCAGGGTGCCTTGCAGTGCCCCTTTGCCCCGTAACGCAGCTGCATTTTGAAGCAAAAGATGAAAATGAAGGTGCGTGCCATAGCCAGCTCTAGTGCCAAGATGAAGAGAAGTGAAGGGGCAGAGGAGAAAGGCAGACCGGTGCTGTTAGGAGAGGGGAGCAGCCACTGAAGGAGAAAAGTCGGTGAGGATTTTCAAGAACAGCTCTTACCTTGTGGGCTGGGGCCGGTGCAGGCACCTGTGGAAGAATGAGCGTGCTGGGCTGCAGTGCCGATGTCCCGGAGCGCAGAGCTGGACTGAAGGGGAGTGACCTGGTGGTGGTTTAAGTTTCGTCCGGTGGTGTGGGAGGGTGCTGTCTTTCCACTCTGTTTTAAAGGAGTTACTATGAATCAGACTGCCTTTAAAGAGAAGGAAAAAAAAATAAAATTAATGAGCTACGCCCTGTTTTGTTGGCAGGGTGTCAAGAGTCTCTGGGAGGAAACCAGCGATTCAAAGAAATCTGTGCAGGGCTGCCTCTGACTCAGTGTGCAGCGCAGAGACCGCAGCCTGGAAAAACGGCTGACGCTGATCCAGCTGAGTAAGAGAGGCCCACAACAACATCTGTTTATAAAACTGAACTTCTGGTTGTCATAAAAAAAAAAAAAAGTATAGTTACAAATGTGGCAACAGGGCTTCAACAATAAAATCACTCAAACAAACAGTGGGTTGGCAGGGGGGATCCCGAGGCTGGGTGAGTCACCACATCCCCTCCCCGTGCTGCTTGGAGAGAAGTCGCTGAGGCTGACAGCGCAGGGGAATTCAAATTGGACCTGTGAGGTTGGCATGGACAAGACTTTTAGGAATATATTAAGGAGTAAAGATGCTCAAAATGCAGCTCTGGCCTGGTGGTGACTCTAGAGCGATTTGGCCAGATAGTGGTGGTTTGCTTCCACAGAGAGAGTAGGCAGGGAAGAAGAAATAAGGAGCTTGTTATTCACAGTTTTCTGAGGTCAGCATTTCTTGCCATCTTAAAGACTTCTAAAAATAGATCCTTTACATTTGTTGAGAATTGGCTGGTGGAGTTGTCTCATAGACGCTACAGGCAAGATGGAATAGGGATGTGCTTGAGGTATGGGTGAAAGGGGAAGAAGTTTGTCAGAAAGCATCTGTGTTAAAATCCATACTGTGATAGAGTTGTCAGTCTGCTACTGCAAGGAATCAACCCTGCCTTTGCAAGGCCCAGCAAAAGATAAGCAGATATTGACAAAATACCTGACAAAGGCCTTTCCCACTTTAATGAGGATGACATTGGATTGCCTTTATTTGAAAAATGAAGCTGGTTCTCTTTGAAATCTACACAGATTAGAAGATTTTACTGGTTTTCAGATTATTCCTTCTGTCTGGTGTTATTGATATGTGTCTGGTCTAATTTTAGACTATAGCAACCTGATTAAAAAAAGAGCTATGGATAAAACAGCAGCAAAGATGACACATATGGTGGGCAAAGACAATCTGTGGGAATTTTTCCACCGATGGAAAGTAAAGACAGTCTTTTTTCCCCAAGGATAAAATAAGCCTAACTGTGTTTAATATCTGTGAATTGGAATGTGCTTCTTGATATATATGAATACAATATTCAGGGAAAGGAAAGTTTATTTGCTTTCCCTGCAGTAGAAGCTGGCATTTGCATTGAGCTGCACCATCCATTTCCCCTGCTCTGTTCTCCTGCCAGAGTTTATTGGAGTGAGGGATGCTCAGCTCCATACAAAATACTAGAGAACAGGATCTCAAAGCAAACTCTGTTGACCAGAGTTCAGCTGTGGTGAAGTATCCTCTGCCCCAGACCTGTTCATAAGTGACTGCCCATCTGTCAGGGACCATCTGCCTTCAATCACAGAACTGCTTACTGGCACCCAGCAGACAGAACACCTGTATCAAAAAGACACTCACATAGGGCAACAACAGTGGAGCCTCCTAAGAGGCTGGGTATGAAGTGAGCCTTGATTGGCAAAGCATTATTTGTCCTGAGAGCGCAAACTAGTTTTGTACAAATTGCTCTCTAACCTGGGAGGCCGTGACAGGCAATGGCCAATATCAGAGGCTTCAGAGGCAGGTGGAGGTGTTCTGCAGCATCAGCATGAGCTTCCCCACAGAAGCGTTGCTTCCTAGCTCTCCATCTGGAAGCAGTGGTGCCCAGCCAGCAGAGAGAAGAAGAGTAACCAGACAGGCCACACAAGCTGTGACCGTGGCCCTGGAGGAGCGCTGGTATGCTGCCAACCATTGGCTTCATCCCTGCTGCTAGACCTGTCAAGGGTATGAGGGAGTGTAACAGCACGTGTCAAGTGAACAAGAGTGCGGATAGATGCTCCTATTTGGGAGCGATGCTGCACGTCAGCAAGATGATGGTTTAAAGAAGAGAGGGTATGCCTCTCACACCAAGGTACAATGAGGTCAGGGGAGAGTTCAGTTTCCATTGAGCAGATTGGTAGCTCCAAAACCCATATTTCCACCGTTCATCTGGGTACAGAGAAAGGTTGGAAGTGAGAGAACTCCTACCAGTAGCTTAAGGAAGGAGAAAGTTTCAAGTTGAGAAGACTGATCACATTTTCTGTAGCTGTTTCTGTGGATGAAGGGTTAGCCCAATAGGTCTTTGTGTGTGTGTGATAGAGAACCAGCTCTATCTGCTCATCCAGAGAAGAGGCTGGTCTTTCTGTGTGTCTGCAGCAATTTCGTCCTTTATGGTGCATGGTTTCCACAAGGCAGGTTGCAATAGAAAACCCTGACATGAGAAGTCTCAACATGAGATCAAAAGTCTTAGGCATTCTGCAGGTTTGACACACTAAGGTTGAATTGCTTAAGATCCCCATGCCATACTTCATGGTGTCCCTTGGCTTAAGCATCACTTATTTCACAGGCTTTTCTGAATGCCTGCAGTTTGTTAATTGGAGGTGGTCAGGTCAAAGCATGAGAATTTAAAATGTGAGAATCTGGATTACCATTTCCATGGGCAATGAGAGGGTGAAGCTTTCCCACGAATGCCATGCCTTTGCTGAAGTTCTTCCCAAACAAGCAGCTTGCAGATGCTGTAACTCTGCTTGTTTTGCCATGCCCCACACATTTGCAGGCATTACTACTGTCTGTGAGCAGTAGCCCTTGGCATTAAAGGTGAGTGTCCACAGTGACATTAGATAAGCACTAAACCTCTGTAAGCCCAGATCAAAGGAGGAATGGAGGATATGACTGGGAAATGGGGTGTAGAGTTAGGAGTGGGGGAGGCATGGTCAGACTTGGCTGGGAACATCTAGAACAGATTGTTTTTAGAGACTGGGGGTGCCAGGAGAAACCATACGTGATGTCTCTTTTGCAGATGCAACAATCTATGCTTGGAAAAGTTCTGTAACTGAGTTCCCATGCTCTCTGGGATGCTCTCAACAAGAATCTAACTATATGCTGTTTGGATGTGCTTTTCTGGCTAACTATCTACAAACACATATTGCATATTAAGCCCCTGTCAGTATAAATAGCATGTCTTTCCACCTAAAGAGTTCCTCTCTCTTATATGTGCTATTTACTCTGTACATTATCTTGCTGGCTGGTTGCAGGACAAATGGAAGTGATATGATGTTCACTACTTCTACACTTGTCATGACTTGGAGAAGGCGGAGTTGAGCCTCAGCTGGTGTGTGGGTTTAAAGAAATAGAAACCAGCAAGTTTCATACTGCTCTGTAGTGGTGTAACTGATGTGTTTGTGTGTGTTGTGGGGTTATCCACGTGATACAGTAATTTGCAGAGACACAGGGTAAATCTCAGAGATGTATGATAAACTGCATTTGTCACACCTGACTCTGCAGGGCTTCAAATGTGAGCAGTCATCCACTGGAGAGGAAAGGGCGGTGGTTCCCTTATTTATAGCTTCATTCAGTTTTGAGGAAGCAGATATTGGAAGTCCCACCTCTGTGGTTTTGGTCATTTCTCTAATGTGTCTTGTCATGTTCCTGTCCCTCCAAGGACTGCTAGATGTCCAGTACTTTGGGTGGCTGACTTTGCAAGCTCAGTGGTGCAAGAAAAGGGTGGATTACAGTCAACACTGAACAGATGTAGCTCTTCCTGTTCACAGTTTAATTTTTGGGTTGGGTTGTTGTTTTGGGTTTTATGGGGTTTTTTTAGTTAGGTTTTTTGTTGTTGTTGTTTGGTTTGGTTGGGTTTTTTTTTTTTTTTTTTTAATGTCAGGGATGATTTCTGTCCTAAATACTCTGGTATGATGAACAAAACCTACAGAAAGTCTACATACGATTTTTCCAAAATCACTGAGGGTTGCCAGACTGTTAAAAGTGCAAGAGAGGTATTGAATAGAAAATGCACTGGGTTTATAACATTTGTGTAGGCATGGTTTGTCACAAAGATTTAACAGGTAAAAATTGGAATAGTTCCCTCCAGGACTTTAGCAGTATGAGTGGGATCTGTGACAGAATACATTCCCCACACCTCACTTATCACATCTGGGAAGACCCAAAAGTTCCCTTGTTTATTAACAGGAATAAAAAAATTGATGTGGACATGAGGTAAGAAGATCATTCCTACCATAGTTTCACAGTGATTGGAATTTAGTTTTGTCCTCCAGTTTGGAAAGGACCATAAGTTTGTTCTTATGTCAGAGAGGGAGGTATGATTCTGCTGTGCAGTGGGTAGACTTGCTTCTGAGACTGTCTGACAATCACATTGTGGTAATTGTAGAAGATTCTGTGGGCTTGGGTTCATGGCAACCCATTTGTAACTGGTGAAGGGGTTTGAACTTGTTCTCAGGGGATGGGTAGCCCAAAGGTGCCTTGGCTTCCTAAGTGCTGTTGGATGGGATGAACATGATCCTCAGGCTGAGGTTCTGAACACATGGAGGAAGCAGCATGAGCTGGCTGCAGCTAGGAACAGAGACCTAAACCTGGAAAAATTAACTTTCTTTCTGTGCTCTGGTGTAAAATAAGCCATGATGAGAGCCATCTGAAATGTGGTGGTCTTCCCCTGCTTTTATAAGAGGACGAGAACTGTAGTCCCCATCTCATTTTCCCTTACTTTAATCTCCTTCTTAGTCTGTTCTTTTTTCCATTAGAAACAGCTCAGCTGAAGGTATTTGCTTATAATGTGCAAATGGTACCTCTGCTCTGGCAGACCCATCTGAGCTGTCACTTTCCACAAGAACCTCTCCCAGTCCACATCAAAGGGTTGGTGGTTGGTGGTGTTCTCCACCTGCACATGAAGGCCTTTCTTATGCATTCTGGCAACCAAAGAGGTTTTCTTTATTGCTCTCTCCTGCTCCTGGTTCATTTCTAACTCTGTCTTCTGTGACTGTTGTAGTGTGCAGTGCACAGTACTGATTGCTTCACCAACAGGTTTTACCATATTAGTAGAGGGAAAAAAATCCTACAGGCACCAAGAAATGGCATAAGTTGACAGTGCCTTACTGTTCTTCTTTCATTCAGTGACAATAAAGTGAATTAGCTGCTTGACTGTCCTGCATCCTAGACTGCAACTGTGTTGATTGTCCATAGAAATGGACCTTGGCTAAGAGGCCAAGGCAAGGGCAAGGTGCCATTTGCACTGTGGTTGAGGTTTGATAATGGGACATATATCTATTTATCTGCTGCTCCCGTGTGCTGTATGCATGTGTTAGCTCTACCCAAGGTTTGCTGGACTTTCTTCTTAGAGCAGATGTTGGTGTTCTGAGGAAGTTGTAGAATTTCCTTTTGCAGCCAGAGGCGAGGTTTGGAAGGCACATAAAGGCTTCTGTACTTGCTTCTCACTCTCCACAGTATCTTGCTTTTTTGAATCTCAGCATGCATTTATTTAAATAATGTTATAGTGTCACAGGCTCTACAGATATGCAGGAAGAGTGCTAGCCTGGGAATATAGATGGCAGAGACTGAAAGGGACCTGGCATATTAACAAATCAAGCAGGCAGATCACTTTCACAACTAAATGGAAAGAAAAGCCCAGGGAAGACTTCCTAGTGGTTCCCTATACTGATCTCCCACTGAGGAGAAGGGTTGATGGGAGGGGGGAAAGGACCAAGCTCAATGCATAATAAGAAGAAAAAGAAAAAAAAAAAACGGAAAGTGTCTCTGGGATGGAAAGACAGCTAGACATTGACAAGGTCAGGGCAGGACAGAGAGGGCTGAACACCATGGGTGATGCAGCCAGTAAGGATAATGCCTCTGAGCTCCAAATTTCTGAAGAAAGAGCAGACAGCTGGCAGGAGGCTGGGAAGTCCTCTCCCTTCTGTTGCCATTGTGTGGAAGAGGGAGGGGGAGATCTCTAGGTTTGCTTTTTCATTCCCTGACAGAAAGGGAAATGATTCCTGTGACTGCAGAGCAATGGATCCCTTCTGAAAGAGGAAACAACTACTTGTGTCACACTACAGGCCAGCTTCTGAGGTCATTTCCAGCCGGACAGAACCAGAACAACTTGAACCGACTTCATGGCAGTTTTTCTGATTAGTGAATCAGGGATTGAAGCAGTGCCACCATGTCAAGAAACTGGTGGTAGAGAGAGAATTTGTGAGGGGGAAAACCTCTCACCACAGCACAAAGACTGAACATTTAACTAAGCTCTCTCTCTTTCCTTGCTCCCTGCCCCTTTGCTTCTTGCCAGATCTAGATTGGACTTTTGAGAAGTCCATAAATTGAGAAGAATTTTTGAGAAGAAACATAAATTATACTTTGCTTCCCTTCGTGCATACCCACTCCTTGTCTGTGCCTTATGCATTCTCAAACACGAAAATTTTCATGACTCTGTTCCTTCTGCTTTTGTAATGTACAGTCACCGCTTGTGTGGCTCCCTCGTGCTTGAGGCAGGATATGGGCAGGAAATAATAGCACAAGATTCAAACTGGAAAAATGCAAACCTATTATCTGGGGAAAAATAAATTCAAAGTTAGCTATTCGGAGGGTGGGAGCCTTTGGAACTTGCAAGAGAAATAAAGCTGGAAGCAACTTAACAGGGACAGATAGAGAGCTGGAGAAAAGCTTGAAACATGATAGCACAGAAGAACATAGATCATGTCATTTAGAGCTCTTCAGATATTGATGTCCCTCTGACATTCACAGATCTCACAGCCATATTTCACCCCCAGCTATGCCCTACCAGTGGTAATAACAGTGAAAGCTAAAAGTTTTCAGTTCTGAGAGGATTTCACTTAAATCCTGCAACAAGGAATCTCTCTCTAGTGTAGTCACAAATGGTGCTGTGGGACTAAGGAATTGCCTGGATGGTCTGTGATACTTTCACACCAGTCAGAGGCATCATGTCCCTGTGCAGCTGAATACTGGGAATATGAGGGAGGAAATGAGCTAGCAAGAGGAAGGAGAAAGTGAGCACTCACAACATTGTCGGGCTCTGAGGGTGATTAGAAAGCACAAAGTATTAAAAGCCTGGGCTTTTGTATTTCAAGTGTGCTTATTGAGGATGATGTTTTGTAAGTGTGAACAAAATTCAGCAAAACATCTCAAGGTCACAAAATGATTGCTTGGGTTTGATAGATGTCACAAAGTGATTGCTTGGATTTGATAGGTGTGTCTGAACACCTCCATCCCTGTGAAATACATGACAAAAAGTGAGAATTAGTGAATTGAAGCCAAGGACATGATACAGGTAAAGAGTCCGCACAGGTGAAGAATAAAGACTTATAGGGGTGAACTGGAAAAATGCAGGTTTTGAACCTTGGACTGAAGCTTAAGTGTTGCCCTGGAGCTGTAGGTATTGCCCTGATGAGAAAAAATGTTACATCTCCTGTGATATGCAAGAGAATGGGTCTACTTTATAGTACTCATCAAAATTGGACTAGAGAGTCAAACTGAGCTAAATGAGGCACAGGCTGAAAAACCTGCAACAGCAGGTTTGTGGTGGCCAGGTTTGGTATGAATTATGAGTTTTTTGGGTCAAGTGAAGCACAGAGGAACAAGAGACACCATCATTTGCATCAATTCCAGAAGACCAGGGCAAATGTCTTCTGAGTGCAGGGTCTGATCCTCCTCACAGTGCCGCTGTGAGTGTGTTGGGGTGGGCAGTGTGCAGGCAGCTGATAGGGCACTCCAATGTCCTAATTCTGTTATTGTAGCTGAAGAGGCAGCGAGATATGTGTTAGGAACTTCTGTGTGGTACTTGTGTTACATCTCTTATAGATGGTTATACTCCTTAAAATGACAATGTTTTCTACAATGGTGGGGAAAGAGGCCCTTCTGACTCATGGACCACTTGCAGGGCAGCTATTCCTGCCAGATCACCACCAACTCCATCTGGCTGGCTGCAGAATCCTTTTGTCTATAGGAGAAATGTTCAGGGTGGAGGAGAAGGCAGGCATTGATGTCCTTTGAAGTCTCCAAATGTTACAGCAAGGATGGACTCATTGTGTGTCAGGAGCAGTAGTGTGGCAGGGCAGACCAGCTCTGATCAGGCAATGAACATTTATGGGCTGCACAGCATATAGAGGTTCCTTGTGCTGCCTCCTATCCTTTTGTTCCAGTCCAGTGCTGCACCTTCATGGCTCCATGCAGAGGTGATATCCATGCCATGGGACAAAGAGTGGGCATGGTGAAGTGTAGTATGGTAAGTTAAGAGAGATCTCTGCATGCCACAGCCACCAAAATAAGTGATTGCAGAGTGAAAGCAGGATGGAAACAGCAATGACAAATGGAAGCTGCTAAGTCTTTGGTAGCTGATGTGCATCTTCATCTCTCAGAGGGGTTTTATTGTTGTCTCTGCTGTCCCCTTTTGGGGGAGCAGGATATGTGGCTGTGATGGAGACATGAATTGCAGCCTTTCTCTTTGCTGGAAAGCGCTCCTGCCCAGTAGTCACATGAGGGGTCACTGATGGTTCTCCATTGCACTCTGTCCCAGCAGCAGCTGATGCTGCTTGCCAGTGTGGCTCACTGGGTAAGCACTGTGTCCCTCCCAAAATGCCTGGAGAGGGTTGCCAAGCTGAGAGGTTCTGAGTCAGAGATCTGTGGAGGTTTTTCTTCCCAGGAGAACAGTCTCTGAAGGCAGGCTGTTGCCCAGCCTGTGACTTGCTGGGTACCATGCAAGCTGAGTTCTTAATACAAGAAAGGCCAGCTTGTCACTGTAATTAAAAAATCCTTTTGCCATCTAGGGAAATGTCAGCAGGCAGAAACAAGTAATGGGAGGGCTTGACCCAGACACAAAGAAGCTTCTGTTTTTTGCCTGTCCTGGCTGTCAGTGGTGTTAGGTTGCTCAATGCTGCTCAGAAAAGCAGCTCTGGAAATTCTCTGCCTTCCATGAAGGCTGAAGACATGAAAAGTGAAATACCTTTGCCTGAATGAACGCCTGTCATGGGAAGAGCTGGGATGCTGAAGTACAGCAGGGTGAGAACTGGCAGTAGGCCCAAACTGGGAGCTGAGGAGAATCCTCTGGCAAAGCTGACACCTTGTTTTTGATTTCCACCTTCAGGTGTAATCGATACCCAGGTGCTAGAGTGACTAAACTTGCCTGCTGTTGCTGCTGCTGGTTCAGCAGCTGCACAAAGCAGTGGAGGAATAGAGGGAGGGGATGGGTGTGAGAGAAATTCCTGTCTTGAGAACCACAGAGGCATTTTCATGCCTGGGATACTTTCCTATTTGCTTTCCCCCACAGTGGCCCCTCTCACCTTAGAGACAGTGTGGCACCTGAAACCATGGGGCACATGACCATGAGGTTTTTGGCAGCTGCAGAGTCAGGAGCAGAAGGCACATTCTGCAGTTCAGAATCCTGACTGGAAGATTCTGAGGGGCTGAATGTTGAGGAGCTGAGGTATTTCAGAAGAGGATATCAGGGCGACATCCTGGCTGAGCCTGTGGTTTGGCAGAGGAGAGTGGGGAGTGTGCTGTGCTCACACTTGGCCCACTGATGTGTTTCTAAGCCATCCTATTCTTGGTAGATGGAGGCGAGGAGTTGCAGTGGAATGGTGCAGATCTGCACCCTATCCTGCACCGGTGTGAATAGCCTCAACCTTCCTTGTGCAGTAACCCTGATTTTCCTATGCAGCCCTCAGATGCCCTGAAACTCAGTGACACAGACACTAGCAAGCATCTGCATTCAGTTTCTTGCATCCCTGGATTTTTTTTATTTAAGATCCATGCCATTAAAGCAACTAGGTCTAGTTATCACCTCACATAGAGTGGCCTCACATACCTGTTGTCTGAGCACATTGCATCTGTAAGGGCTGGTGCCAGGCACTCGTTTGCACTGGACCAGTCTCAGAGGCAAGCCCTGGCTGTGAAGAGCTCCGTAAATGGGATCATAAGTAAGAAAACAAGCGTCAACCTGAGCACTTCAAATGGTCAGTCTCGACAAAGAGCTCATCAGAAGGACCTCAGAGGGCTCTGTGGTAGCACTAGTGTTATTCAACACACTTGTAATGGTCTGGACAGGAACATGAGCAGCAAGTTTACTTGAATCCCACAGTTATTCCAAAGAGGCAACATAAAGCCGGCTGCAAAGGGTTGCAGAAAATCTCCTGGCAGTGAGTGCCTAGACTCTCCCTGGTAGACAAAATTCAGTGGTGGCAAATGCAAGGGAATTCCACTACGAAGAAAACAGTCTGGCAGTACAGATATATTGAATGCCTCTAAGTCAGCTTCTACCAGCAGAGAAAGAAATTCTTGGATTCATTGCAGGCAGGCTGCTGAAAACAGTCTCTCAGGGCTCTGTTGAGGTCAAAAAACCAAAAAGAAATGTTAGGAATGAGTACAGAAGAAACAAAGAACATGATTATGCTTCTGTGTACTTCAAGGTCTGCTGAATGTCTGAAAATTGAGAGTGCTTCTGGTTACTACACTGAAGAGCATAAAGAAACACTAGTAAGAAAAGAGAAGACATCAACAATGATCAGAAGTAGGAGAAGTTTCTGGGTAAACACAGATTGCTAATCTTGAAGAAGAGATGCCTGACAGGGAATCACAAATGGTATGGAGAATGTCAACAAAGAACGAAAATTTATGCAGTTCCATATCACAAAAACTAATGGCACCCGATAAACTGGTTAGGCAACAGGTTTAAAATAAACAAGCTATGGACTTTTCCACGTAGGCATCAAGGAATAATGGAACTCTGCCACAGACCGTTGGTGGAAGACAAAGGGGTTGGGCACATCTACGCAGCGCATTTCCTTTGGAGACTGTCAAATGCAGCAGCACAGATGTTACCTCTGCATCAGAAGTGACCTAAACAACAGGCTGATGGGAGCTCAGAAGGCAGACTGGGATACACTGTTTGTATTTCCTCTGTTTCTTATACTTCTTTTATAAGTAAGGTGATTGCAAGAGATACTGCTTCTTCAGTCTGGGCTAGCACAGGTCATCTTCTATTTCTAATAAAGCCGTTTTTTGGGGTTTTTGTCCTACAGTAATTTCCATGTTATTATCTGACCATTGGTGGCATATTGCCGAAGTGGAAAGTGAACTGATGAGCTGGAAAAGGGAACAAACTTCCAGATGAAGAGTTGACCTCTCTTAAGGACATTCCTAATGTTCTTTGCACTGGTGTGCTAGAACATGCCAGAATCCAGAAATAGGGACTTTTGAGTGAAAGCAGGCAAAGATTGTGGTAGTGTTCTTAAAATGAGGAAAACATTGTTTTCCCTATTAGCTTTACTTTCCTTAGTAGATTTCCTTAGACATTTAGAAGGTAGAAGAGACATAGTCTTCCCTTGCAGTAAATATGCTCTGGCTGTCTGATCGAAACAGTTACACCTGTCCAAGCAGGAAATATCAAATTTTGTATCAGCAATTAAATTTGGATTCTGTGTATTTGCAATTGTGAGTAGTACATTTGCAGAAATAACTGAGAGTAAAATTTGTCTCCAGGGATGTTGGCCTTTCCAGCTTGCACAGATTCATTGCTTGGAGACAAATTTCAATTAAGGAGAATAATTTTGCGTGAATAATTTGAGAGGAGGTGTAAGCTGTCCATAGACAATCATTGCAGAAGAAAAGATAACTAGATACAAGTCCAGGACAGTGGGGTGCTGGTAAGAGAAGGATGTTGTTTGTGGCTTAGCACAGTTTCACCCAGAAGCCATCTTAGACACAGCCTCCCTGGCTGTTTCACCGTTTAAAATCCTGTCACAGCTCTGGGGAAGGAACGAATATTCTCTCTGCAAACAAAACTATGCTTTGGTTTATTTGGCCTTTTCCATTTCAAATGCCTCAATTGCTGATGCCTGCCATATTGTTTAATGAGCAGTCCCTCCTCAGAGAATACAGCTTTTAGGATGATACACATAATGAACTATTTCAGCTGTGGTCCTGCTTTTTTTTCCTATTCTGTTCTGCCCAGTTTCTGACTCCACCTTCTCTGCTGCCCAGCCTCCTCAGTAGACAATGTTTTTCCATTTAATTTTATGAGACTAATGAAAGGCATTTTCATCCCCTCCCCCAGGACTGGAGAAGAAAAGCCCACATCTGGAGGCTATTCACAGCTGGAAGATATCTTCTGACCTTCCTTGCTTTGAAATCCAATCCATGTAACCTTCTGTCTAAATACTCTGTTGCAGACATGGCAGAAAGAGGCTTTGTGAGGGGAGTCTGTGGAGAAACCAGTGACTCTGACATCCTTTTACAAGTGCAAGACTTCACAACTTTCTTCGCTATGAGGGAATTTTTTTTTGGGTTTATGGGTTTCCTTCTTTCAAGGTCTCCAAATACACATTTTGGTAGCAATTAGAAAAGGGAACCTTATTCTTCTGAGATGTTAAACGTACCCAGCAACAGTTAAAATGAGTTGTCTGAAACATTGCATAGGTTTCAACATTCACAACTGACTTTGTCCAAATGGTCCAGCCAGTGGTCTGTGGGCTGCATTTCATCTATAGGACAGTTCACCCAGACTTCTAGTGACTTCCACCACTGAATAATAAAACTTCATGTTTCTTGAGTCCTCCTTGCCTCCTTAGAGTAAATTGCTATAATCTGACCCCTGCTAGCCAGGAAGTTGGATAATTTGTAATTCAATTTTAAATACCTCAGAACAGAAATGTACTTGTTATCGCTGGCTTTGCTTAGCCTCTATAGGCTTTCTTCTCTGACTACATCATGGAGTGCTTTACAATGCTTACAACCACACTCATCATTGTCATAAATGCCCCTGTCATGACTAATAGGACAAAGATCATTGAAATGGTGGTCTGGAATTTAAGGCCTGGCACAGAGGACACAGGTGTGTCTTTTCCCTAAAGTAATTAAAAAAAAAAAAAAAGTGAGGGGGGTATCCCGTTTGTTCCCCAATGGGAGTCTGTCTGTTTTTATGTCCTGAGACTGGCCAGCAGCTCCCTGTGCCTTTCCTATGGGAGTTCACTGTTTTTCACCAATAGCCTCAGGTGTTTCACCCTGCATTGGATCTCTGGGACCTGAATGGGTCCAACTATCTTAACTTCTGGCACCACACCAAGGTACTGCTTGCTTCCTTGCCTGAAAACATCTGCCTTGATGTTCCTTCTTGTATTGCAAATCTGAACAGACTAGAGAGGCTGTATTCTTCTATGTTAGTATAATTTGGGAACTATTTCTGTCTGGTTGTTGAACTCTTAAAGTAAGTGAGCCCTATTCTGAAAAGAATAGGTGTATTGTGTATGTACATGCACTCAAGAGCTGGAAGAATATATTATAATAGATCTGTCTCAATTTTCTAGTCCTCAGTCCCAGAGAGACTAAAGGCATCTATTCACCTTTTGATAAGTTAACTATTGCAGGATGTGATTTATGCTGTTCTATTTCACATCATACCACTACAGGCACTGTTCAGCTTGTGTGTCATAGCTCAGAGGATAGCAATAAACCACTGAACAAGAGTGGCTTAAACCACGACAGATTTTATAGATACTTGTCTGACTCAATTTAGTTTTCCAGGCTTCCCCACAAATGTAATGTAATTTAATGGTCTACACATATTTAGGCCATATTCAGCCTATGTGCTACCTCAGTTTGACTCACATATTGTGACTGTTTCCAAGCCTGCTGAAGGAACAATAGGTTAATAGCTCTGGAGAATAAGTGACTATTTTTTTTTTCTTTTCTCAATCTCGAATTATTCTTTTAGTGAGACAGAACATCCGGAATAGACATGTATTTTGGGGAATATGGCTGCTTGTGCCCAGAGCCAGTGTCTCTATATCCTCATAGAGCCAAGCAAATACTTTTGTAGCACTGGAATTAAATTTGCACTGGCATGAAAGGCAAGCACAGTGTTCATTACTGTTACTGACAACTTTTTCTAACAATCTGGGGAAACAAACCCAACCATATTATTACTAATGATTATTACTGTTATCTGCTCTATGGCAATGCTGAGAAGCCAGGCCCCAAGTGTGCCAGATGCTGGTCAGAAATATAATCAGCCACCACTGCCCTTGGAAATCCATGTGATGCTGAAAGGCAGTAGTCATCACCAGCATGGCTATCACGGAGATCTGTGTTCCTGTTTCAGAGTGCAATGATCGGCCTGAAAGAAAACCATTTTCTTTTCAAATTCTCTTCAGTTTTGATACTTTGAGGAGTATTTCTATACATGTGACACTGACATTCATGCCTCAGTTATTCTGTTTGGGATGATCACAATGCTGTCATCAGGAGCAGCAAGACCAGCTTCTGGAGGTAACCAGTCCTCTCCCACTGGGACTGTAGCCTCTTTGCCTGCTGTGGCAGCTGAACATGGTCACTGCTGCAGCTCTCACAGACTGCTCTGGGACTGTGGTTCCTTAATCGTTCTGAAAATCTGAGTCTTGCTCCCAGCATTGCAAGTGCTGTGCTTCCTTTTGACAGGGTGGTGAACCAAGGCAGGGCAGGGCCGGACAGGCAGTTCTGCTGAAGAACTGGGTTTGCATACACAGTGATGAAACTTTGTCTTGGAAGGACAGAGGCAAGTGGAATATACTGCTTAAGAGAGAAGATCCAGAAGACAGTATCTGGTGTAATGGAAAGAAAGGAAATTTTTAGTTGAATATCAGGACTGACTTTTGTTGGTGTGTGGAGTAGCTTCCCAAGGGAAACCCAGTAATGGAAGCCTATCAGTTCTGGTCTCCAATGCTGGACTGGACACAGCAGGACATACTGCAGGCCAGGAAATTAACTTGCTTTGTCTGGGATTAAGACTATGAGCATAATCCTGCACCACAAAAAAGCAATCTGAATGTTGCCAGTGACCTCAGGGAACACTGGCTTCTTCTAACCAGAAGGCATCAGTGCTGATTTTCCATGTCTCCTCTGCACTCTAAGGTGTTTCTTATCTGTGCAGCTGTGTCATGACCTTCCATTCAATTCTGCTGCTTACTCCCTTCAGGCAGCTGTTAAGGAAGGATCCTGAGAGTTTCAGATGCTCAGAGCATTAAAAGAAGAGAGCCAGATATACTTCTCAGCTGCCGGGATTGGAGGGAGCACATCCCTGTTGTGCATGAGGCTTGCTAGACTGGGTTCATTTCACAGAATCATAGAATGGTTAAAGTTGGAGAACACCTCTAAGATCACCAAGTCCAAATGTCTGGCTAGCACCACCACCATGTTCACCACTAAACCATGTCCTCAAGTACTGTTGATTAACTGAAACTCACCCTGGCCTCTGATGTGGCAGAGACGGGGAAAGGCAAAAACAAAGGAATTGATGCCTTTCTACCAGGCTTTGTCTTACTTCCTTCCCTTCACTTGTGCCTCCTGCTGCCCTGGGGCTACTCTGCCCAGTAGCCCTTACAGCAGAGGTAGGTGACTATTTTTGCTCTTTTGTGCTAATGACTGGTCCCAGTGGACATCTGTCTCTTGCCAGGTGCATCCCAGCACAGCTATCGTCCTAGTTCTTCCCAGAGCTCCCAAATGCTAAGGTGTGTTAGTACTGGGGTACACAGGGCAGTGGTGACGAGGGTGGAGGCAAATAACTGTGGTTTTAAAAGTAAATAATTTATGCAACAATAACCTCTCCACCCAGGTAATCACCTTGAACAAACATTCTGCATGTCAAAGGTGTTTCTGGAGATAAGGGTTAGCACAATGAGACTCCTGCTTTCTTGGCTTTATCTAGTGCTCAGCACTTAATGCCACCTTGCTCTCTGCTGAATGCCTCTAAGTGCCTCAGCAGAGGTTACCAGTCAGGGACAAAACTTCAGGGGGAAGTCTTGCACTGACAATAAGGACAGTAAGCTTCCAGCATGCTAAGTGTGCATTTTCCAAGAGGGCTGAACATAGCCCCTAAAACTTTGCCCATGATGCAGAAAGTGAAGTATTTGCCTTGGGGAGAAAATGGACAGATATGGAGAAAAATGCGTTCTGACGGCTGGGAAATTAGGCTCACAGCTGCAAATTGCACTTGTGCTCACAAAGCAGGCCGAGGGTTTTTTTCTTTCCTTTTTTTTTTTTTTTTTCCTTTCTTTTCCTTTTTTAATACTCATACAAATATTGGTTGATGGAGATAATCTCTTTCTCCTGGACTACCTGGCCATGGAGCTCAACAAAAGAAGTCCTGGAGTGTGCTGCTGAGGGCTCAAGACTCAGGCTTGTGACCTTCCTGTGGTATATTGACAGGCCATTACCATGTTGTGATGGTTGCCTAGTAAGGTAGTGACACTTGTGCTGAGGCACAGTGACAGCTGTGTCACACCTGCGGGCTGGTGAGGCTGAAACTCCGTAGTATTTGTTTTGCAACAGCGCAAAGCTTGCATCAGTGTATCCCTAAGTCAATGGGAGCTGGTGTAGTGACAGGGTGACAGTGTCATGTGCTCACCTAACTTGTAGCACAGAGTGCCCTGCAGTGGCTCCCTGACTTGCCGTTACCAGCGGCCCCGCGAACAGAAATGACGGAGCCTTGCTGTGGTCATAGAGGCAGAGACTGAGCGGGAGCTATTTTTGTGTTGTGATGGAGTGAACAAGACCATGGCGTGTAAGAGTCCGTGGGCTGTGATTAAGAAACGTTCTTCTGGGTGGCAGGCTTAGAGGCAAATAACCAACACCACTGCTGCTGCACGGCTGGGAAAGCGTGTCGATGGTTAGACCTCAGAAAGTACCTGCCAGGGGAGATCCTCTTACTAGCAAGTGCTTCTAGGGGGGTTCCTATGGATGTCATCTTTTATCATCTCCTGAACTCATTTATTAGGAAAATTTAATTTCTGCCATATTTGTGTATCACATAAATGACAGGGAGAAGGACAACAACAGTAAGGTCAGCTCAAACTGCACAGATGGATCTCTTAAGTGCATTTGAACAACAAAATGCTATGGCTACCTTCTTATAGCAAAGTGTATATCGGGATGTGACAGGGAGATTTGAGACAGTGTCCTGTCTCACACTGCCACTATAGAGGATATGGGAATCAAAATAAACAGTCTCCAGGCTAAAAACCTCAACAGATTAGGAAAGACATCACTCTGAAATGTATGAGGGGAATAGTGAGTGGGACATCTTTTGCATTGTTTCAGTCCCACTAACTTCTGTGTCCAAGCTGACCAGTGGAAGAATAACTTGGCACCCTCTAAAGTCTTTATCCCCTGAGAAGTTATATCAGGGACAATATTAGTGTATTCTCCAGTTGGCACGAATCTGTAGGATCCCTGACCCTGGAAATGAGGTACACAGGTGAGGACAGGAGGACTTGTGCCTTGTGCTATGCTCCTGAGAGGAAGGCAAGCTGGGAAGACTCTGCAGTATAGGCCTGGTGAGATCATGCTTGAGTACTGCCTTCTATTTCCCTGTTTGAAGTTCTCAAAGGATGCTAAAAACTGGAAAGGAGTCAAAATGTAGTTTATGTAAAAGAAAGTTAGGAATTGACTTAATCAAAGTCCACAAATATTTCACTTGAGAGATAGATTTCTTGTAGTAAACAGTGCTGGAAGAAAAGGTCTTGTCGAAATCTAGGTTACACCTACACTGGTAAATAAAGTGATCCAGAGTTAGTTCTCTGAACCTGAGGGCAAGTGGCACAGCATTCATTTGAATAAAACTTCTTCTCCCCCAAAGAAGATAGCCCTGCCCAAATAATCTGTTAGGAACCCATGTTGTCAGTCAGCCCTGCTGTTAGGAGAGTACCCTCCTGCTGTTCAGAGAACACTGGCTGCCACAAGCCAAAACTTGCCACAAAGCATGGAAAATTGCCTGTCAGGGCTTGTGCATGTTTTGAACTGCTTAGGTTGCTAATAGAGAAGTCACCTCACTGGTTGGCAGTGAAGACCATCTAGAAATGGTGTGTGCACTCTGAACTGTGAGGTTGGTTAGCTAGTGGGACAGTTTAGGGATAGTAAATTCCTTGTCATTTGAAGTTTTTCAGTCTAGCTTGGATGTCACCCTAAAAAGACAGAGATTTAAGAGAAACCATGGCCACAATGTAGGCAGGAGAAACCCCAAGGGTGATTGCTGTGCACGGGGTCAGAGCAGATATCTGCTGTGTCCAGCTGTGTCCCTGAAAGGTGTGACCACTACAGGGAAAGCCTCTGTGAGAACCTCCAAACAACTGTAAAGAGACTCATTCTCCATCATCACTGCTAGGAGCCCTAAGCTCTGTGGAAAGCACTCGATTAAATCTGCCTCTGGGATAGGAGATTGAAGTGGCACTCCCTGCATTCCCTGCTGCTCTCTTCTGTGGGAAGTCTGAGCGCCTACACATAACCTAGTAGTTTAGAGAGGCTCTGGGCTCAGAAAAAGAGAGAGAAGATTTTTGGGGGTGGATATAGGTATCCCAAGCCATGACTATTTTCCAAGCAGTGGTGGAATAAGCTGGCTAAGGTCCTGCAGACATCAGGTCACTTTCCCTGCCTGTACATTTTGGTTATGGGCTAGTGAGCTGTGTGTCTGAGTCAGGGTACCAGTGAACGCCTGGGAAGGTGGAGAAAGAATAGTACAGGAATCTTCCCATTAGGAAATACAGTAAACAAAGCCAGATTGGATGTATGGCTCCTCTGACACCCCTGCCTACACCTTCCTGAATACATCCCCAAGGCAGCAATTGGTGCTGTCTGGGACAACCTGTACCTTACCATGTTTGATCTGCGACCGACAGGTTTTTTCTTTAGCAACAATGAAAAGACATCAGTAGCTCTTCTGTTCCAGAGGACCTCAAAGCTTCTTGAGGACCTCAGAAGAGCTTTTGAAACAATAATCTCTAGATCTTTAGTGCAGAGTTTAAGCCAGCTGTAAAAATGGTTAAGAAGGTCTGTGGGGAAGTTCACTATAGATTTTAATTTTCATTTAATAATTTAAAAATGCTTTTTAATCTATGAAGAGAGTGGAACAGTAGATCTGCTCCAACAAAGACATGAAGCACATATTTAAGGTCTGTAACAGACTGTGGGTGGAAAGAAACACCAGTAAGCTCAGGAATGGTTTCCTTTGGAATCTTAGCAATATTGTACTTCCCACGTCACCTTTGTACCAAACCTGGAGCATGATGATTGCAGAGGGAGCTGTTTTCCTGGTCTGCTGTGTTAGCCCTAGAGGTGTTTCAAGGCTGGAATAATAAATGTGGTACAGTAGGATTGACTAAACTCTCCTAGGGCTGATTGGGAAATGCTCAATAAGGTTGGACTTCAGGTGTCTCTTAGCAGAGCGCAAGGGCATCCTTAAGATTGCAACACAGACAAATTTACCAGACATGGCAAAGGGCCCTAGCACAGGCCAGTTGCCTGCTTTGAAAGGGGCGTGGCTGACCTGTGACTCCATCCAGTCATGAACTGAAATGCTAGGGATGTTGAAAGTCAGGATTACATTGGTAAAGCTGTGTGTGAGGCTTCATGACTGATGGGAGTAATTGACAATATTTATTTTCCAGCACTGGATTGGAGTGAAATACCAGCTCTTCAATCCTTTGTTTTAATCCAACCCTCTGAAATCTGAGTTCAAACCAAAGCAAAACAGAAATTCTTGTTTTAAAGGCAAGGAGAGTGGGAGAGAAGCCCCTAATCAAAATGTCCTGATAATTGAAAAATCTGCTGGTGAAAACTAATATTGTAGAGTCATGCAGAGAGCAGGAGCTGAACCTTCCCACTTCTTACCCAGAGCTGAAGACTGACCATGAGTGACAGCAGCATGCTTAGGCAGTGTCATTATTCTCTCAAAGCCACACTCTCTACCACTGACCTAGCCCCTAAATCTTCACCATGGTGTCCTCAGTGTATCTCACCCATGTTTCAGCCTGCTGGGAGCAGTCCCTCTGAGCTGTGTTCCCTCCTTTTCTCTCCAGCCAGTCTTCTAATTTCATAGCCTATTCCAGGCTGAAGACTTCTTTTTTTTCTCCTTTGTGTCATCCAGGAAACACACCCACCTCTCTTGCTCCAGCCTCATATTCTGCCTCACTCAGAGATTCTGTAGCTCATTTGAAGTAATTTCAAGCAATGCTAACTGTGGCAATTTTTTTAACCATGGAAATTAGGGGTTGGAAAATCTTGCTAGCTCATCCAGTCCATCATTTTACATTCTAGCCTAGCCCAATTCCTGCAAGATTCTTGCCTGCAATGCATTTTCCAGTGCATTATCCAGCCTGCATCCTTTGCTTCCCATGAGAAACTGTACTACAGAGGACTACTTTTCACTGTTTGGAAGAGGTTTCTGAAGTTTTCTTTCCATTCTGCCTGGCCTAATTTCTTTAAGTTCTGCCTGTGGTAACATGCTAGCTGGGTTCTCCTGCCTTCGTGCTTACCTTGTTCAGGTGATGGCAAATAATTCTTGTTCAGTCAAACTGTTTAGCCACTATGCTTAATGCTTAGTTGTAAAGCTCAGCAGTAATAGTCCTTGGCTACCTGGAAAAGGCTAACATTGAGATTAGCATGTTAATGGGTACAGAGAACACAGCAGACATTGCTGGTACTGCTGCCTCTTTATTATAAGTCACTTGACACACTCCATCACAAGGTCTGGCTTTGGTTGCTTTTGCCTTTGCCAGACTTGAAACCAACATCATCTAGCTCATGTCTGCTTCAGTAGTTTTATAAGGTTCTTTTTGGTTTTGTTTTTCATTTCAGTCATGACCACTTTGCTATTTCTTGAGAACAAGGCTGGCAGGGGAATATTCTGTTTTATCCACATTTTAAAAATTCTAATTACTTTTTCTTTAAAAAACCCAACCACCCACATTCTGAGCAATGTCTTGCATTAAAATAAATCACACTTTTTCTGTCAGAAACAGATCTTTTGTCACCTATGACAAAGGCCCCTGCAAAGCTGGCTAAATAATGAGCTTTTGAGATATTGCAGCTTGGGCCTGCTCAGAAAAAAATAATGGGAGCTAGGAAGGACAGTTGTTTACCTTTTTTTTTAAACTGTGAGCCTGAGTTTAAGACCCAAGTTATATGTACTTGCACAAAGACCCCTGGCAGTGGCTGCAGGGTCACCTCGTTCTGGCCTCCCTTGGGCCAGGATGCTGTCACTGTGCCTGGCCCCTCCTTTCCATGGCTGGGTCACCCTTGGGAACTGATATCCTTGGCTCATGCATGGAACTGGGGTTACCTGGGCATGCGGAAACCTGGCTAGGAGGAAACAGAGAGGTGTGGAGAGAGGAGGAGAGAAAAAACAAAACAAAACAAAAAAACTAACCGAAAGAAAGCCAATCAAAAAAAAAAAAAAAATACAGCAGAAGAGAGGCAGACGCCCTATTTTGCTGCTGGCTGTCTCCAAATATTTTGTGTTTTTGTTTTCAACCACTGGGGCACTCCTTTCCCTCAGGACTTGTAGGGAAGCCTGGGTGCCCTGAAACTCCCCTGGCACAGCATACACGTGCTGTATCCACCCCATGCCTATGGCAGTGACACCATCTGATCCCGGCATTCCTTGCTTCCATTGGGCCTCCAAGGCATGGGGCCAGGGCCCCAAATTGGTGTCACTGCTGCCCTGTCCTGACCTGTCTCCTCCCTGGTGAACAGGTGGCTTCAGCGTGCTGCCCACCACAGCATGCAAGGCCATGGGAGGCATGAGCCATGGAGATTGGATTTGACAGCAAGACTGTCTGTGAAGCCACAGCTCCAAAATGCCATAAAGGAATGGAAAGAAATCCCAAATCCTCATCAAATCTGAGGAAAAAAGATGCCCTCAATCCTGAATAATTATCAGGATATCCAGAAAGATAAAAGGTGCAATTATAATATCTATCATGATTGTTTTCAAAGCACCCACTGTAACAAAACCCCTCTGCTCAGCACTGTAAGGAAAGGTGGTGTCATTATTCTCTTCAGACAGCATATTAGACCTTGACTCCTCTGATCTGTGCTTGCTAGCACCCTTGCTCTGTCAGGAAACCCAGCCTGAGAAACTCGCTCGTGCCTTCTTGCCACCATGCTTACTGCATTACTTGCCATGCTGCCTCTTTATTCATTAATCCTTCCCCTCCCAGTTTTCTCTTCCTCCCCCCCTTTTTTTTTTCTTGTCAAAGCAAGGAGTTTTTAATAGCTAAAGAACGAAAACACCTCCCACGCCTTGCCTTAAAAAAGCTAACTCTCTGTTTTACTCACTCTTTTAGATTTCCAAACCTTTCCTGCTAGCTTAGATGTTTCGTTTGAGGCACTGGTTCCTCAAATACTAGCATGTGAGTAGAACTTTAATGAATTATGTAGCTCCAATGGCCTTGAGAGGACAATCCATGTGAATAAATAAATCAGATGTGGAATGGACACCGTGGCATTTTGTAGGGATGGAAAAGTTTTCTCATTTACATTATGATTTGATTGGAAAAATGAGATATTACAAAGGACTTTATTCCAGGATGGAGTGGTATCTCCCTCACAAAAAATTTTAACAGTAGGCTTGAAGTTTTTCAGGGTGCTAAGGTCATAGTGATGCAGATGGATTGATTAAATAATCTTTGGAGACTTCCTCTAACTCTGCTTATTCTGATTCCCCATGGTGAAATGCAGGAAAAGGTAAATTGAAGCAAAGAACAATTGCTTTTGCTTTCTCATTTCCATGAGTGAAACCAAAGTGCAATGTAGTTTAACTGTACTGTTTCAAATAATTTTTTTTTTTTTGCTTAACATATTAAACATATCCTTGACTCCAAGATCACCTGCATCTCTGTGAAGTACTCTTTGCACAGATTAATTTTAGGTCCTCTAATTTTTTCACTACCAAAAGAAAATGTCTCCTGCTGTCGTTGTGCTGATTCCAGTATCAACAAGTATCCCCTGTGCGGTAGATTTGCATCTGTGGGAATGACTCCAAAGACCCAACTTTATAGTGTGTGGAAACACGGGCTATTTTGAACTATCAATCCAGCCATGGCTATGTGGAGCTTAGCACAGTTCACTCTGTTCCTGGACTTAGGTTTGTACACTGCATTGTGCTCCATACTGCTGGAGCGAAATTCCTAGCAACACCCAATTAAAACAAGCACTGAATGTTTACTCCCCATCACTGCCACTGCTTTGACTGCAGTGTAAACGCTCCACTAATGACTTGGCCGATGGGAGGGGAAAATGATGTGTCAGAGCCAAGTACAGAACTGGGAATTTGGGCCACCAGCCAGCTGGTTAGATCACAGTGTGTGCCTCTAATGAAACACATTGATTTGTGACTCTTACAATAACATTTTTAGGAAATCACTTCACTGGGTATTTATTTGGGTGTTGGAGCAGCCTGGTCAAGTTGGAAAACTAAAGCAGACACTGTTTACAGAGCAAGAGTAAAATTTTAAGAATGTGATTAATTAATCATTGGAATAACTTTTCTAAGGACGTGATGGGGTCTCCATCATATTCTGCTGCACAGTCAATACCAGATATTGTATAAAATATGTGCTATAGCTCTGGTAGGAGTTCTGTGTATCACTACAAGTGATTATCTAAAGTTATTTGGGTTCTGTTACATCTGAGAGGAGATTATGTTGTTGCAATGGTTCCTCTTGATGATAAAAAACCCCAGGAGCCTGTGGTAGTCATTGAGTCTGGTTGTTTGTGATTTTGAGTAGTAACAGACTGAGATCTTGTTAGTGGTAGATTTAAAAGTAGCAACAATTTTCATAGAGGGGACTACCAAATTACAAATGCTCATTCTGCAGAAGTGGACGCCCTGCCAATCTAGTGGCTGATATAATGTGCTGTGATGATTTAGCGAGCTCAGAAATAATTAAACCATCAATAAAATTACAGACTTGGTACATTTCAAAGCGTCTGCTCAGATCTCATGGAATTTCTTGGCTACTACATGTTCAGTCAGACAGAAAGACATGGGGGTGAATCCATGATCACCTTGTAGTATTTCACTGGATGCCTCAGAAGAGCAGATGGGAATAGTGAGCAGTGGATAAGGTAAGCATTTATCTGCTTGGAGTTTTGTACAGACGTTATCTGGACTGGCACCTCTTTAGTATCCTTATAGATCTGTGCATAAATTTGTGGTTTTCTTGTCTGTTTGCAGTTTATGGTTAGCTAAATTACATAAATACTATTTTTTTTCTGTGTGCTCTGGTGAACACATCCTAGAGTTTAAGTCTTCTGTGAAAAGCAACCCCCTAGCCTTATATATAATATATAGTCATATATTTCCTATCCAGAAATTGAGACACCTGGAATCTCTAGTGAGTTCTCAAAGTCTTTGTTGCTGCATCTGATTTTTTTACTTTTCATGTTTGCTTTCTGTGTGGTTTTTGAGTGTCTGACAACCATAAAGATTAGGAAAAAAAAATCCAGCCAACTAAGACTTGTTTTGAGAAAAAAAAAAAAAAGAAGGAAAAAAAAGTAGCTAGGTCCAAACTGACTGACGTGTTTGTCCATCTTTAAGATGCATTTACTTAGTCCAGTTCAATCTTTATTTATGCCACAGTCTCAGTATCTAGCAATGTAAGCTGATCATCTTAAAAACAGAATTCACCTTTAAATGTGCTTAGACTAGAAAAAAATATGCCTGGTGAGGTCATTTTCAGAGCAAGAGTTAATGCATCATGCAAACAGCTAAATAAAGGTTACAATCTGAGTGGAATTATTCAGAGCTCAGGGAGAAATCTGGCATTTGCAGTCTGTCACTGGGTTTGAGAAGTCTGGCTCTCTCCATGTCACTGTCACTCGGGAGACATCCTGCTTTCTGTGCGGCAGTAAGGGAGGGGACTACGGCTCAGAATGATCTTCCTGTAAAAACAGCAAAACCAGGAGCGATGGGAAGTGTCATGTGCAAGGAATGTTTGGAATGAGGGGTGAGTATGAGCCTGTCTCTGTCCAGTTTTCACAGAGCAACTATATGGGTGTAAATAGCCACCCTTCTTCCTCTCCTTTCCTCTTCAGGTCAGCTGAAGAGCCAGTGTCAGGACAGCAAATGGTCCCTGATATCCCTGGAGCATCGCTGCATGGGGGGCTGTGGGGAGTCGTGTGCCTCTTGAGACCCTCCAGTTAAATATTGCAAGTTTTGGGCCCTATCTGGCAAGGTCTCCTTGACCTTCTTTTCCACCAATATCCCTGAGAGTTGAATTTGTCACTTTGGGGCAGGATACGCCCAAGCCAGGATGTAGATGGTGATAGAGCCAGGATAAAAATGCATCACTTGTCAACGCCCAGGCTTTTTTAGAGCTGGCAATCTCCACAGTGGTGCTGCGTGACGATTTTGGGGGGTTTTTGTTTCCTTGTTTTGTTTCTATAAGTCAAGTATTTGGCTGATTGCAGAGGAAATCAACTGCTATGGGCATTCACTTCAATGGGCGAACTTTAAACGAGTCACCAGGGACTGGCTGCTGCTGAGTTCAAAGAGAAGGAGACATCCAAAAACTCTAGCCAAGCCAAATTATGGTGGGAAATATCAGATACAAAGAGGAGAAAACTGAAGGCACAGCAGGGTGAAAGACTGATGCAGCTTGATTATCCTGTTTATAATAGATCAGATTGAGGTGAGGTTAATATAGAAAATTAAAAAAGTAAACCAAACCAACCAATCAAGATCTAAACCAAAACCTGATAAAATCCCCATAATTTTGCGAAAGAAAGTTTGTTGAACATCAGGAAACATGCTCTGATGTTGGTGTTTAATGAGTTGTGTGCAATAATCTGGGGAAATTTAATGTGATAATTGACAAAATATTGTGAAAAATGTTAGAAAGAATAGTTTCATGCAGGGCAGAAGGTGAGCAAAAGCTCAGCTCCTGCAATCATTCCTCTTTTTTTTCTTTTCCCAGTGATTTCAAGTGTTCCCAGGCTAAGATAATTCCAAGAGATGGACCCACACCCCATTTCAGAGTCAAGGTAAAGAGTTTGTGTTCATAAAAATGTTAAAAAAAAAAAAAAAGAAGGCTATGGAGGGAGGAATTTCAAGGGAAGGAATAGAAGTCTAAACTCCAGTGTAGCTTCCCCCCAGCATACACATGAGAGCAGAGACTCCTGAAAAGAAGACTAGAGAAAGATTGCCATCTTCTGGAAGGATAAATATCTGCCATTATTCAGAGAACTAAATCTGCTATAAGCATATTTTTTAAACCATAGCATATTTCTGATAAATTTATTTCTCAACATGAATTCTTATCCGTATTAAACTAATTCAGTTTAATTTTATCGATATATATGCCATGAACCCAGCTTTAGAAACTGACAGGGAATCTTGGGTTTTAATGATAGTCTAACCAAGTTTAAAATTAGGAAGCTGTTAAGGATTATCAGTAGAGGTGGACTTTATCTGTTCTTGAGCTCAAAAAAGAAATCACTCTCCTTTTAAATGGCATCAGCTGTTGTTCTACCTACTTGAGTAAATTAAGTACATCTGTTTCAAACAGAACCTTTTTATTAATCAAAAACCTGCAGGCAGTCAATGGAGCACAGGGACATTTAGCATTGCTTTCAGTTAGTCTGTCTTAGAAACGCTTATCTATATTAGAGGAGTTTATGCAGTGATGGGGATTAAAATAACCACAGAGCTACTGCCCATTCTGCTCAGGGCAGGAAGGGTCAGGAGCCCAGGACAGCACAGCCCATGTGCTGGACCATGAATTCTTCTGCTGCCCCGTGCTGTGTGGGGCTGTCACAGGCTGTACTGTCACCCAGAGCTATTCCAGCACCTGCCTCCAGCCTCTGGGCTCTGGTGTTGGACACGGGGGATGAGGATGGATGGACCACTCCTTTCCTCTGTCTTGGCAGAGCAGCATACAGGGTATCTGCCTCATTCCCTCCCAGTGGTGGTACAAGCTTCACCCACTTGGCACTGGGCAAAGTGCTTGTGGGGAAGACAGGATGTGTCTTCCTTTGGGATGTTCCCCTGCCTTAAAGTTTGATTCGGTGCAGCTCTGCTCCATGGTGACTAGTACATTCTCATGAGAGGTGATGTTGTTCTTACTTTTCATGGGTTTGATACCACACAGGTATTTTGAGAGCCTTTAAACTTTCAGGACAAGAGCTCAGAGGTGACTTTTTGTGAAAGTGAATCTCTGTCTCTTCTTACTAGGTTCCCAAATTTATCCAGTGTGAACCAGCTGGGATTCCCAGTGACCTTCCCATTTTGGTAAAAGTTGCCACTACAAGTGACACTGACAATCTACCTCATTCTTCTGTGCTTTGACTATTGGCTTGACTTGCTGCTGTTTCAAATACCCCCTTCGTGGTAGTGATGCCATGGTGTCAGCCTGCCACTCAGCAGCTCTTCTGCTAAGGGGCTCCTTTTGGCATCAAAATTTCCAGTGCCCATGGGGAGAGCTGTATTGGTATCTCTTCAGGGGCTGAAATCCTTAGTCCTCAGAGCAGATGCAGTTGCATAAACTTTCCTCTCCTCAATTTTTTTTATTCTGCCCTTTCTGCAACTATCAGGTGTGGCCAGGAAGATATCCTAGGGCTAGGATGCTTTTGGTCTTTCCGCTGAGACAGTGCACAGTGCAAGGGGTGACCAGACGCCAAAGGTGCTGGCAGTTTCCCAGCTAAGGTCACTCCTCCCCTGTAGCATTGGCCAAAGCTGCCATCTTCCTCCATACAAGCTCCCAAATAGCTACCACATGGGGGTGGCTGGAATCTTTCCGTGTTTTTAAGAAACTTTCTACTCTGTTAATACAGGTCACTCTTCTGCACTTAATCCCAACCCGCCGTACCAATCGCTTCCCATATAATCTCCCAGAACAGCTGTGCTGTGATTGCATTGTGGATTACAAAATGACCATTTTCCACAAAACAGCTGCTGATCAGAAGGATAGCATTTAATAATCACTGGCGAGGAGAAGGAGGAGGGGACCAGACAAAGGAGGAAGGGATTTTGCTGCAATTGAGTTTCTTGGAGGATATAGAGATGAACAAAACCACAGACAAAGCGTGAGTTCCACTTCTGTGCTGTTCATCCAAATTAACAGGACTTCAAAGACTTGCTGCTAAGGTAAATGCAACTATCATTCCTTTTGGGGCTATCTAGACATTATGGTTAGTTGCTATAAGTGAGTGCTTGGCTTTTGTGAAGGGAAGCTTTTCTAACAATGTTTTCAGGAAGTAGTTCAGATTTGCTTCTCATTCCATATGTCTTCTGCATCCTTGATCCACTTCCTACTTCTGACTCATTTGTTTCTTGTACTTTTTATGTCTTTTCCTTAACACTCTTCCTGAAATTATACGGCCTTTCAACTACTGTCATAAATCAACTGGAGAGACTATTTTTCCCACTACTGAAGATTTAAATTAGAAAGATGATTTTTGTAAATATTTTGAGTGGAATTTTTTTGTTAAATAAAAGCATTAGCAACCCAAAACCTGATGACGGAAAATCTTATAATTAAGCATTGATGAAAAACTGAAAAACTTTGTGTGCTGAAGGTTTCAATTTTTAGGTAAAAAACTGGCTTTGAGAAGAGCAATTTTGTCTGCAACTTCCTTTTCAGTCATAAGCCAAATTTTATACCAAAAAAACCTTTCAGAGAGAAGTTTGCCACTAATCTTAGCCAGAATCTCTTCCTAGTAGGTGTCTTTTCTGCAAAAATGGTGATATTCAACATGCCTTCAAATCATGAAAGCCATTAGTTATGGCCTCACTAAGACATTGCCATCTCCAGGGTGCAGAAAAAAATGTCCTGGTGAAGAGACAAAAGAAGCCAGAGTATGAAACAACACAAGAAAATTTCAGGACCCGAGTATTTTCTTGCTTTCAATGAAGGTTTTTGGGGTCATCACTGCTTTCTCGGTGTGCTGAGATGCTAATAAGATCCTGTTTTTCAAGAGGAGCTTCTTCACTGTCTTTGCTGACCATGTTTCCAAGCTTGCTGGGTAGCAGAAAAAAATTATTCTAACTGCACCACTTTTATCTGTGGTGCAGTCACAGACAATGCAAAGCTGGGTCTTGTATTGTTTATTTATAGTGATGTCCACAGAATGGTCTTTCTCACTCATTCAGCATTGGGTGAGTCAGCCGAAGTTAAGTGAAGAGGACCCACAGCAGGCAGCGTCTGTACAAACTGAATCTATTTATTGGGTAAATAGATTTTCAGAGTCATAAATAGGAAAGGGTGGGAGTATCTGGATGAAGTTGTGCCAAACATAGGGAGTGCCACGTAGGAAGAGACATGCATTGATTACATGAAAGTTGATGTGTGGGTAGCTGACATCTAATCAATCTATGGAGTGATATTTTGGGGTTCTCAGTAGTCAGTGCAGGGTTTTGCAGGAGCCCTAAAGTCTTTATCTTCCCTCTGAGTGAGAAAGTCCCTGGTTCACCAACTGCTTTCTGAATTACTTTAAGTGATGAGATGAAATCAGTAAGAATGTTTGTAGCAACATTCACCCTTATAGGAAAAAACCTTTGGCACTTTGTGTGAAAGCAAAGATGCTGCCATCCCACCACCCTACCAAATTTCTGATGTGCAGATGAGAGCTCAGGTGGAAAGTGCTGCTCTGTGGCTTGTACTTAAGGTATCAGGTCTGGATAGCTGGGTGTTCTCTCTGAGCTGGTCACTGCTTTGATGTGTGACCTTCAGCAATATGGGAATATTTTCCTGCCTTTTCCCACTGAGAGATCACTATACTCTCTACCTCCCTAGGTACAGTAATGAGCTGCTTGAAAAAGTGTTTTGGGACACTTGGCAGCAAGACTTCTCATTGAGTTGGAGAGAGCATCCATTGTATCTCATGTGAAGGCAACACATGGTATTCAGGGAAGTTGGTTAACAGTTTCTCCCTGTCATCTCTGAGATGGATGAATGGGATGTTCCTTGTGTTTTGCTCGTGTGCTCAGCTACCTCAATGCACTCAGCCCTGCTATGTCACCCTCTCTTCCCCAGTACAGATATTCAGCATACTTTGAAATGTTGAAGCTGAGCAGGTCCACTGCCCTGGCTTTCAAGAAATGGTTCTTCCATGCTGGGTGAGCGGTTGGGATGTTGTGAGGAGGGCAGAATGTTCATAACCCCTCCCCACAGCTGCATGCTGGGAAAAGGTGGGATTCATAAGGCTATGTGGGACAAGTGGCTGGTGTGATGGTCTCTCCTATTTGTGTGTTGTAGATGGAGCTGCTGAAGGGACTGCCATTGCACCGCACTTTCCTGGCTGTCATCCTGAACCTGCTGGCTCTCACCCTCTCCACCACAGCCTTGCTGGGCAGCTACTGGTGCACTGGGACCCAGAAAGTACCCAAGCCTTTGTGTGGGAAGAGCAAAGCCTCCCAGTGTGTGGGTGTCCCCATGCCATCTGATGCAGATGCGAGCAATGTTTCGTCTGAGGACACAGTGCACTACAGCTGGGAGACTGGAGATGACCGCTTTGCCTTCAGATACTTCCACACAGGGATGTGGCTTTCCTGTGAAGAGAGCATGGAAGGGCCAGGTAGTGTGTTGCTCAGGCAGCCACAACATATTGACTTGTATTTACTCCACAGAAGTTTGAAACTGAAAGGTAGAATGCTGAGAACATGTGGAAGAAAAGTATTCTTCCTTTTCCTAGATGGTGTCAGCCCTGTGCACTGGTGCGGTCAATATATTTCTGTCCTTCACCGGAATGTTCACAGAGCAGGGAAATGGGGAGTAGCTGTCTCTGGTGTGCCCTTTGGTCTGGACTAGGGCCTGTGAAGTGTAAGTGATGGTGGTGGTGGCAGTGCCTTTATGATGGCACTGTTCGTCCTGATGGGAAATTCCATGAGCCTCCTTTCCCTGTCCCCGTATCTCCATTCCTATACACAGCTTACTTCATGCTCTTCAGGGTAAATTTGTGCATGTCCTCTCAGAAATTTAAGTACAGTGTTTTTATGCAGATGTTAATTTTTAGCTATCACTGTGAGGACTACAATAGCCGGTGTTCTTAAATCATCAAACTGAGTAGTTTTGTGTTATTAAACAGAAACTGGGCTTTTCTTAAAAAAACAAATAAATAAAACAGAGAAAGGTAATTACTACCTTATAGATACAGAGAAAACCTGGAGGATCTGAACCCAAAGGAACTAAAGCTAGGAGGTAAATTGACCTAAGGATTAGAGCTGCAATATTGTACTTACTTTTAGTTTTTGTGATACTGTGACAGGTTTCATTAGTGATTTTTGACCATGTGGGACTGGCACTGTAAATACTGAAGTGCCAGGGACTGGTTGTGCAACCTGTACTAGAACCCTTTGGTGCTTCCCTTCACCCTTGACTTGTTCCTGCCCAGACCTTCCCAAGTCCTTCTGCTGAAACCTGTGCCATGCCAGCACAGGTGGGTGCTCTGCAGTGTTCAGATACCCTTTACTGCCTGGCACACACATCAAGGATCAGAACTAATCCAGAAGGTCGCCAACACAGAGATTTTTATCTAAAAATAGAGTGATGACAGTCACTTTCATCAGGGCCATTCCCCTGAGCCCTCCCTTCAGCTCTGCCCAAGTACAAACATCTCACCTTCTTTAACCAAGCTATCCTTCCAGTATAGTATTTTTCATCTCCATTTCTGTCAGTTTGAAAATACATAACTGGTGAAGAAAAGCAGACAGAAGGAGGGGTTGGAGCATAAGGGAATGTGCTTAAAATTCTCATGTCCTAACAAGAGGGCTGCTTTTTGTTATGAGGATTTCCAGAAGGGCTGTGGAAGGAGATGAGTTTATTTAGGACTGGTTTGGGTTGGATTGTGTTTCCATTATGCCTGTGGGAATGAAACTACATCCCTCAACTGATTTCTCTAAACAACTTTTCTGTCCACTGGGCAGTCCTGGAATAACCCCAGTGCCTGAAGGAACAGAGAAAGTATGTAACATCTGGATCACAGCAGAACACGGGATAGAGCACGGGATAGAAGCACAGTCAGTCTCAGTCTCCTGCTTCCTGTAAATCAAGCACGACCCACCCCCTACTGTGCATCTTTGAAGCAACTGCATAGACAATAAAAACAACAAAGAAGGGACTACACTGAACAAGAGGAGTTTGAGTTGAGCTGGAGAAAGGATTTCATTTTCAGGCTAATTGCAGGATCAGTTTAGATGAGCCATTACTGAATATCCTCATTAAAGTTCTAGGTGAAGTAGCAAATTGCAAGTTAATGAGAACCGCAGATGGCACTAAACCGGGTAGCATCCTGAGAGCCGTGGATGACAGAAGTAGCACAGGAGATTTGGAAAGATTAGAACTGGGGATTGAAATTAAGAAAATTAGATTCTTACACGAAGCAGAAAAGTCTGGGAGAAAATATTGTGCCAAGCGGAGGAGAGGACCCTCAAATGCAGTAATGCAGTATACAGAGACTTACAGATAATAATGATGGACCCTCAGCTGAGACAGTACACTTGCCAAAGCAAATATTAACACAATTTGTTGAAATAGCATGCCTAAAATGTGAGGACCAAGGACCATATTTCTGTATGAGTCTCTGCCACAGAAGGGGAACTTGCATCTCTGTCACAAAGTATTTCACTTGGGAAGTTTTTTTTTTTTTTTTGCTTTCTTCTTTGAGAAGCAGTGCTAGAAATGGTCTTCTGAGATTAGAGTGTGTGGGAATTCAGCAGAAGTGATGGATCTGCAGTCTGTTACAAGCTACACCCTTAACAGACCTGATCATCAGTAATGTTGTGAATGAGTAGCAACAGATTTTTATATTCAGCAGAGGCTAGTAAGATTTACGAATTGCTGAAGGTTTTTTTTTCTGAAAAGGTCATTTCTAGTTTTGCAGGCAAATGTTGCCTTCTCATCCTTTGCCTCAGTGAAGGTCTGGAAAGATAGAAAAATACCGGAGGTGAGAAGGTCTGATGGGTAGATTCAGGGATGACTGGATGTATACACTGAAAAGAGAGTGACATAAAGAGATTTTCTTTCCCCCTATGTTCCCTTAATTGTTTTATAAACTAAAAGCTTTGGTTTTGTGTTTCAGAAGAGAAATGCCGCAGCTTTATTGAGCTTTCACCACCAGCAGAGAGAGGTAAGAGCAAATCCCTGTATTTCACTGTAGCTGTATAGTGCACCTTCTAGGAACATGGGACCTGCAGCATTTTGCCTGTGTGGGGACAGCAGGTTGGGTCCCCAAAGAGACAGGTATGAAATCTTGTCCTCGTGGTTGCTAAAAGAGGAAAGATTTCCTCCCAGATGTTTGCATAAACCACTGCCATTTTTGAAGTCAGTGCTAGAAACTCAGATTCCCTCCAGTATGAAGTGGGATTTGTCTCATGTAGTAAGTTGCCTGGTCTGGGGTTGTCATCTTGCTGTAGTAAAGGGGAAGAGAATGGATGCAGCCTCTAGGCAGTCCCTCCCACACAGGCTACCTGTTAACTCAGTACTTCAGTTTTGGGGTCTAATGCAATGAATCTGGAAGCTGAATCACCTCTTACTTAGTGGTAAGTGAACAGGACATCTGAAAGTTATGCTTTCAAGGTGAAATCCCTGCCTCATTAAATACAAAACTACATTTGGGTAGGAGAGATTACCCCTCTTGTCATTGTCATATGTCTCAAATCACCCTGTGGATAGCTTCAGTATACTTTGATATAAGTGTACATATGCTACGGAGATTCTACTTAATGAAGGCTTTTCAGTTGCTGTGGGCTTGCTAACTATTCCCTGAGATGGAGGCTGGAGGCAAGTCATTTCAGAAGATGTTCATATGTGAAGGGAAAGGCCTGGGGTGCAGAGCCTGTAACAGCATTCAAACCCTGAAAGCAAGGGTGTAATAAATGCTAGGAATTTGAAAATGCCATTTTCACCCCTTCCTGCACAAAGTATCGTCTTAACATGACTGGTGCAGGTGCCATGGTATGTCTCTGGGTTAGCACTGCACAAGGAGGTGTGATGGCTGACTGTGGGATGGGCTGGATGAGCTGGGTGTGTGCTGAGCAGCTCCACAATACACAGGCAACATTACAAAACAAATTACACATCATCAGTGGGAAGCCTGGACTCTCAAGGAAAATGATGCAGAGGTCTCT
Source organism: Anomalospiza imberbis (assembly GCF_031753505.1). Lineage (NCBI taxonomy): Eukaryota > Metazoa > Chordata > Aves > Passeriformes > Viduidae > Anomalospiza > Anomalospiza imberbis. Next base: position 63,738,650 of record NC_089685.1, read on the forward strand.
GTGTATGTGTGGTCCCTGCAACCTCCAGAATACTTTTGACAGTCTGATCTTTAATGAAATATTCTCCTTGATGGTGCTGCAGCAAGTAAGCCAGCTCCTTTAAACAGGGAATGCAGCTCATCTATTTCTGCTAAAGAGCTGAGTGACTCTATGGCACTAATGATGTTGAATATTCAAGTCAGTGCCACATTAATTAGGGTTTTCTTCACACTCCTTTTCCCCAGCTGAATGTCTCCTCTACAGCCATTAATAGTTGCTAACAGTAGTGTTCACAGTGCTGCTTCATTTGTCAGATTAATATTTCTTCCTCAGTGAATCCTGTGCCTTTCCACAGCCCAGCATTACAAAGTGCCTTTCTTCATTCTCCTTCAATTCTTACTGTGCAGCTGTAGAACCCAGCTCAGCTGTGGACTCTGATATCACTTAAATCCCACTTGAAATCCCAGCATGAAAATACCTGCACTCTGGTCAAGAAGCAGGGTGAGCGGTCAGTGTTACTGCCCTGTCTGGATATCAACCCCAAGGAACATACTTTCATTGTAATTGGGGTTTCAGTGAGAAATACAGGCTTACAAGAGGCTTTCTGAACTCCAGAGGCCATGTCCCAGTCAGTCATGGATGCACCATATAGTTCTTAAATAGTTGAGTCCCAGGTTAAGAGTTGTTTGCTTTCGTTGTTGTGATTAGAGCTTGGATGTGTTCGTGGCCAATCCATGACCATTGGATTTTATGCTAATAGTCAACAGCTTCTCCTGTCTTTTTCTCTTTGCTTTCCTCCTTGCTGTTTATGAATAATGCTGGCTTGTTTACAGAAGGCATTTTAGATCCCCTCAGCTCTGCCATGCTAGAGGAGCCAAGCCATCCTCTGTGACATGCACTCTGTCTCCTACAGCATCCATTGATCCCTTGCTCACAGGCTGAGGAGATTACTTTTGGGTGTTTACTGTTTTCCTTCATTCCCTTTTATCCAAAGGACGTTCTTTCAGGATTGAGTTGAGAGGGGGGAGTACTCTTCCTTGAATGTGGTTTCATCCTGTATTCCTGGCAGGAATCCTGTGGCTGTCACTGGGATCAGAGATGCTGTACATCAGCTTGCTGCTCATCAGCTTCATCCTCCTGATGGTGGAAATTCTGCATACTGGAAATCCTGTCTGTGGGATGAAACTCAATGCCTTTGCTGCTGTTTCCTCAGTGCTGTCAGGTAAGTCTATTACTGTAGTCTTGGAATCGCAGCACTGGAGAGCCTGCTTTTCCACTCAAGGCTGAAGTATGCTGCTGTGGCTCCTGCTCTAACCTCTTTGCTTTGTCCTTTGTGTCCAGGTCTCCTTGGGATGGTGGCACACATGATGTACACTCAAGTCTTCCAGGCAACAGTTAATCTGGGACCAGAGGACTGGAGACCTCACACATGGGACTATGGCTGGGCATTCTAGTATGTGAGCCGTGAAGCCATCTTCACCCCCCTAGCCTTTAAAGCTTCAGCCATGCCACCCACTTCCTCCTCCTTTCTTGACCTTCTGTGTGTTCCAAAGACAGGTGTACCATGGTTTTCCTACTACTAATCTCCTGTCTTTGCCTCACCCTGTTTTAATAAATGGTGGCTGAGCTACTTAAATGAATAGCTACCAAAGGACTGGGAAAACAATGGGGTCACACATAAACAATTGCCTTCAGCCCTGCTGACTAATTTGACTTGCCCCTCTGCTGGTTTGCCCTGTTCGGTCTCAACTCTTCCCTATGTGCAGAGGCCAGTGTCACACTTGTAATGATGCTCTCAAACACACCTTGTTTTTCTGCAGTTTTAATAAGTTACATGCTGGTTTGGCATCTTCACAAACCAATGATGGGCCAAAGGGCCTATTCCTCCAATGCCAAGCCTAGACATGTGCCTAAAGATGTGGGCACAGCTCAGGCTGAAACCAGCAGTCACATCATCTTCTCCAGTGCTGGCTCAGCCATATAATGGCAGCTGCACTGGAGGCCAAGGTCATCTTAAGATGGTACTACATGCAGGAAGGAGGGAAGGCAGGCAATACACCACTTGTGAGCCAGGAAGAGGAGCTGTGAAAAGCAAGAGGCTCAGTGTGCCTTTCTCTAAAGGATAAAGCAGCCAAGCACAGTGGACATTACATACCTGACCCGAAAAACAGTTGGTCGAGCCTTGCAGGTGCCCATGGAAAGTGCAGGTTCAATTTGCAATGCTGTATTGATGATGACCATGTTGATTCTCAAACACTCCAGTGCCGTGTGCCATCCATGGACATCAAATGCCAGGATGGTAATTTGGTTACGCTCAGGTAGACAAGCCTCATGCGCTTGTCTAGCAATACAGAACTTGCTTCCAAGCTGTGCTCTCCTGCTCTGACCAGTTACAGATGCTCCTGCTGCCTTTTTCCCCGTGTCACTCCCTACCCTGTCACATGGGGATTACCAATATTTATCCCACTGATCTAAGAAGAATCTTGTGGTGGGCTAACCCCTAAGAACTGTAATGCTATGAGCCTCAGTCACTCCAGTTCATGTCTGTGCCCAGTAGGTTCTGCCTGGTAAATCAGGGAGAATTGGGGTGTGTCATGGTGTTCCTTACCCTACCTGGCTTTTCACAGCATGTGCTTCTTCTGTGTGTCTCTGGCAGCATGGCCTGGGCCTCCTTTACCTGCTGTATGGCCTCTGCTGTCACCACTCTCAATACCTACACCAAGACGATACTGGAGTTCAAAAGGAACCACATCAAGGGATACGATGGGAGCTTCAAGGATCACCCTCAGCATCACCAGTGCTTCATACAGCAAATAAGCAGCTACTATGAGCCCAAAGGCAAGGCTTTCCATTCAGTCTCTGAGGGAGTTGACTTCTACACTGATCTGCAGCAGAAAATACTACAGCGGGAACCAGAGCTGGACCTGGATGAAGTCTTGGGCCAGACAATTGGGGAGGATCGCTGTTAGGGATGAGTTGTACAGGGACAGAGCAGTGGGGTTTGGGAGGAACAAGAGCTCTGAACCAAGCACTGGCACCACTGTTAGCAGGTTTTGGGGAGCTCTTCCAGTCTCTACAGGGAGTGAGGAGGCAGGCACTGGGTCAGGGCAACTAGAGTAGAAGTTTGGGGGTCCGCCCTGGTGATATACAGTGTGATGGGTGCCCTCATCTGACAAGGGTGAAACTGGAGGGACATGCTGGTGCCAGCTGTCTCCAAGCACTTTCAGAGTTGAGTCAGATGTCCTAATCCCAGTATTGCACTGGGGAACAGATAGTCAGCACCATCCAGGTGGCAAACTGCACTGCTGGATGGTGTCACATTGACCATCCGTCAACACCTCCTCTTCACTGCTTATGGTGAAGGCCATCAGTGTTCATATTGATCAGCTGTCACCTTCTCTGAACACCCTGTTTATTCGCAGTTTCCAGGCCCAAACTCTTCTCTCTGCCCCCAGATTAAAAGTCCTGCTGCAGTAGGAATAGGGGGTAGCTTTCAGACATTTCTCTCCTCCTCTTTCCTATCTGTAATGACTCCCACATGTTCCCTTGCTTTTTGCCCAGAAATCTCCCATTCTGAGGAACTTTGCTGTCTATGTCTATGTCTTTTTACTGTTTCTTTGCAACCTTTAAGAATTTGGCAGGACTTTTGCTTTTTACGTTGTTTCTATTAATCTGCTCCTTTTGTCCATTGTAAAAATATTGCAAACAACCCCTGAATCAAAACCCCAAGCAAACTCGTAATCTCTCAAAGGTGGAACACTGGTTCACATGACACATGATGCTGTACACAGTATTTATTTTTGTTTCACTGCAGTTCAAATACATTTTTCCAACAATATACAGACAGACTCTTTATTCACAGTGGGGTGGGGGGGGTGTGGGCAGGGTGAATTCACATTAGGGAGGAGCTAACACCACTGCTCTTGAATATCAGTTCTCTCAGGAAGAATCTCAGAAGAGTAACTACTTAGGTAACAGCCGATTCACCTTTCCCAGCAAGGTGGTGGCTGGACAGGAGAGAAGAAGGACTCCTGTTTAATCCCTCATATGTTACTGGTCCTCACACTTTCAGTCCTATTATGCAGCTCTATTAACTGACACTAGCTCTATTATAAACACTAAACCCTGTCTGGAGGAAAATGCCAGGCCTAGAGCCATTGCTACAGTTGTGCTAATATATACAAAGCTATTTACACAAAAATACCATTAAACATATACAAACTGTTCACAGCTCTGACATTAGGAGATCAGGGCCCAAAGACCAGCCTTGGGGCTTGCAGCTAAACCTGAAGGGCTATCCTGGAAGCCTTATATAGAAATGTGGGATGATGGAAAGGGTAATACAGCAAAGAGAGGTGGCAAGGGCCCAGCAGAGCAAACCCATGGCTAATGTGCCCATCTGGAAGGAGGGTCAAAATCTGCTGTCACCTCATAACACATGGGGAAATGTGGGGAGGCTGGAAGGGCACATGCTACACAGAAAAGTCCTTTGCAATCCTCATCTCAGCCTGGCTCTGCTTAATGTCAAAGGCCAGGCTTAGAATGGCATACTAGGAAAGGAGTTCCTATATTGTTGCCCTAAACTGTGGGGAACTACCAGGGCACCAAAGTGGTTCCCTTCTACATGGTCTTTTCTACTACAAGAAAATTCACACAGATGCTCCTCAAATGCAACAGAGAATGATGGCATGGTCTGGGACACAGAGTGGGACACACCTAACACACTGTGAACTAATGTGTCCCAGGGGTAGCTTGCTCCTCCTGGAGCTGCACACAGGGCTGGGCTGGCAAGGGAATGGCAATATTGAGCTCAGAATAGGGTTAAAATGCACAGAAAAGCTTTCTAGTTCTGTCTCTCTCTGAACCTCTAAACCCTGGAGCAGCAGTGTAAGAATCAGCTTTTCTGTGACAAGACTAAGTGACCTTTACAGTGACAGTCAGGATCTGCTGGACCTCTATCCCAAGGGGGCTGTGATACCTTTGCAAAGGGGAACTCTGCCCATTGGACTGCAGTGTGATGTTACAGTGACAATGTGGGTTCATACAAACCTTAAGGATGGAGAGAAATAAGCTGTGAACCTTTCACTTCTACATCACCCACATATGCCTGAACTCAGTGTCCTGAATTTGGAACTGGGAAAGAAAGACACAAGTGCAGGGGCTGGGCAAATGCTGTAGAGACCATCTTTCTCTAGATCAGTAATTCAGCCAGAGAACTAGTTTGTTTGTGAGTCTGGCATCAGCATGGACAAGAGAGCTGAGAGCACAGAAGTCATAGATAAGACTAAACCTGCAGGAGCCAGAAGCTTCTCTTCAAAAATAAACAAACTAAGGTGTCCTTTAGCCACACCACTTGCCTTGACTCATCATGGCCCACTCAGGCACAGAGCTTGTTAGACTGCTTGGGAACACTGTTTGGACATAAAAAGGTGTGTCCTAAATCTCATTCATAAATTAAACATACAAAAAATATACATACATTGTATAAATTAACACATATATATACATAAAGCCTGATTTTATATATATATGTATATAAACTCTAAATTCACATTTCTGTGTTACCTGGAAAGGAAGCATGCAAGAACAGCATACGGAGAGGGAGCTGTTGAACAAGGTTTCTCTGGTACAAACCAGGTCTGTCTAGGACAAACCTGCCTCCAGCAGCATTCCCCACATAGCTGAAGAAAGGGGAAGTGCTTTTAGACCCCATTCCCTCTATATAGCCGTTTTCCTGAAGATACACAGAGCAGCTTCCTATATTCCCAGTACAGGCCACAGGTCCAACCAACATCTGAGGAAACACCAGGCTAAAGCTGAAGAAGGAAAGGCAAACAAATATTAAAGCCAAAATCTATTATCATCCAGTCTGGTAAAGCAGTAGTTTACAAGTCAGCAACAGAACCTGGGCACACTATATGGAGGACCCCTGCTTGCCCATGTCAAAACAAGTGATCTCAGTCCCCCCTCTCTGATCCCTCTGCAAGTGTCTCAGTCTCTTATGATCATCATCCCTGCTTCTTTCTAAGATCCTGTGCTGTGTTCAACTGCCTAAGTACATCTTTGCTTCACAATCTGTCCATCTTATGCCCCAGGGGACAGCCAGTCATCTTGCAAACAGTCATTTTGCATCCCACCAGTCTCTTTCCATCCCAAAGAGCACCTTAACCGTGGCTGTAGGGAAGAGATCAGATGTTTTCAAAGGCCTGGATTTCATGAGGGATTCCTGCACAATCTCACCTTCTGAGGAAAGTCAGCAAACTTCATCCGGGCAAGAAATCGCCTCACTTCTCCACGGCTGATTTTTGGAGTCCTGCTGTCCTTTAACCACACCATTCGACCTTGACTCATCATGGCCCACTTCAGGCCCAGCTTGCTGACCGAGAGAAATCCTGGCTGTTTTTCAGAGGTTGCAGTTGTTGTCACAGTGATGTGAAATGCATCCTTTTGGAGATCATTAATTCCAACTGGTCCATCAGAAAAGGGCAAGAAAATAGTGGTGTGGAGTAAATTATTATGTGTCTTCCAAAACAAATCTCATAGCCCTTACTCAGTCAAAATATCCACTAGGCTGATAGTATATTTAGTCTGACTTTACAATTCCATGTATCTTAGTTGATAAGGGAAAATTATTTTAATATTTTTCCATGGAAAGAAACTGAAATATAGATCAGAAAGAGAAGGGTTTGGTTCCAGGTTATGCTTTTGGGCTTGACATAGGATATGAACATATTTCAAGAATACAGTTCACACTCAGCTTTCCTTCCCACACCTGTTAGTAGCTATTCTTTACCGCTATAAAACAGGAAATTTGTAAAGCAATGGCAAGTTGGGTGACTCCAGTCACTGCAGAATGATCTGTACAGACCTCAGAAATCCTAGTTTCTAAAAAAACCCTGTAACAATAGTATTCTATTTGTTCTTGCCTGAACTGTGTTTTGATACAAGTCCAATTAGATGTTATTACTATGAAGCAGTTTTTCTATGCTTCCTGGCCTACTTCTCTTAGCTCTGGATAAACAAATCTTTTATCCCACACTCCCAGGCACAAGAGGCTGGTTATTTGCTGAACTGCTTTAGAAAGAGCAAGGAAATTGAACAGGGACTGTACAATCTTGTATAGATGTTAAATCCAGATCTACTTTTCCCTGAAAACACACTTAGATATTTTGGATTCCCCCTTACAAAAAGAAAGAGGGAGAAGTACAACAGCTCCTATCCCAAAGAGCAAGAGATGGCCAACAAAAGCAGAAGTGTATCTGAGGTGACAGAGAAAAGTTTTATAGTGATTTTTTAATGCACTTCATTGAATTAAAAATAGCTCCATGGAAAGCAACACAACTTGTCTGGTGTATAACATGCATTAAATCAAACTTAAACCTTTCATTGGTTAAACATGTAAGAAACTTTGTGGGTCTTTTATTTGCAAAGTAGGGGTGGACAAGATGTTTCTTCAGAAGGAAGATGAATCTTATTTCCCATTGTTGTGCCATGTGTGGCGGACCTTAGGTGCTACCTTTAAAGGCAAGACTACAGCCCATTGTTTCTCACAGCTACTTCTCTCTCTGTATTTCTAGCCTAGGTAGTTTTTCCTCCATTTTTAATCACCTGCTGAAGCAATGACGTTGTCTGTTGCATTGGTGAGGTCCAAAAGGACTGTAGGAAAAACAGGATGGAGGAGATAGAGGTGGTGCAGCCCTGGGCGCTCAGGTCTGGGACCAGGTTGCTGTTGGAATGAAAGACACAAAAACATAACAACTGCTAGCAAAGAGGAGTCTAGCTTTGTCAAAAAAAAAAATTTCTGACATTGTGCTATTTTTACATGGATCAAAGAATGAAAAACTGTGGTTTTACAAAGATTAAATCCTGAAACCCTTTTTTCCCCTACACAGAATTTGCTCTACAACTTCTCTTTGGAAAGGTTGAAATCTAGCTCTGTCATAGGCAGCTTGATGGGCAAAGCTACAGTCTGGAAGTTTGAGTCTCCATGCCAAACTGCGTGCCTGCATGGACAGAAGGAGCACTCTGGGCTGGGAACAAATCTGCAGTTACAACTCCTCAGTGCTGCATGAAAAAATGAAATTCACAAATTTTGGGATTTGTGGATGCAAAATTTCTGTCAACAAAGCTTTACAATGAAGAAATTGCACACAAAAACTCCTGTGTTCAGGCTCAGAGAAGTCAGAATGTCAGAGATGACAGCCTTCATATATGTTAGGTTCAAGTTCAATGACAATAGGAGTAAGAGAGACTGCATGTGCTGCACAGAGAAACCTCAAAGTGAAGAAAAGATGTGTGCTCACCAAACTTTGTAACACAGGCTGTGTTTCATCAGCCCAGAAGAGAAAAACAGACTTCTTGTCCAAAGTCATGATTGAGAGTGCATTGAGTTGTTGCCTCTGCCATGGAAGTTCCTGGTTCCAAACAGGGAGGCCAGATTTGCCATCTACCACCACCACCTCAAGGCAGGGAGAGATCAAGCATTAATGGATGTCAAGGAGTGGGTATGCAGAGCCCCCTTGCAGAGGTATGGCCTGTGCTGTTCCTTTTCATGTCTTGGCCACACTCTAATGAGTGGTGGCCAAAGAGATGGGAAAAGCAAAGACCAGAGAACATTTGTCTCTTTTTACCCAACCTCCCCCACTCCTGTGCTGCCACTGCCCTCCCTGCCTTCACCTGTTTTACCTTTTTGTTCCCATCTCCAGTCTGTGCTTGCAGCATGAAGTCCAGAGTTTGGTCAGCACCAAAGTAACCTGGCACAGGCTGGCTGTAAATTTGGAAAAAGAAACACTCAGCCCCATGACAGAAAAAAAGCAATTTCAGATGGAGGCAGAATAGTTGCCTTCATCCTCCATTCTGCCTCTTAAAATGACAGGATTTGTCATGCTAAATAAGGTCTTTCATTTACTCAGAACTATTCTGAATGTCAGGAATCATTTGTTGGTGGATCAGAAAAGTGAAAAATGGTAAAGTGGCCCATGGTGCTTGTCAGCCATTCTTCAGAATTGTCTGTGTGGGGGGCATCGCTTGATGGGCTCTGTAGACATCTGTTTATCTCTCTGTATACTACTCTTTCCTTTGCATGAGAACCTGTACTGTTGTTGCTATAATTATATGAAATTACCCAGACCTTCCAAAATGCATTGGCACATTTGGCCTCCTACAGAAAGTGGATTTCCCAGGCTGCCTTAGCTGTGTGAAATGGATCTTAACAAACTCAACATTAATGTCAGCCCATGATTCCTTGTATTCTTACTGCTGGCAGGTTTACAAGCCTTTTTATGACCTTAAGCAGGTTAAATGAAGTACCTTCTCATCCTCTCACTCCTGGGTGACATAACACATTAATATCTCTCATTATAACTGTTTTCTAACCATATTCCTTGCTTTTTGGCTTTCTGAGCCTTGCCTCTGTCTTCCTTCAATTCACCGCAGCTAGATGCACAATTCTAAATAAGCCCAATTGAGTCCACAAAATTCACAGAACAAGAGATTTTATGGAAAGGCAGGATCAGAGTATATCCTCTCTCCTCTTATTTATGACAGATTTCTGTATTTCACCCAATTAACCAAGTATCAGTAGGCTGGCTTTGCCTCATCTTTAATGAGATGAATTCATCACTTCTCATGACAGTCAGTTCTAATGATTAATTTCACCCAAAGAAACATTCCTGCATCTTCATTTTCCTGAACATGAATGGTTTTTGCTCCAAGGCACTTGTTCTTGCTATGCCTGTTAGCTTCTATTTCTTACACATGCTTATGAACTCACCTCTCAGGCTTCTCTTTGATCATATAAACTCAATAATTTCTTTCTTCCATGCCAAAGCATTTTTTCCAGACCTTCTCCCAATTTTTTTCCATCTTTCCCTTTAAAACATGCATGACAGAATAGTTCCTGAACAGTAATACCACAGCACTGCAGCCTTGACTTTATTCTTACGACATCAAACAACATCCTTTGCTTTACAGACACCTTTGGCAACCAGGTGTTGCCTTCAAGGCAGTATCATGAGACACTCCTATAGCTCGAAAGCTATCCAGTAGCAAAAGGAAATAGCAGGCAATTCTATCCTATGACCACAAACTCAAAACATCTCCTAAGGTGCCTCTTCTCACGTCCCTTATGGGTTACAGTCAGTGGCAGATCCCACAAAGTGAATGCACACAAATCGGATGCTACCAATCAAGCGAATAATCCCCTGGGCACTTTCTCAAATGAACCAGAAGGCTAGTAATTATTCTGCCCAACAGTAATCCCCCCAGCAACCTGCTATTAATCCTCTCTCATCTGAAACATCCATTTACAACACAATTTGCGACTGCTTACTCAATTTCATGGTCTCTGAACTTCACCCTTGTTTTATGACTACTGATTCTCCTTTATGGCTTTCCAGGGACCTTGTCAAAAGCTATCTGGAAATGCAGTACATCTGCAGTAGCCATGTTGGTTTTCTCAGAAATTATTCTCACAGGTGTGGACTCAGTCTGCCTGGATGAAGTGGTGTGCTTGGGGCAGGTTTACCCAGGAAAAGGGGCACTCACAGATGGCTTTGTAAGCTCTTTCTAACAAGGAATTCAGTCTGTTTGACTCTGTGGTAACATCCCTGACCTGAATTTGTCCCCCAGCCTGTGATGCTTAAGTAGAACTTAAGTTCTAAAAAAAAAAATCCAAACAAATATCTTAATTAAATGCTTGTCCAATATACATTCAGTGTAGTAAATTTTGTCTTTCTTAACTCTGAGAAAAGAGGCTGTCCAGGATTTGAGCACAGTGGCCTAGAACAAGAATTTGCTTTCATTATTTTTCAATGATTATCTGACATCTCCTCTACATGTATTGTACTCTATCCCTTGGGAGGTCAGGGAATAGTAAAAGGCAGCAGCCTTAAATACTAGCTGCCCAGAGATGTTGTGAAGTCTCCATCCTCAGAGATATTTAAAACCTGACAGCACACAGCCCTGACTAATTTGCTCTAGCTTGTCTAGAGTCTGCTTGAACAGGTAGGTGGGATTAGGAAATCTCCAGAGGTGCATTCCAACCTCAACCATACTGGTAAAGAAGTTTTCAACCCTTCTTGATCCATGTATTCCAATTTATTACTGCATCCATTTAGAAATTTCTTGTGTATAACTGATTCTACAGCACCTGTGAAGTGGCTTTGTTTAGTCAGTACACACCCTTTAAACTTGATGCCAGACACATTCAGAAGTCTTCAGATTGTGGTCCCAAAACACTTCTAGTCCATTTCCTTTCCTCATAGCATGATCAACTAGCCATAACTCATTCCTAAAGTCATGGCTTATGTCACCCATCAGCCCTCAAGAATGTGGACATTACCTGAATATCAAAGATAGCTGAACACCCTTTTTTTTTTTTTTTCTCCCCTTAATGAAGTTCCATTACCTTCTTCCCATTTATGCTCTTGACAGTTAGGTAACACAGAGCTGAGAGATGCCCTCTTTACTCTCAATATTAGAGTAAGCATTTGTTTCCCATGTAATTTCCCTCAATTGTGCCCAACTGCCCTTTGCAAATATTTAATACTGGGCCAGATGAAATTGCTGGTTATTACCAACCCACAAGATCTGGAAAATTACTTAATTTTCATGTGTGAAATTAGAAAATGAGTATTATTTTAAGGTTTACATTTAGTATAGATGGTGTGCTGACTGTCATCAGAATGCTCATTTTCAACTTTCAAGGAACATTAAGGTCTCTGGGCCATACTCATTCACCTGCTGTAAATTCTTAACATTACTAATGTAACTGATCCTCTCCACTGAAGCTCTGGACAGCAAGTGGGCTGAATCACACATCAGTATTCAACTAAATTCCAATGCCACATCATTCTCATGACTTCAGTGTTGGGTACCTGAATCAAGCCCCTTATTTATGATCACTCATAAGCACACAAGATCAAATTTCCTGTCTTCTGTTCCTTGCTCCCCCTGCCCTCCTCACTTGGCTCAACAACACACACCTCCAGTACTTAGATTCCTCTTCAGACTTGGAGAATTACTGTCAATTGCTTTCTAAGGAACACATGTGCTTAGAACTGAAAGTTGGGAAATGGTAAAGGAAGAAATAGGACAGAAAAATGTTCCTAGCAAGTAACCTGCTAATATTCTGCAGCTCCAGGGTCCAGCGGCGCTCCAGGTCCTGTCCCCTCAGCAGGATCAAGCTCTCTTTGGTTGTGATGAGCAGGTTGCTGCAGTTTGTGTCAGGTGCCTTCACTGTCTGCAGAAAGTCAACACCCCCACTGGGACAAATGGAAAACAGAGATCAAGGTTTGTATCTGCACATCTCAGCACTAGCTGCCTGTCCGCATGGCAATTCCTACAAAAGATGTGAACTCTACTTGGAGAAGTCCATCTTTTCCCCAGTGATGTGGGCTCCTCAGTTAAGTGAGCTAAATTCAAATGTGGAGTCTTCTGAATATCATGAGTTACTATAAAAAGCATGACGATTGCGAGTTCACATTTGCTCCCTCCCTTTATTCCTATCAAGGCCTGCTCCACAGTTTGGCAGTAAAGAATGAGCTGAGAAATCCAGGCCCACACAGACTGAGTTTCCCAAAGAGACTCCATTAGCTGGGAACACCTCTTTTTTCCCTTCAGCAATGCATACAGGGCTGAAGAAAGGAACAAGGAGCAGGAGAAGCTAAGGACTCCCTTTTATTATATTCTGCACTTCTTTGGCTAGGACAACCAGAGGACAGGGAGGAAATGGCAGGTTCCCCACAGTATTCTCCAGTTATCAACTGGACAATGAAGAGAAGGACAGTATTGAAGTAGAAGCAACCACCTCTAGGAGCACTAATAAGTGCCTACGCTTCCCTTCCTCTCCCAGAAGGAGCAAGACGACAAGTCCATCTTCTACCTGTAAATGTCAATGAGCTCTGACAGGTTGACAGATCTGCGCTTTTCCCACTCTGGCTCCTCCTGCTGCAGCATTGCAGGAAAGTTGTCCCGGTTTCTGGCTTGGGTAAAGATATCCCTTAGGGCAACTGCTTGAACATTACCTGCCAGGAAGAGTAAAGATGAAGAGTCCTGACTGCAAAAGATAACCCAGTAGAACAGAGGGTAATTGGGACCACTGCAGTTATGGTAGAAGGCAATGAAATGCTCAGAGCTGGAACTTCCCTGGCATGATGTGCCTTTGGGAAACTCCAAAGTATTTGAGACTAGCAGGTATTGGTGGTCCTGTACTTTTCCACACCATGGCAGTGAGACTTGTGCTTTTGCCCTCTTAGATATTACAGCAGAAGGCATGGCACAAGTATCCCAGGGACATTTGGGACCATTTTAGGTAATTCAAATGTTTTCTCAGGAAGCTGAAGTGCTGCAGAGGCAAGGTGCATCTTACCAAAACCAAACAGGATGTAGATGGCTCCCCGGCTGGTGATGTGGACTTGGGGGCCAATCACTTTCCCTTCTCCATTGGTGCTGTACCTGACAGGCCCACCCAAAGCAGTTCCAGTCTTTCCTGATACCAAGATGAAAACCACATCAGGCTGCAAGGAGAGAGAGGTAGGGATTTTTATCAGTGCTTTCAAGCACCTCTACACTCAGAATATTTTCCCAACCCCATAGCATGAAGCTGCATGGATAATTTCCCCCTCCGCAAGGTCGAGATAGTGTTTGCTTTCTCTTTGCTCAGTCTGGCTTCCTGGGCATCTTACATTCATGTTTTTCTCTTGACACAAATACATCAAATATGAAAGGGAATTAAAAAATCTGAGCTCCTCTAACAAAATCAATGTTAGACTTGTGGGGCGGGATGAGCATAAAGGAAATCTGCATCTGAATTAACCACACAGTTAATCTGAATTAATTAATAAAAGAAAGTATTTATTTCTTTTGGATAAGCTAAATGCTCCTTTCTCCAGAGATCCATCCCTACACTACTGCTAAACACTCACTTCAAACCTCACATTCACTGAACAGAAACAGATAATTCTCAAGTCTCAGTCAGGTGCAAATAATGACCCTTCTGTTCATTCCCAGCTGTCAAGAATGCAGGTAGTGTCATTATTGTTTGATCTCACTACTCTGAGCTACTGGAAGAAAAAGGGTGCTTTTCAGCAAAATCCAAGGGAATGAAAATTAGGGGTTCTTGCAGCTCCGGTTACAGTCCTTCCACATCAGTCTATTTTTTCCTCTACACAAATAGTAAAGGTCCTTCCAAACCTTGAGTAGGGATGTGCTGTACCTGTGTCACTTTGAGAGCCAGAACAACAATATCCCTAATCCCATCTCCATCTACATCTGGAAGAGTTGCAGCTGGTGCAGCCAGGATCCCACTTGAAAGATGAATGGAGTTCAGTGTCCAGATGGTCTTGCCTGTGGAAAGAACAGGATAAAAGAGACGTGTACTTGTGGAACCAGAGGGCATCCCTAGAGGGTTCCACAAAACTTTCTTGAAAAGGGAGCAAGAGAAATTATTTCTCCCATTCTGTGTGAAGGGGAAAGACACATCTACAAACTGAGACAAACTGCAGTGGGAAGCAAAATTATTGTCCCAGCATTTCTTTAGATTACCTTTGAGTCAGACCTCAAGTCCTGCTGTGCTTCCTTCTTAGCATCTTTTTAAAAGACCTGAGCCCTAAATAATTTCTGAAATAGCAGAGAATAATTTAAGGTTCACTTTACAAAGGAGAACCCAAATGAGAGTGCTGCTCTGCAGGACGGCAGTTGTTTGCCTCAGCCAGCAGTAAAGGTTAGGTAGATGTGAGGAAAGGAAACAGATGGACAGTTCTGATATTCAGAGTGCAAATCTGTGTCTCAGTTAAATTCCCAACAGCAAATTACCACTCCAGCATGACATGCTCCCTCCACCTCAGGGGGAAAGCATGTTAACAGATGTGATGTCAAATGGTTCAGCAGTCCAGCACGAACCCAGCTAGAAACACAGTAAAACCAGACTTGCAAACTTGCAAATAAACATATATAAAAAAGGCAACAATTACATTTGATGCTTTGACTTTTTCTTCATTCTTTTGCCAACACTTCTGCTTGTTCAATCTTTAAAAATGTTTTTCTGCTGCTGCTGCTCTGTAGGATAAGGTTTGCCCCTGAATGACAAAGTAAGCCAAGGGCCAATCTTGTACATTACTACTCCTGGTAAAGGAGGCAGCTCATGGGCCTGACTATGCAAACACTGTGCAAGTAACCAGGTCCATAAAAGCACTTGAAAAGTGTGGGAAGACAGCTGGGGGTAAAATTACAGGAAACTTGAGAAGTTATATTCACATCCTAGCAGAAGTTCTAACAGTATGGAAATTATAGGGTAAAATACAGTTGCTACTCCCTGGATGGAATGTGATTGGCATGCCCAAAACTTATTCCACCATGACTCCACACATCCACAATCTGCAACCATAGGACCTGCTAAAGGGGATGGAACAAAGGGTGGAGTGGGAATATATGGCTGGACTGTAGAAATCCTTGCAGGGAGGGGAACCTGATGGTCCTTTGCGGCTGATAAATGGCACAGCACCCGTCAGCCAGGGGAGATAGGAGAAGGTGTCTTGTTGCTGAGCCAGCAACTGTGGTGAAATTGTTGTCCCTGGATGAACTGGGTTCATAAAAACCTAACTATAATATTAACACACACCTCCATCCCAAAGTTAACTGCCTTCAAGGTACCTTTTGGTTGATTCCAAAAGCAACACTATACCTACCTATGGCTACTTCTGCCAATGAATTAATGTGGGAGAACAAACAGCAATCAGAGAATGAAGGTGCACATGATCAAGTGATTAAAAATGCAATAATCATTCACATCTAATCAATTCAGCTGTGGGCCTAACTTCTCTGCAAGGTGTCCTGGATGTTGTGTATATCCTTATGTAACTTCTCCAAGAGTGATGTTCAGCTTTGCAGTGCTGTTAGGTAGGTCCTGAGTTGTACCAGCAGCTCAATGCTAATGAGAACAGACTTTACATTTTCTTTATGACATGAGGATGCTACAGGATAAGATTAACACTTTGAAATATTCTGAGATGTAGGACAAAGATGCTGCCACAGAGATTAAATGTTTTGGATTCTCTTATCCTGTGCAACTAGAAACGCATTAGTGTTTTGACTCTATTCTGTGTGTCACGAAGTAATAGCCACCATGATGTGCCAGAACCAAATTATTCATGCTTATTAGTCCTTCAAAGTAAACAAAAAAGCAACAGCATGTTGCTGGTAGTTGACTTTACCTGTGGAGGCACTGAGAAGGCTGAGGAATTTTGACGTTCCTGTAACAAGGCAGACAGGCCCTGCAGCTGCCCCCAGTGATAGCCCATTGCACTGCACACTTTGCGTCTCCTCTGGAAGCTGGATGGACCATAAGGTGCTGCCATTCATACCAGAAAGTGCCACCACAGTTACGGAGGGTCTAGAGACACCTAGAAGAAGCAGAAAAGAGAGAACGTAATCCCTTGGTTTCAGAGGGATTGCTATGACCACATTGCCTTGGGTCCTTGTGCTGGAGATCCAGCTCTAAGTCCTGGAGCTGTGCAGTTCAAGAGAGACAAATCCACACTGCCTGAAAGCAAAGGTCAAATGTTACCTCATGGCTGAATTTCTCTGCTGAAGAGCATAGAAGTGATCTCCAAACAAGCTGGGCTGAAAATCAACAGCCCAGAAAATCATTAAAACCTGAGCTCATAGCAAGAAATGTAGTCAGCTGGGCAGAGAGAACCAAGTTCCTCGGGACAATGTGCTCAGTTATGGTGTCTTCCTCCTGCGAAATTTACTGCTGTCAAATCAGACTGATTATTCTGATCCCCTCTCCCTCAACAAAAGAGCTAGCACCAAGTGGAAACCTTAACTGACTCCCAAGGCAGATGTCACCTCACATGAAAGTGCTAGTTTGTTGAGCAGCAGAAAGCGATTGGTGGTCTGAGAGCTCTTTCCTTTGTTTTCCAAAGGAGTTCATTGTTGTGAAAAACAGATTGAATGCAACCAACTGGCAGAACTTGGCATTCTTTTTCCAATTCACCAATCAGCACAAAATAATTGTACAATAAAGTAGTCTATGCTGTTTCAATTGACTGTTGGCCCTGATTCCAAATGTGATCAACTTTTAGACCAGCCTGCCCTCAGACTTAAGTGTGGTTATTGTAATTAATCTCCACCTAGTATGGTCATATCACAATTTAAGATGAACTCCCACACATTTCAAAATAACAACAGACCCAGCCAACTTCTGTCTTACTAGCAACACATACAACATGTGACCTGATGACACAAAGGGCATATATGGGCCACTGGCTAAACACACGGCTGAATCCATTCTCTAAATCGAACTCACTCTCTTCTCAAACTGAAAATCATGTGGCTTATGCTAAGGGGCTGCCCCAGATCAAGTTATCTTTGTTACACTGATAGGGACAAAGAACAACTATCTCCCGAAAGCAGCTCACAGCTGTTCTGTGTACAAGCTGGAGAAACAGTTAACAATGTTGCAGATTACTCCACTGGGTGCCTATTCCAAGTTTATCTCTACTTGGCACACTGTGAATGCTCCAAGCACAAGCTACAGGTAGGCTGATATCCAGCTATGTGAGTTTTGGATTGTGATCTGCTTATACCTGTTTTAGTGTCTGGTTTTTGTCTTCTAGCACAGCTACAGCCCAGAATGTAACTAGGTATGACTAGTTTCATTCAGAGCATGCTGCCTATGTGTATATCTGGGGTAAAAATTAAAAGCAATGTAATGGCAAAAATATAGAGTGCAATTACAACTGATATAAACAGAATACAACCTTTATGTCAACTGTATCTTCGTCTCTCACTTATCTTTAAAGTTTCTTTACAGTTTTCTCTGTGTTCATAGGTTTTTTTTTATAGGACTTGCTGTGAAATACCACGGGCCTTGCTTGGGCCATGGAGAAAGGCACCTTCCCTATCCTCTAACAGTATCTATTACCTCTTTGCAGAGCCAAGGCATTTTGCTCCGAGAATTTTCTTCAACTTGTGCAATGTATGCTTGCTCCCTGAATATATCTCTGAGGCAGAACAGATTCACCTGGTACCAGGCGATGCCAGGATAGGCAGACGCAGTACAGCAGGCAGCTGGGAACCTCCAGGACTTCAGAAGCCCAGTGCAACAGGATGCCACTGGATTTGGCAGCCCCTGTGTAATGGTGGCCAGCATCAGCAGGTTCTGCTATGTTACCTGAAGGGTGTGAGGACTAACAAAGAAAGCAAAGCAGCCAGGAGGAGGAAGCAGGGCAATACCGGCTAAACAGCCAGGCACAGCAGCTTCCCCACCATCAGCCTATTATTTGTGAATTAACAATGATTTGGAGCCTGGCAAGTATATGGAGTGACCTGGAGAAAAAGACAGCAAAGTGAGGGTGTTTCTAAAAACAAAGTGAAGTGTGCACAAATGCAGGACAAAGAGATGGAGTTGCCCCAAGATAAGGTAATGGCAAACCTGATGCTGATGATGCTGACCAAAAGGTATAGGAGCACAGGCTTGTAATGAAAATTTTAAGTATGACCAACCACAGGCACAGTACACCAGCAATTTTAAGGAACTCTGAAAAGAGCAATGCAGTGGATTTGCAGTGGCAGGTACTCTTCCTGTGTGTAAGACAAACATACAGAGGTCCATACTGACACATTAACAGGAATGGCAAGGAGCTGCAGTGCTTACCCATGACACTGGCATTCATCAAGGCAGTGAAGACAATGAGGATGTCAGGGAGGCCATCACCATTCACATCACACAGTTCCAGTGGGGATAACACACCACCTGTAAAAATTACAGAGTCACTGCATGTCAAAAAGGCCACCCAGCTCATTTTTCACACTGGCAGAAGAGAGCTGGCCCAGAAATGAGACTCACAAAGTCTGCTAAGGAATCACCAAGGGCAGGCAGCTCACACCATTGTAAGATCTTTCATTGCATGAAAAGGCAGAAATGTAGCATCTTGGTCAGAGAAAGGGAAAGGAAAAATGGAGGAGTTAACAGAGAAAGATTCATGTTTCCCACTTCAATTTCTGAGGTAATGTGGAGCCAGGTATCTTATGAAAACCTTGGATTTGGAAGCCAGGGGCAGAGAGCAAGGAGGGAGAGATATTGCAGACCTGGCAGAAATTATTTCCCAAAACATTGTTACTTTACTGCAGAAACTAGAATGGAAGATACCAATGACTCATACAGGATAACAAAAGATCTCAAATGTTGATTTATGGATTCTAGCAGGACTAAAAGCAATGGAATAAGGTTAGTTAAGCTAGTTAGAAGTCACAAAGACTTCTATCCCTCTCCTGTCAAACACAACCACATACTTCAGCATGGAGGTACTGGTAAAGTCCAGGCTGTAGAAAGGAAGCATTTTAAAGTGGGCTGGGCCATCTCCATCTGGAACAGAGCTCAACAGCCAGGCAAAAAGGCAGGGTGGAAGAAGAGTCAAAATAATTTTTGATGTTGGCAGAAACGAAATTTTGTGGCACTGTTATGTGCGGATGCCAGATTTCACATGCCTCAGCTTCAAGAGTGAGCAGGACACAGCCACCTGTCTATTATTTTGGAGCATCTGTAGTGGTGAAGAAAGGTCTCTGCTCTGACCTGGCTCTCCCAGATACATCTCTCCCACTGATACCCAGCCTGGGAGCTGCCACCTCCCCCATGCCAGATGCTGTTTCTGGGGCTTTCTCACCTGCTCCCTGACCTAGGTTGCGGTTCCAGGTGTTATGCAAGTCTCTAGGGGGACAGGGAATTAGAAATGCGCACACCAGCACAAGAATCATTGAGATCACCACAGTGAGCAAAAAGATCGCAGTGCGCAGGTATGGCATGAAGGAGGGAGCAGCCTTCTGCTCCAAACTCCCAGCCGTCTCTGCAGGATAACCCTCGGGTGCGTTCTCTGACGTGTGCTGCTTTGTCATCCCAACCTCCACATCAGAATCAGGGTCCAGGGTCTCTTCAGGGGGGCTCTTCCCATTTTTGACCCCCCCATTCTTCTGGATGTTGAGTACAAGGTCATCTTCACTTTCATCACTGTCAGCCTGAGTGAGGGGATCATATTCCCCAAGGTCTGGGCTCTTTTTTCCTGAGAAAAAAGATGGAGAGAGACAATAAAGCATGAGCTTTTGCAGGATCTCAGTGAAGAAAAGGCTGCAGTGGAGAGCAATACAGAAGGGATGACAGAGTAGTCTGCATTTTCGTGGTTCATGGTTCCAAGTGAGAAGTGCGAGAGAAATGACAGGGTCTCTCTCTCCATGTTTCACAGTAGCATCTGTGGGAGAAAAGATGCTGACAGCTTATTTTCCTCAGACAAGTGTGTGTGTGTGTGTGTGTGTATGTACATATATGTATATGTATGCTTATGACTACATGGAACTCATGGCTGATTTAATTCTAATACTTTCTTGATTAGTAATGAAACATGAAGTCTCCCTGAAGATGAGGGGAAAGTAATTTTGCGCCTTTGCGGCAGTAACATGCTGATGTCTGGAAGAATCAGCCTGTTCCTCCAAGACACCACCTTCTCTGCATAGTTCAGTTCTGCGAGAGAGAATGCTCCAACCCCTGCCCGAGGCAACCACAGTGCACCTGCTCCGTTCCTGCTCCCACTAGAGCCAACAGTCTGTGTTTAGCCTGGCCAAGATAGGTAACTTGGTACTGATCCCTTCAGGTGGTGGTGCAGGAAAGTAGCTTAGCTTTAGGTGTCTCCTGCACAGGTGCCCAGCACACATGGCTTCTCCCCCAAGCCCTAGACAGCCGCAGGGAGTGTGGCAGGGGCAGGTGTAGAGTCCGGTCACACACCCTGGCGTAAGCCCAGCACCATCTGTTTATGGGGACAGAAAAGATCACACAGACTCACTGCCCCAAGCTACGAGTGGAGGGTCACGTCTCAGGGAGCTGCTCTGTGCCACAAGGCTGGGCATGGAGCCATGGCCAATGCTCTGATGATTCCAGAGTCTCAGTCTGGTTCTCTCTCTCTCTGATTACAAGGTGGGACTTCGCTATCCCAGGTATCTGCCTCATTTCCTTTTGTTTAAGGCTGATCTGAAACAGGAACTAGCTTGTGCCCGAAGATTCCTGAAGTGGTATATGTAAGGCATAACTAATAAGCAAAAATATGCAAACTGTAATCCCTCTCAGACACTAAGATGATGGAAAGGCTTTACTAAGTGGAAATTTTAGGGCTTTCATGATTATTCTTCCTGACTAAGATAGCATACCTTACTTCTGGTTTTCCTGTTAAAGACACTCAAGTTACAGATGTACTGTAGTACCTAGTTAGTGCACCACACCTATTTTGCATAATCTAGAGTATATTTTGCAGCACATGTATCTTAGTCCTTCCTCATTTCTCACCCCTCAGAAGGACCTTCACTTTCCCTTCATCTACCACTTACAAGTGGTATTCAGCTTCATTTTTAAGATTTAAGAAAAACTTACAATCCCACTAAAAACCAAATGCCCCACACTAGGTAGAACAGCTGGGACAACTCACCTGCATTGAACAGAAGGAAATAAAAATATCCAACCCATTCACATATTTAAGACAGACTCTTCCTTTCTGAATTAGGGGCTTGTACAAAAGATTCAAGAATCTGGTGCACATATACTCTCCAAAAAACAGCTCCTTGTGGAGGCAGGAACCAAGAGATACTGCATTCCTATGGGTCGGTCTGGTGTATCCCTGTGACACACTGCATTGTTTCATATAGGTCTGCTCTAAACATGTGCTCCAAGTGTGGGCTTTTCAGGAAGTCTTGATAAGTGCATCCCGTAAGTGCACAGAAGGCCACCGACCCTGGTGGCACACAAATCTCTGCTCAGAGGTTGCAGTGTATTTTCACAGGTGTGTAATACTGTAGGTTATGCTAAAATGTGACTGAAAGACTACTCGGTCGAAACAAAAAATTCCAGAGAGGTCTCGCTGCCAAGGTACTTGCAGCTTCTCACAACAGATCCAGATGTGCCAGTTCAAGTCAGGTCAGAACGGCATGAAAAACAAACGTGGCTGGCCCAAGAGTAAATGGTATTAAGCCTGGGAAGTCAAAGTCGGACAGCTGTGTTAACTAGTCTGCTCCTGATTTTGGAAACTGGTGACCTTTGAGTAAAACAACTCAAAGAATAATAATGCTTCACATATACTATGTTTTGTTTAATTATTTTAATTCCAAACAGTCAACCAAAAGACTGGAACCTGCTGTTCATCCTTGATGCAGCTGAAAGCATTGGTATCAATTAAATTTATCTGGAAGTTTTGTTCTGGATCCCTTTCTGAAAACAGAAAGGACCTTGAAAATATGGCTCACCCACTCCTTGAACTGGTAGGGACTGAAATGCCGGCAACATCGACAGTGGTATCAACCACAACCTGTAACAGGAACACCTGTTCTACTAGAGAACCACTGAGCAGTGGCTAGATAACAGCTACTACACAGTGATGACAGCTTCTGATGATCTACATAGTTAAGAATCTGGAGAAGTAGAGGAGAGCTATAAGGCAGAGAGCTGCTCAGTCTTAATTCATGTCTAAGCCAGAGCAGGAATCAGAAACCAGCACTCCTTCACCCTGTCTTTCCCCAAAAGGTTATCCAGCAAACCCACAAAGCACAGCCATTCAGTAAACTCAGGCATAAAGTGTCCTGCAGTGGTTTTTTTTTTTTTTTTTTAAGCCAAAAGGAGGGAAGATACTGTCCTTTAAGAAGGGCTGTTGGAGCACTCATCTAGCACATGTAAAACCCAGTTGTATAGCTCATCTCAAGAGGATTCAAACACTCATTTCCTACTGTTCAGAGGGAACCTTAACCAATCTGTAGGTGTTTTGAGAATGAGTTTGGAATGCTGGCAAGCATGTGCTCAGTTCAGCCTCCTGAGGCTGTTCTGTGGTGCAGAGAACATGTAACTCATGATTCACCTGGATGGAGAGAGAGCAGAAGGAACATGACTACTCATCCAACTTTTAGGTCACTTGCTGTGGGAAGGAGGGATAATACATCTGGCTTTCACTAATCACTCCCAGATGATTTTTCATCAGAAAAGCACAAACAAACATAAAAACCAGTAAAGAGTGTGTGAAAACACAGGCAGCCTTACACCTTTTAGAGAATGATGATTTATTTTATGTGCTTCAGAAGTCAAATTCTTTCCTTTCTGGTCAACAACAAGGCTCAGGCTGGAGGAAAACAGTTTGTCCATCAACAGAAAGCTAAAACTGCCTCTGTTGCAAGCAATCAGCTGTCAGGGAATACACACAGTTTTCAATTTTCTATTTTGGAAGTAGAAATGGTAAGATCTGAGCTGGCCTCTTGGTGAAACTCTCACCATATGTCCTGAAAGGATAACCACTGTGTAGCTTTCATGAGAAATTAGTCTCTGTGCTAAAGCAAGCTGCAGTTCTGTGGCCTTTTGCAGGTACCAGGTCTGCGTAACTCACACTTTGTTATCTGTCTTCCAAAGAGACTCCAAGCGTATATAAACCTTGCATCAACTTCACAGGTATGGAGTTAGTATCAGCAAAGTCAGTTTCCCTATAGCTTTGTGGTCCCTCCCTCCTACAGCTAGAGTAAACAAAGCATCTTTTGATCTGACCTGTTCTAAATCTTATTCCACTTTTTCCATGGCAATCAGGGATAAAACAGAGGTTCCCATTCAGTGGCCTGTGGTTACAATCAGAGCAAGTTACTGGTCACATCACCCTGAATTTTCTTTTTCTTTATACAGCCACTGGAAGAAAAAGCAAATACTGATGATGGAGGCTTTCAAAGACAGAACTGAGGGAAAATGACCCAACTTATTGGCTTTCAAGGGCAGCAGGTCTCTACATCGCACTTTATGACTTTGAAAATCCCCCATGTATTTGCCAAATGCTATTTTCACACAAGCAACTATTGCAGTAGAAGAATGTGACCTCTCAGTGAAGAACAGACGATCATCGTGCGATCATGATCTGGAAAGAAGGCGTCCATTAGGTGATCTATGTTGAAATGAGGTCCCAGTGAAAATAAAATATTCATTTCTTGTGCTGATGGCTTCAAAGATATTAATTGCAATCTTATTTTTCCTGGTTTTGGCTGATAGGGAAGACTTTTCTTTGCACTCACTTTGGAGTGAGAAGAGCAGATTCTGGACTTTGGAAGAATGCAATTTCCAGTGTATTATTCCTGTGTTGGCATGCTGGTTCTGTTTATTTTTCTGGCAGTTGGCAGGCTCCAGTCACTGGGTACTCCAGACACATCTCTAAGCCCATGAGGAGATAAGTCACCGCATATTGATTTTTAATTAATTTAATGAGATGCAGCAAGAAAAACAGATACAGCAATAGGCTTTCTGCTTTCTCACTGCTGTTGGAAGCTGCATTTCTCAATAATTAAACACATGAGAAAGGTATGATCTTTGCAATTTAACCTGAGGATTGATGCAAGAACTGTATCCTTAAATGCAGCTGCAAGGCCTGTTACAATCCTTTTCCAAATCAGTGTTTCCCAACAGCAGATATCAAATAGATCATGCTGGTTCCAAAGATCCCAAAAGAGATCTGCACTTTTATTGCAGCTCCCCAGTGGTCACACCCTAATGCACACACCTACACCTACCAGCTGGCACTTGTCCTAAACAGACTTCATGGTAATTTATTCCTTCCCATTTAGACAGACAAACACACAAATATATATATGTATGTATGTATGTATGTATAAACAAGGAAGAAACCAAGTTGCAAACAAAATTTCTTTGAATGAGACTCAACAGACATCACATAAACTAAAAGTCATGACTCCTGGTAAGGGTTATGAAAAGATGGCAGGAAGGACCTTGAAGACATTACTGTGACCTTCAGGGACTGATGGAGGAAGACAGGATGATCAGTGCAGCCTCACAGGCTGGGGCCATGCAGGACCACTGTGGTGTTTAGGGCCAAGGAGAAGCCCTCCCCAGCAGCACACAGCTGGGCCCTGTCTCTGTCCCAGGGCTGTGCCAAAGACAAGACAAGTTAGGAAGAGCAATGAGCTCTTCCCATTGAAGTTAATGCAGTCAGGTGCACTGGCACTGTCTACAGTACATCCAAAAGCAACTAGCATGCTCCCAAGATCTGGTTTGGCAAGGTATTTTAATTCCTTTTTAATCTCTTTACTGAAGAGAATGGCTGTTTCACTGCTGCTCACCGCACACAATAGCCCCTTATGCTTGAATATCCTTTCATCTCTCTGAAGATCTCTGGCTGGAAAGTGCAGAGGCGGCAGGCAGGCTTTAAACATTTACCTGGGTAATTGCATTGGCACTTACCGAACTCCTGGCCTGCCTTCTGTGGGTAAAACCCGGCAGGAGCGGATCTGAGGGGTCTGCGCTTCCTTCCCTCCCACGCCGACTCGTCACAGGGCCGCGGCCCAGGCCCCCCTCTGCCGCACACGACGCCCTCCGAGCCCCGAGACGCTGCCCCGGCCGCTGCGTCCCTCCCACGGCCGCGGGCCCCGCGCGGAGCCCGCCGGCCGCCCCTCACCGCCCGCACCCCCGGGCCTCACCCCACATCGCCGCATCACCATGGCAACGCGCCCGCAGCCCTCAGGCAGCGGCACCCGCGCCTCCCGCGATCAGGGCTGCCCTGGCCGCGGCTGCCCCTGCACGGCCCGGCCCCGCCCGGCCCGGCCCGGCCCAGGCCGGCGGTCGGTCCGTCCCGCGGGCGCGCAGCCCTTACCCGGCAGCTTCAGCGCCCGGGACAGCACCGTAGCCATGCTTGACACGGCAGTGCGCTCGCGCGCCGCCCCGCGCCCCGCGCCTGCCCGCGGCCTGCTGGGAATTGTAGTTCCCAGGCGGGAGAGGAGCCGAGGCCCTTCGCGGCCCTGATGATCTGGGGGGACGGGGAGGGGCGGGCCGGTGGCAGCGAGCCTGACCGAGGACAGCCCAGATCTCCGCAGCCTGCACGACTGCATGGGCACAGACAGATGGAAAATAGGCTTGCCATTCTATGTGGTTTGCACGGAAAGTGCCAGGCCCCTTAAATTGTTGTTGCTATAAATACATGCCTACATTCTTGGAAAGTTTTTGGTTGGAAGAAATCTAGTTGTTTTCTTTTTATTTTGCAATTTTATTAGTTTAGTTTAGTTTAGTTTAGTTTATTTTCGTTTAGTTGATCAATTAACAAAAGGCAGCCAGGTTGTTTTCCAAAGCTGTCCTCAGTCGGAACCACAGCCTTCCGAGGTGAGTGAATAAGTGAACTCTCCCTTTCCCACAAGGGGGAAGTTGAGCAAGGAGGGTTTTGTGGCTTCCCCAAAGCCACAAGGCTTCCTGATTCCCAGGCCCACACACGGGCCCTCGAACACCACCACTTCTTCAAGTCATGATTTGTGCGAGAACTCACAAGACAACGGCCTCCATCACTGAATGAGAGGAAGGAGTATCGGCCAAATACATCAAAAGAGACTCCGCTTGGCTAATGAACACATCACGTTTCCTCAGCATCTGCTGCTGCTCTTGCTTTCCCCTGTTTCAGGTGCTTTTTCTGCAAATAATGTACTCACTCTTTCATGTCCAGGTCTGTCCTGGAACTCCTTGAGTTTTAACAATAAGGAGCAGAAGAGAGACACCAAGTGGTCTAGTTGATGAAGAGAGGTTTTTGGGTTTTTTTCAGATATTAATGGGAAAAATAATAGTTCTGATCCAAAATCTTTGGTACCAGAGGTTTTTTTTGTTTTTTTTTTTTTTTTTTCCCACTGATGTCATCAGGCTTCAGAGAGAGACCTTCCTGAGAACACAGCATTGTGGGGGCAGTCCCAGGTGGCAAACTCTGGAGAAGCCATCACAGTTGTTATTCTTTCCCTTCCAGGTCTTTCTGAATACAGAGTCTTTCTGTTCCATATGCCATTTCCTGTCCTCCAGGCTTTGATTTAAGAGCAGTGACAGCTCTGTATCTATGTAAATATTTACAGGATAGATCCTGGATCCTTTTCAAGTCTCAGTTAGCAAAGCCTGTGATAGGGCAAGAGCTGTCCAGCAAAGTGACTCCTTCTAAGAAAATGCTTCTGGTACCAATTAGAGCTGGGAGCAAAGGAATGGCAGAAAACAGCCAGAAGCAGGAACTGGGATGTCTGGTGTCCTTTTGTGATCTTCTAACATCTGGCACACACACATACAGTGCAAAAGCCCATAGTTTGCTATGCTTTTACATTTGTGGTGCAGCATAGCCCACTCTTAACTCCGTGTGTTCCCACAAAAATGGCTTGTTCCCCAAGCCTAGAGCTCTCTGTGAGGCTAATGGATTGCAAGGACAAGTGAATTGTGGTTAAACTGATGCTTTTGAGGAACATATGACTAAGCAATATGTTCAGAGGATTTAATGATTTGCAAAGCATGAGAAATTAAGTTTTCCTTCTTTACGCTGTGAATATAAGCTGATTTGCATATAAATTGGACCTGTCAAGTGTTCGAATATCAATCAAAAAGTTGCAAGTAGTTCATTAATTTATGTGAATGTCACTGTTCGTTTTATTTATCTTTTTTTCCAAAGCAGTTTGAAAATGCCAGATGCTGAAAAGTTAGATACTTGGGGTTAGGCTTAACAGCTTTGTGTAGACAATGTGGTCATTTAGAAAAATGTTACAAGCCAAAAAGCGTGAAAATACACAGCCACCAGCCCCTCATCAGTGTTAAGCCTGTGTCACCCCTTGCTTCTTGCCACCTGTCTGCCAGAGACTACAGCCTTTCCAGCATGCCGGTGCTAAAACCTCTGGTTGCTCCTTGACCCTGAAAGGAGCTGCATGAAACACTGCTATTGAAGGTTCTCAAGCTGGAGAAGGTCACTCATGCAGAGCTGCACAATGGAGTGGTTGCACACACAGCTCTGCTGAAAGATCAGAGGGCAGTCGCTTCCTGATGTGCTGTTGGGGCAGGAGCTGTTCCCAGCTGTATCTTTTCCCAGTTGTCCAGAGGGAAGAAATAACCTGTATCTTTGCATTCCTACTAGTGTTAAGCCAATGTTTTCACCCGTTCTATTCATCCCATCCTTCTATTCTGCATGGCTACACGGCAAGGCCAGGAACACCATCCTCTTTCCTCCTGTGCCTGGCCGAGTACCTCCATGACAGAGTCGTCACACAGGAGTAGACATTGCAATAAATAGGAAATGCTTGTTCAAACAAGAAAATAAATACAATCAAGCAGCGAAGGATAAAAGTAAGAAAAGTAAAGGCAAGTAAACCCAGGAAAAGTGATAATAACATTTCTAGCAGGTGCAAAACAGCACACTTCAGGAAGTTTTAAGTAGTGCAGATGACCATGGAGTTTCTAATGAACCCATGCAGTAAAGCCAAGACCAGTTCACCCTAGCATGAGAAAAGATGGTCAGAACTGTGCAAAAATTTCAGCTGTGCAGCACCTGAGGTTGTAGGATGTGCCCACATGCTGCCTTCATGGGTTGTGTTAGTTGAGGGAGTTACTGCAGAGGGCTGCCCCAGCCAAACTCCTGATGGGTCTACCTCTAGTCTCAGCGTTGTGCTGCCAATGCTGGGCACCCTGTGGCTGAGAGCCCAGAGGGAAGTGCCAAGTCCATTATGAACTGGAGATGCAATAAAGAGAAGGAGAAAGTAGATAATAAGGTGATATGTTATACAAAAAGGAAGGCAGCACCTGCTGCAAAATCCCACAAACTGCCCAGCAGCAAGCATGCACCTTAATGTGCCACTGGGAATTGCCCTCTTCCCTCTGAGCAGTTGGGTCTGCCAGCACTGGGTCGATGCATGCTGTGAAATGCCATGTGGCTTGTTCACCCAAACTCTGTGTTATGCCCCCATGGAGGGGTTCTTGCTCGGAGCATTCAAGCTGCTGTCCCCGTCTCACACTGACCATCAGCAGTTTGCTTTCTCTTAGGAGGGAGATGCAAAGGCGTAACAGGACTGTGTTTGCCACATGCTGAATGGGGAACAGCTGGAGATGATTGTTTGGGTTATTTGCTTGTTGCCTGGACATTTTGTTTGCTTGTTTGAGCCCTGAAAAAATATGTTTCCAGTTCCTCCGGAGGCTGGTCTGTGTTAAGCCTGTATATTGTGCACTGATTTTAAAAACTGGTGTTTTATAACTTTGCAAAAAAGTGTCCTGCTGTTTCAATGGCAAGGCTCCACGAATAAGGCAGTCTTCTCAGAAATTTCCCTGCCACAGAGCCAATGGGACTGGGGGAGCAGGAGCAGCCAAAACAACATGCTTCTGGTGTCAGAGAAGCAGATATCCCTGAGTCTGGTTCCAGTGGAACCTCTCTCTTCTTGACTGGATTTAAGGATAATGCTGGCTGATGTTTATGGGCTATGCTTAAAAACCACTCAGCTTCCCTCACAATCAGCTCCTCAGCTGGTTTACACCCGCATCTGTTGCAATCACAATACTGCATTTTTAACTGCTCTGTCTGTATCACTTGCACATATCCTCTGCTTTCTTACTTCTGGGTGTTTGCTTTTATTCTGAGTGGCTGGGCAGTCCTTTGCCCTGTGAGAAAAGTGTCTTTTTTCTC
This sequence comes from Anomalospiza imberbis, assembly GCF_031753505.1. Classification (NCBI taxonomy): domain Eukaryota; kingdom Metazoa; phylum Chordata; class Aves; order Passeriformes; family Viduidae; genus Anomalospiza; species Anomalospiza imberbis. Next base: position 63,768,091 of record NC_089685.1, read on the forward strand.
ACTGTATAGTGCAGCGTCTTGGTTGTGGAAAACTGAATTAAGTAAGAATAGGCTGGTCAGGAAACAGAGAGGGTGTTCTTGCCAGTTGATACTGGAGAAGTAATACTAAGAAGAATGCAGATTTGGCCAAGGCACTCTCAAGCAGTGCCATGGGTCTAGTCATAAGTGATGTGTGCGGCAATTCTGCAGCTTCGCTCTGTGGCGGCTGCACATCTTCTCAAATCACAGCACATTACCAGTTTGACACAGACATGGGACCAGAGCCAGGAGTTTGCCCCCTGCTTCACAAAATTCATCCCTTTAACACCTTGCATTTGTTTACAAATCTCTTTATTAAGTACTGACCAGACCAAAGCCTGTTTGATTTGGCAAGTGCAGACCTGGGGGAGGGGGTCAAGGGTAAAAAAAAAAAAAAACAACAACACTGCAGCCGATTCATCCCTCCTTGTTTATTCCACTAGAAATAGATTTGGCAGAATGCATCAGGAATGAACTAATCAGCAGGGAATTAATTGGCGTGTTAGTTAAAAGGCAGGAAGAACACAGTGAACAAATTCATGACTGGATGGCTGGAGGGTTCAAGCAGCCAGAGAGAAGCACTGCATAGTGGAAACTGTGACCAGTAGGAGAAGTCATACAGCTGTGCCAGAGAGCCAGCGGTTGAGAGCTGCCCAAAAGAACGGGGGGCAAAGATAACACGAGTGTCCTTGGAAACAGAGCTGTTTTTGAGAAGGGTTCCATTGCCCAGGCTTTCCTTCCCATAAGGCTCCCATGTGTGGGAAGAGATGGCCAGTTTACAGGAGTGGGAGGGAGGGGTAAGAGAGGTACAGCTGGAGGAGGCTCCACAGAAAGACTGTGGAAATGTGGAAAGCAGGGAAATGAGGAGGGACACGTCACTCGTTGCAAGCTGAAATGCAGAGGGGGTAGTAAGGGGAAGAAAGGAGCAGGGAGGCAGAGATTTGGAAGCTTCATCACAGAAGAACTGGCCTCAAGAGCAAAGGTAATGCTTGTATACAATTCTCTCTGCCTTCTTTCCCAGGAATGTTTTGTTTCTTCCTCTGGAGGAAACAAATCCATACACCTCAGAAAGAAATTGTTGCATTGAGGTACTCTAAAAGCACCTGTGGGAAGAGCCAGGGGAGGAAGGAATATGTGCAGACTGGAGTGGATGTGGAGGTTGGAGGATGGCTACCTACAGTTCCTACAGAGAACAGGGGTGTGCAGAGTGAGAGAAACAGGGAGAAAGAAAGAGAAAGCAAATCCTTAGTCAGGCAGACTGTCAGACAGGCAGATATGGAGAGTGCAAGATCTGTGAGTGCCTATCTAAGGAGAGAGAGAAAACTTCCTAGGAGAAAGGACCAAGTACTAAATGAGAGAGAGTTGAAGATAAGACATATCCTGAAAAATCAGGCACTCCTGGAGAGGAGGCAGAAGGTGAATATTGCAACTGTACTTTACAGATGTATTGCAGCAGATGTTTGCTTTGCACCTGGATGGCTTTTTTTTCTTCTTCTTTATCCCCACTCTTGCTGCCTGCTGGCAACAGCATCACCTTAGCTGTCTGTCACCAGGGCTGTCAATCAGATCTCCTTGTTTGGCAGGGTGGTCAGGCTATTTCAGGGATTCAGATGCCCTTCACTTTCGCACAACATCCAGGTAGAAAATGAGCACTGTAACTCTTAGTTATATGAAAAAGCACTATTTAACTAAAATTTGTAGCCAAATTTGAAAAATTCAGGAGGATATTGTTATTCCTACATGTCGTTATTCTCACCTGAAACTGTGTGTGTGCACAAAATTATAGCATTGTACCCACACACATAAATTGAAGAATATTCCATTACAATGGATTTATAACAAAGACTTCTGAAACAGGTGATATTCTAGCTGTACCACTGTGGCTGGCTTAATATTGTCGGATCCAATTTTTAAAATTATTTTTGGCCTTTTTCATGACCTTTCCACCACTACATAATTCTACAAGGATATGCTAATGGTTCTTTTTTTGTTGTTGTTGTTGTTGTTTTTTTTTTTTTTTGTTTTTGCTTGGAGAGCTAACAAATGCTATTCGCTTTGCAAGTAGAGCTTGCAAATACTTTGATTGTTCTGGACTCACAGGCTCTCACAGGCTTGGCAGGCTTCTCTTCTAAAAGCTTAGAGACCTTTCAAGATCCCAGGCTGGGAGTCTCACAGAACTGGCATTAGAAATTGTATGCAGCTACAATATGCTTTTTTTAAATAAGAAACTGTTTGGTTTATATAACTTAAACCTTCTTGAACCTAATACATAAAACAGAACCTTTCAGTTGGGTGTGTGTAAGTAATTTGACCTTAAAATATTGCAAAGGAAATAAAAGAGATAGAAGGAAAAAAAGAGAGGAATTCCAACAGTATGAAAAATAGCTTTATTATCTATTGAGATCCTTTACAAATAGAGAATCTTAAATATACTTTGATGTTTAAATACCCATTATCATTGGAGTGAGAGCTACATTTTACATATTTATGATTTACCTGAGATCAAACTCCCTGATTCACTTAGAAGTATATTTCATTTCCCTGCAAACGACACAAAATCCAGAATCACTCTTCAGCTTCAGTCTGAAAGTAGCTCAAAAGGAACTTGAAAAAGTTATGAGAGGAGAACAGGCCTCAAATGAAAAGCACTAATGTAATTCTCTTGCATTTCAATGTTCAAATACAGAAAAAAAATCCTTAATTTTAGGTATCACTGCAGGGATTGATAACTGTAATCAACAACATCCTCTTCTCAAAGCAAGCATGGGCTTGAGCTAACACACTGGGATGCTGATGCACTCAGGAGAGGGCATGTGTTTAGAGCAGTCAGAAGTACAGAGGAAGGTTTCAAGCCCTCTTATGTACAAGGAGCAGGCAAGCTCTGCATTGTAAAGCAACAACTCGCATGTCTGCAATAGGATGTGTGTTCTCCTCAGGCTTCAGGGGAGAGAGAGCTCTCTGAAATGAAGCTGTGTTTGGTACTAGAAGCAGGTAACCTGGGCAAATCCCCCATATCCTGGCAGGCAGCACAACCCACAAGCAGCGGTGCACTTCAGTCATCACGCTTGACCCCATTTGTCAAAGTCTGAGGCAGATACCAAGGAAATCTCAGGGCTCTGTTGCAATTACCCACTACATTGTGAGGAGGGATGTGCACTGGAAATGGAGCAACAAGAAACCAAAGGGGTTAATGGGAGAGGGACAGTGATGGGAGTTCAAATACTGGCAGTACTCCTTTGCTTTGGGGCAGGGATTTTGGCTTGGATGGCTCAACTGCTGATCCCAGCAGTGCTGTGCTCAGGGTATTAAACTAGCTGAGCTCTTTTATCATGCTGAAGTAAGGAATAAAAACGTTAAATGATGAAAAAAATATTGTGTAATAATGAGACAAATATGTTGGTCTTCACTGCCTGCAGATGAGGGGCCTGTCCAGTGAATCACTGAGCCTACTCTGCTCTAAGGTCAGAATGTGATGTGATTTTCTGAGAGCATTTCATATTATTGTAATTAATAGTAACAATGACAAAACTAATATGTTGATATTGTTATTCTTTGCATTTAGGAAAGAGTTTCCATCCAAGGATGTGACAGATCTGTCCCTGCTTGTCCATCTGTGTTCAACCCTGACAGTACTTTCCAGTGCAACTCTGCAAAAAAGCAAAAGACATATTTTAATTGGCTGGGGATCTGGTTCCTGTGACCCGACAGACTTTTTCAGCTAGGAACTTTGTTAGTGAATATCCATTTGCTGTCTACAATTCCAGCTAAGAGAGGGAAGATTGCTCATTTTCTGTGTGCCTGAGGTAGGAGAATCTACTTCCAAGATGATTATAACCTGATGTTTACTGTGATAATAAATTACAGTAGACCCACAGGAATTAAGGGAGCAAAGCTACAAAGAAACTGGTCCGTGAGGGGCCCTGCAAATAGAACATGTGGGTATTGTGATTCATTTGGACACCGGATGTTTTAAAAAGTTGGAGCTCAAGTAGTGTGGATTTTCAGTATAAGATGTAGGTGGAATTTATTACCACCCTACTTTTAACAAATAGAGAAAGATCAAAGTATCCCAGCTGTGGGGTATTGAAACAAGTGGGAGTTGAAAAGGATAAGGAATGGACAATCTCCTCAGGAAGTTTTCCAATTAGCTTGGAAGCCACACTGTCTCCTTGATGTTGGCAGCATTTTCAAATCATTTGCAATTAGACACATAGGTGTCTGGTAAGTCCTTTCCCATCAGGGAAGATTAAAAAGGCATGTGCAGGGCATAGTCATTCAAAGAAAGAGAGGAAAAAAAAAAAGCTGTAAAGGCTGGCGCATTTCTCTGGAAAAGCTAGAGGAGGTATGGTGTCAATGCAAATAGTTTCAAGAAGGTCCATGAAGACCTTTTCATTATGAGCCTTGGTGATATCATCAGACCTTCTTAAAAGTCTTTATTTTGGCAGCTCTGAGTTAGCGGAAAGAAAAGGTGTATGCATGTGTGAGATAGGAAGAAGGTAATTTATTTTTCCTTTAAATGAATACTGCAATTAGACAAAGAATACTAAATACAAATTACATCCTGACAGATGGAAAGTAATGTTTTTAAAGTATCATGACATTTTCCATTAGTATGGCTATATTCATACTGATACTTTAAATAGTGCAAAAATAAATGCCGTTGCAATTAAAATGCACTAGTGATCAAATGTAAGAAAGGCACAAAGTGAAAGGAATTATTTATTTACTGCTTTATCTGCTACAGCTTCTGGTAGGTTTTGAGATGACTGAATTCTTCCCAGATGATTATATTATATTAAAAAAGAAATTTAATGTCCTCATATTTTGTATTGAGATCTTAGGCTTTTGAGGCATGTATCTGAACAGGAGAATAATTCAGATTTTCTGCATGTGCCTGCTTCTCACATGAGCCCCTCCATCACTGTGACTACATATGACCAAAATCATCACTAAACCCCATGAATTTGGCAATGCCTTTTTTCTGTTTGCTATGTGCAATATGTGCATAATGGGTATTTTCAGCCAATTTCTAGCAGAACAGCTGTTCATGACTTTTTTTTTTTTAATTAACATACCAGATTCAACACTGAGGAACTAATTTATTAGGAAAGAATAACAAATCAGCATGAGTAAGCTGTGCAGAGACTGATCTATCCTATTACGTTTAGAGATGGTCCTAGCCCAGGAGGGCATGTAGGTTAGGTTTGGCTTGGGAATAATGGTAAACTTGAAAGAAACCAGGAGTTAGGTAAGTGTTCACATCAGTTCGTATACATGTCCTGTCAACTCTGCAGTGTTGCTCAGGAGGAACTGACCCTGTGACACCAGGGCAAGGTGGAGATAGTACATGGGGGTTACCTTTGAGGCTCCATCACTGGGCGGCATCTAAGATATTGCCACTGGTTAGTGGATCAGACCAAAAAGAACATTTTTTTTTTTATTCTGGCCACTATGAGACACTTGATAAATTGTTTAATGGTTTTTTACCTTGTTTCTTCCAAATACAAAGTAGGAATGCAGTGATTTTCACACTTTATATTACCTCCTGCTGATACTGCTAGAACAATTGTAGCTATAAGGAGCTATCCCAACACGGCTACACAGAAAGCAAAGCTACTTCCCCAGCTGCTGCTGGTTGATGAAGCATCTCAGTACCACTTTGTTGCTTGAAAAGGAAGTAAAGTTCATACTTGTGAAGAAGAAATGTCCCTGTGCTTCTGCAAAATCTATTCTGAGCAACTTGAACATTTTAAATAAAAACATCATCAAAGAGAAATTTGGTGTTGTGATAACAGATGGGGAGTGGAGAAAGAGAAGAAAAAAGAAATAAAGCACTTAGCAAGACTTTTTGTCTCCACAGAGACAGGGAGAAGTCAAGATCCTACAACAGCCATCATGGTGACTCTTCCTCTTTTCCTCCTCTTCATCCTTTTGCCCTCCAGTAAATCTCAGGACTTTCTGGACCAGCATCAGAAATGGAACTACAGAGAAGGCGGTAGGAGATCACAGTGGTGGTTCAGCATGGGAGGTGTTCAATAACTCAGAGATGCAGATTCTCTTATTTTGTCCTTGGAGTGAGATAGACAGTGCTCATTTATGACTGCTCTTTCTTGATTCCTGGGTAGCTGCTGGAGACTTCTGGAGAAAAAAATGCTTTTAGAAATAATCAGCTGGGGTATCCAGTGACATCAGACAACTTGGGCACATGGAGGCAGAGAATTGCACTGTGAGGGAAAGTTACCTGCTTTTTAATTTAGATCTTTCGTGTGTTTAATATTTGGCATTTCATCGCAACTGAGTTTGTGATGGGGAATGGAATCAAACTCGGAGCACTGGCTTGTATTTCCTTGTGCTGATACATTTGTTTTCCTCTCTTCCATCAACATCCTGCTAACCTAGCTGACAAGGTCAACATAGAAGGTGTTTACAGCATTACTCAAACCCTCGAGAAATGGGGAAATGACATCTTCTGGCAAATGAAGCATACCCTGCTGAACAACCCAAATGCTCTCCTGCCTGAGTTCTCCAGGTAATTCATCTCACCTGGAAGTGGGATTCAGTCCTCTCCTGGGTGTCCTTCCCTGAGCAGGATTCATCTTCTTAAAGATGAATTTTTGTATTTCTCAGCTGGGAGGAAATAAAACACACTATCTCAGTACCTGTTCTGCTACCAGCTCTGATTAGTAAACTGAATACTCTGCTAACTATTTATTGTGAAACACTCTCAACTGCCACCACTGTATTACAAGAACCTTCCTAAAGAAAATGCCTTGGCAGCTCACACTTGTGAGAACAGGCTGGAAAAAATGAATTGTTCTACAAATCCACACATGGACTTGGCCACAGATCAGGGAAAAGAAGCTGATGTGGTCTGTGATGTTTTTTTTTATTTCAGTCTCTAACACCTAGATCTGAGAAAGCTATTCACTAGTTAATGTCATCATATTCCCCCTTTGCATTGCTGGAGATATTAACTGTTGAACAAACTCACAAAATTTACTTCAATCTTGTATTTCCAGAGAGTAGGAAAGGCTGTGAAAGAAAGAGAGGAAAAGGGAATACTGGGAATTACTAGAAACCTAATATCACTTAAATCAGAACTGTTCCTAAAGCAAGTAAACTATCTGTCTTCCATAACTAATTGTTCTCTTTAGGAACAAGAAAAAAAATGTTTGCAAATGTTACAGATTGAACCAGCTGAAGAGGAAAGGTTAGAATAATAAAAAAGGAAGGTGATCACACGGTATCTCTACAAATCAGGGTTTCAGGAGGATACGTCATAGATTATACATTGGCCTTTGGCATCAAGTGGATTTCTCCCTGTCTGCATGGTGGCTGTTGTTACTAGCACAGAATTCATCACAATTTTCCCACTGACAGTGCTGAAATTCATTGGTGCCTCAGATTATCAGGGGTGATATTAAGTCTTGTATTTGGAAAGTTCAAACTTTAGTTCCAAGAAGAGGTGATGAGAGTATCCAGCCATATATCCTGTACTGGGCTTTGAATTATGAGTTTTCTGGCAAGGACACAGACTGGTCCATTAGAAATGTTGACGATTAACAGTACTCCATGGGAACCACTGGCCTAGTCGCCAGGTATACTCCTAGTTAATTATTACTATTTAAAATAAGGTGGTGGAAAGACCATGTTGTTTGTGCTGGTCCTGAAGCTTGTGTTTTCCAGGGTTCAGATGGGGCCCCTCAGATGAACTCCTATCACTGAAGAGCAGGGTAGCTTTGAAGCATCTTTTAGTGGTTGCTTGCAACTCTTTCATCATCAAGGGCCCTTACCCAGCAAGAAACAAAGGTCATGGTAAATTACTTTATATGCTCAGAAACACTCCCTAAATGGAGTTATTATTCTGTATTATTCTCGTTGTAGTCTCCGCCCTGTCTCTGCAGCTGTGGACAACCTTGTGAGGGAAGTCCAGTCAATAAGGAAAAGGCTGGAAGAACTGAATGAACGTCTCAATGTCATCAGCAAAACTGTCCTTCCCCTTCGCCTGAATGCTCTGCAGAGCCAGAGGCGTGGAAATACTCAGCTGCGGAGACTCCCGACACATAGGAGAAGGTTATATGCTCGCAGGAGACCTCAGAGCACTTAATTCTCTACCAGAAAAAAAGGGGAAATCTTTTTTTTTTTTTCACCTGCTTAAGCCTTTCTCAATGGGACATAGCTGGAGAGAAAAAAAGTAAAGCACACACACAAGTCAGCTTTACTGCGTAACTCCTGCATTTTGTTGCTGCCTTCCAAACCTAGGTTAGTAGGCGAAACCTGACCCTGTTCTTTAATGATGGCTGTTTTGTGTCCCAAGCAAAAAAAAGGTTGACAACTCAGTCTACTTGAGCATGAATAGCTGTATACTATACAGGCATTCTGTATTCTTTCTGCTTACCAGAGGAAGGTCCTTCTATAAAGATCAGGTGAATTTCTCTCTCTGCCCTATTTTTAAAGCACTCCATCTGAAACAGCTGGGGAATTTGAACTTCAAAAGTGCTGAACAACTGATGAATGCAGAAAGATGGATTAGTACTTGGCACTTCCAGCTGGGCAGGGAGAGGGAAGAGGAAGTTATGTTTCAAAATATCGCCTTAACCTATTGTCCATGTTCATAAGTTGAGAGGGTGAGTAGGGCTGGATAACCTTGGTCTGTACATCATGCTTCAGCGCTGAAGATATATCAATTGCTAGGGACCAAATGTGAACATCCACCTTCTGCAAAGAGTGTTTTTCTAGCTACCTGGAACTCTGCACTCAGAATGGCGTTATTCAGTAGATATGTTCAGAATTTCCAGCACTCTGAAACACACTGAACTGATTTTTGCCAAGACCCATGGAAACCAGGGGATTTTTTTTTTCCAAAACTATTTAGATACCTAATGACAAAGATAGATGTCTGGAAGGATTTTCCAAAATAGCTTAAGAGACTCTTCAGTCCCCAAAATCACAGATAATAATTCAATTGGTGTCTAGTTCACAGAGTATTGTCTCCACATGTCAGCACTGACCTCCAAACATTTCCCAACATCCTTTAGCACAATTAATATCTGTAGAAAATTAACAACCATGCTCTCCAAAGACTTTGGTCCCTCAGGGATTACCCAGAATACCCTGCCTTCAGCTTGTCTTTGCCTGTGTCTTCCTGACAATAAAGCTGGTGATAAAAAAAGAGTGCATGAATCAAATTATGCACTGAATGGAGGATAGAGTGGGCTTGCCCTTCAGGTCTCTAAAGATAAATCCAATACAGAGATTTCCATTCAACTGTGTATATGAAATGTGTTGAAACATAAGAAAGAGAGTCAGAGAGGAAAAGAAACAGGAAAACATCCAGTCTTTAAGGTCTGGATGAAGCAATTTATGAGAACACAAATAAAGAATTGATTATGTCTAAATGATTGTGGGGGTGTCTGGCATGTCAGTTGTTTTGAAAACACTCTCTGGTCATAGTGAGGATGCAGACTAGCTATTTAAGGATTCCCAAAGCCTGAGTTTATGGAAAGAAATTCAGTGACAGTACAATAACCTCCAAAAGGAAAGGGACAAAATCTAGTTTCATATGAAATCTTTCAGAATGGACCAGAAGAATTAACACAGTAAGAATTATAGCTGCAACCTGGGAGTTAGTTGAGTGGGGGAGGTATGAGCAGTGTATGAGACAATCTGATAAATAATTCTCGGATGTAAGTTCTCTGAGTTCAGGTTTTCAGAAAATAACAAAACTCCAACTTGGCTCTCTTTGGCTTTTGCTTGGGAACTTGAAGCACTGCTTAGCTAGAGAAGGGAAAAAATCAAGACTGTGAAAAGGCTGATAAAAGGATACAGTTGTGCATTTGTTGAAGTTGTCATCGTAATTTCTCAGGCAATGTAGAGTATTTTGATCCCAGAATATATTTACATAAATTACAAGGAATAACAGGAGAGAAAGGCCCCTAACTTCTTGTTATTCTGTATTCAGAGTTTCTAGGCTGTGCTGTAGCAGCAGCTGCATCCTTACACAGACTGCGGATCCCTCCAAGAGATGCTTTGCTTGGGGCTGTAGGGACTGCTGGTTATTTTGGCCTACCTGGAGGAAGAGTACAACATAAATGTTAGCTTTCATGGTTGTATTTTAGACACAAGCATTTTATCAGGCAACGTGAAGTTGTATAAATTGAGTACTACTTGAAACACAAAGATGAGACTTCCTTAAGTCCCTCAAGTTACAGATGGCTGGTGGTGGGAGGCCAGACCAGATCATTGAACACTTTTACTTTATACCTAGATGTCCACCACTAGCTTCTGCCAGAGACAGAGGACAGGGCAAGATGGACTCCCAGTCTAACCCAATCCACATATTCCTACGCTGATATGTGCAAGTTTGTAGTCTTGGCAAAACCTCCTCAGCACAATGGAGAAAGTCACCATTTACTTTAAAAGAGAACAAATAAGCTGCAGCATGCAATGTGTATTACAATTCTCAAATTTTTTGCATAATGGTGAACAAACCAAGTAATATAAATGGTTAATAAATTACTAGTCTGTGACCTTGTCACCAGTGATAGCAGCCCCTGTCATTCACTCTGTGAAAGCCCATGCCAGGCTCCAGCCCAGCTCCCTGACCTGAACACAGCATGTTTGATGAAAACAGCCAGCTTCTTTAACCTCTTTGCATGATTCTCTCTCTAGATGGAAAAGTTTTAGTGTCCTATTTATCTTATAATTTTATTCTTTGCTCTTTAAGAGTGTAGGAAGGTTATGCGGCAGCCTACTTCTGCACTGTTCACCTTCTATTTGAGGAGGCAGCAGTCCAGCTGGGCAACTTGAGATGCCTCTATCCCATCTGCCTGGGGAAGCTGGCCTGACCCATGGGACGGATTCCCAGGGACTGGTATTTGATTTCTGCTTCTGCTAACCTCTTCTTAAAAAATTCTGGGTAAGGCACTTTCTCTAGCTGGCACTTGTCCTTAAACATGGCTTATACAACAAAAAAACCACTTGTCACAAGGTGTCTAAGTCTTCTATGCGTGTAAATGTATCCAGCTACAGAAGCCATCTAAGCTCTCTGCTGTGTTCATTTATATGTATTTCTGGGAAAGGATCTGGACAGAACTTTTAAACAGAGGTGACCAGTTGGGTGGTCAGTGGAGGGAGATTCTGAACTCTACCCTTCACCTAAAGCTTACAATATCCAGTGACACAGATCACCTCCTTAAAAGAACAACTGTTCCTCTTTAGTTCTTTTTCTTTAAAAAAAAAAAAAAAAAACCAAAAAAACAAAAAAACACAAAAGACCGAAAAAACAAGAGGTTATGATTTTGCAATTCCAGGACCATGATGCCCTTCCACGCTATGAGTGATACACCTTGCCAGTACTTTCCTTTTCCTGTATTTCATTCCTTTTATATCCCCTCTCATTTTTCCTGTCTCCCAGAGATGAATACCATCTGTTCCCGCACTTCATGACTCCTCGCACTTCTCGGCGCCCTCCGCACTTCACCCTCCGGGGCCGCCGCTCCCGGCCCCGCACTCCCGCCGCTCCCGGTGTCCTCGCACGGCCCCGGCGCCCCGGGGACGATGGCCGCGCTGCGGGCGGGGCGGCTCCGGCCCTCCCACCTCTTCCGAGTGGGGCCGAGCCGAGCCGAGCCGAGCCGACAGGGGCAGAGCCGAGCTGAGCGGGGCAGAGCCGAATCCAGCGGGTCAGAGCTGAGCCGGGGCATCATGCTGGGCATGGTGAAGAACTCGCTGCTGAGCACGGTGGAGGCATGGCCCTACCGCCTGCTGAGCAAGGGCGAGAAGGTCTGTGCCCGGGCGGGCGGCCGCTCTGTTCCCGGGCGGTTCTGCGCTAAGGCGCGGCGAGGGAAAGCGGGGATCGCGCCCGGGCAACGCGTTCCTCCTGGCAGCGCCTCCATCCCTATCTCCTTCCCCAGGATCAGGTCAGCTACGAGGAGAGGGCGTGCGAGGGAGGGAAGTTCGCGGCGGTGGAGCTGGTAGGGAAGCCGTTCGACGAAGCCTCGAAGGAAGGGGCTGTCAAGCTCCTCAAGTACGTCGGAGGAAGCAACGACAAGGGTGAGAGATGCTGCCTGTCCCGCGGGGCTTGGCGGGTGTTTGTGGTTGGGGCTTGGTGAAAGCAGGATGGATGGAGGCAATGGCACTGCAGGCCCGCCTGCCTTGTGGCTCCTGGCACTGGAGGTCTTTGATGGGGATGGCCCCTCACTGGTAAAAGTAAATTTGCAACAGGTTAAGTCGTGCCCAGCCAACTCATGCTATGAGTCCGCTTATAACCTGTCTCTGTTTCAGGATGAAATGTCAAAAATTATTTGTTTAAATAGGAATGAGTTACCTTGCACCTGGGATAACATGAGGACAGGCAGACATGTATCTATCACAGCTCCCTGGGTGAGCAGTAGCTGGTGAAATCCAGGGTATCTGGGACACTTCAGTTCTATTATGTGCCCTTGTGGGCAGTGAAATAACAGTTACAACCTTGATATTTTATCTGGCTATTTTTATTCATGAAAGGGTAATGAACAGTAAGCTTCCTTTTTAATGGTATATTTTAATGTTTTATGGCAGCGCTTCCAGGTGATTGCTTCTCATCTTACTGAAGTGTGCGCATTTTAACCATTCATAGCAGGAGAAGACTACAGAGTAGCTCTGAGGCATATACATGATCTTGAACATCTTTCTCCAGCATCTAGTAGAGGGACTAGTGTAGACTCTGTAGGAGTAGGAGGTGGATGCAGTGGGAAATGGTATTTGCAGCAACATTTTTGGAAAGGTGATGATTGCTGTTGCTGTAGTAGAAAGGGTGCCTTCTATAACATGTAACACAAACACAGGTATGACATCAAAGGAAAATAAATGAGAAAGGTGGCTTGATCTCAACTGTTTTTATGGCTGCCTGATCATGAGGTTTAGAGGTTCCCTACTGCTGCAAGAAGAGTGAAGAAAATTGGTCTTCAGTGCCACGTGGTACTTCTTGGTGACAATGAGTAGGAAAAAACCATGCTGTTCCTGGAGTGTGGGAAGCATGGACAATCCTGCTGAAAGCCATAACAGCACTGGGGTTTGAGGCACTGGAAATTGTAGGATGTTTGGAAGCATTTGGAAGGTTCTAAGAGAAAGTTCCTGTCCTGTCACCCAGTATTGGCTGTGGGCTCATGACTAAGTGCAGATAGTATTGATTTAAATGCTGATGAAGATTTATACATGCTGCTGGCCTGCCCTGGAGCTACAGACCCTGCTGTCTTACAGCTGATTTGTCAGAAGAACAGAGTGGCTAATAGAACCACAAAAGCAGTACCATTAGTCCAGAGGTCAGTTGGGACACTTATTTCCCAGGCTCCTGGTGTGGAGAGAGAGCTTGGCCCAAGCAGAAGCCTGATGATGGCTGGTCTGCTTCCCCAGAGAAGCCCTCTCCTGACAAGAAGTTCATTCATATGAGGAGTTTTCCAAAACTAAAATTTGCTTTTATAAATTAACTGTTAATTTTTTGAGTTCCTGAGAGCCTAGACATCTTTAGTAATGTCTGTGTGTCTGTTTCAGGGGTTGGAATGGGCATGACTGCTCCTGTCTCTATCACTGCTTTTCCTGCTGAAGATGGCTCCTTTCAGCAGAAGGTGAAAGTCTCTCTGCGGATCCCGAGCCAGTTTCAAGACAGCCCTCCATGTCCTACCGATGAAAGCATTAAGATTGAAGAAAGACAGGGGATGACCATTTATTCCACGTAAGAAATGCATCCTGGGATCTCCAATCTCGAGTGATGAGGTCTTTAGGGTGCTCTGATAAACAGTATTTGTTTTACCAGGTGACTTGCTGTACAAGGGGTGCATGTGGCAGAAGGAGATGGAGGAGTATGTCTAGACTGAAGACAGGTTTTATGACACTTCTTACCCCTGGTCATGCTGCACTGATGTGGAATATGGATTTTTTTCCACTGGGTAAACAAGCGTGGAGGCTAGCCCTAAAAGATACTGTGCCATTTCTATTGTATGAATCTATTGTTTTTCCCACTTTCTGGGTTCCAGATTGTTCATAGTCGCTAAGAATATTCTGTGGTGCAGTTCACAAACTGTCCACTGAAGCCTCATTCAGATGGACACATACCAGACTCCACCATGGAAACAAGCAGCTGCTGCATTGCTTCAAGTCACCTTCTTGGGGTGTTGACTGACAGCTTGGACTCAAACTAGCATCACAATAGCAATAAGCTCTTCACCTTGTCTTTACCCTTTGGAGGTTCCCCTGCCTACTTTCTTGAACTATTTTGGCCGACTCTAACAGACTTCTATCTTGCCTCCAACTGCTGCTTGGCCTTTGCTCTGGGTGTGGGCCATTTCTGCAATATCAGCCTGTTTTGTCTCAAATTTCAGCCCTGAGGGAGAGTGGTGAGGTGCAGGCTGACATGGAAACAATTCCTGTTGGTGGGAGGTCGACATAAACCAGACCCATTTCAGTCCACTCCTTTCAAATGGCATTGTGTTCTGTAATTGCCAGTTGTGTGTTCCTACCTCCCCTTGAATTTCTTGGGCTAGCTAGAGCTTGGCTTTCCTTCATGATCTTTCCAGCAGACGGTTGTTCACACCGCAGTGAATATGGTTGTTGACAGCATTGGTGGGGACTGTGGGCTGAGCTGACTTGGAGATAACCTTGTATTTTAGAAAGTTGTTTCTCTGATATGGTGCTGATTCACAGGGCAGGGCCATTCTGCTGGCTGACATATATCCATCCCTTTGGGGCCTCCCGGTGGATGACTACACCTTGGCTGTGCCACCCATGAGACTTCAACTGTCCCAGATGAAATGTGCTGCTTCACAATGAACAGTGCATGTATCAGTGCATGTTGGCAGGATCAAAATGCATGTCTAAATATACTGTGGCTATTTATTGTTCTCGCTCTCTTCCTCCTTTGCTTTTCCAGGACTGCTCAACACCTCTCTGGTTTCTTTGCAGGCAGTTTGGTGGCTATGCCAAAGAGGCGGATTACGTGAGCTATGCTGCCAAGCTGAAGGCTGCTCTGGGGAGTGATGCTGCATACCGCAAGGATTTCTACTTGTGCAATGGTTATGATCCCCCTATGAAGCCTTACGGACGCCGCAATGAGGTCTGGTTTGTGAAGGAGTGAACGTCTGGCTCCCTGTGGTGCTGCCTTGCTCTGATAATCTCCCCACATTGTGTCCCTGTCCTCTTTAAAATAAACTAAGAATTCAACAGAAGCAAGAAACCTTTTTCCATGCCTATGCCTTAGTCTTTTATGGACTATAAAAATAATTTTAGAAGAACACTTGCTGACCCTCCTGATAGTCCCACTCCTTCATTCCAGACCAGGTCCTCAGCTGCACAGACTCTCTTGATCTCTCCATGGCTTGTTTTTATCTCCTTTGTGCTTCCAGAGTTCAGTGCCGAGAAAGCCAAAAGTACTTAATTGACTGGTGCCTTACAGGAGTAATGTCCAAGCGTAGGCAGACTATTAGTCTCACCTGAGACGGGCAGGGGAACATGGCAAAAGTACATACAGAGACTTTTTTATCTCCTTCAGTTTGCTGCAGCTGTAAAATGCTGCTTTTATCTTTGCCATTCCACAAACTATCTAAAGGGACACGGGCATTACTGCCAACACAGCATAGAGAAAATAAACATCCTTTACATTAATACAGAGTGTGCAAAAGATCAACGCTTCTGTTGTCTGTCTGAGAAATGCCATTCAGAGAAAGATCCAGATTCTGTTTGCAGCTTTCTTTTGTTTGAGGAGAGATGTTTTGGTGTATGCCGTGTCTTCATGTCAGCTAGCAGCTGGACAATGTGACCTGGAGACCTCAAGATTGTTTCCTCACCTTCCTATTACTTTTGTGTAACATTTCTTCAAAACTAGCCTATGCAGGGGCCAAAGCAGAAATATGTGTGGTTGTCTAATTGAATTAGAGAAATGCATGGCTGGGAAGAAAGCAGATGCTTATTACTTGTGATCTGAGGGTGCATCTGAAGAATGGTGAAAATATGGTGAAACTACCATGGGTGCCAATCTAAAAACATTTTCTTAAAAGGTGTCAATTTTTGAAGGGCTACTCAGACCACCTGTTTTCTTTAGAGGAGGAAAAGGAAAACATGGCTGTTCTGGGAAACAGGGACTTGGGTAAATAATGAGTAGCCTTTTGGAAACTTCAAATACAATAGCAAGTGTGGGTCATGTTTCAGGGAGAGTGGCAATGTTGAAATGTCAGGCATCAAACCAACATTTTAGCTGTTGGCTCTGCCAAGGACACAGCAGAATGCCCCCAGTGGGAACACTCACACACCCTTCTACTGGATGTGTATAATGCATTACCTGGACTAAAAGAGGTGTGCTCCTCTGGTCATTAGGAGCCCCATAGTTCAGGTGCTTTCCAAAAACCATTTTCCCCTGGAGCTGAAAGAGACATTTGTCAGATGGCATTGTGGCTTCTGGCTGGTCAAGCTGTTGCACGTGTGCCTGCTTTCTGAGAATAAATCTCAGCAGGAAAAGGAGAAAGCCTGAGATTTTGATGTGCTTTCCTTTTCTCTCTTGCTGAGCCATATAAGAGCTTTGCTGTGAACTTCATGAGAGTTTCAGTCACCTGCGTGCAAGAGCAGGTAGTTCAGGATGGGTAAGAAGAGCAGATGTCATTTAATTAAGCAAAAAAACCAAACAACAATGACAGGGAAAAGCTATTGGCTGTGGTTAGTGATTGCAGTGCAGGGGAGAAAGAATAAAAAGAGAAATCAAGACAAACAAAAAATTAGGCTTTTGAAGGAATTTTTGAAGCAGCAAATGCCCTTTTCAGCTTCTACCTGAATCCAAAGGGACCGTTCATGTCCCATATTATTTTAGCCTGTATGGGCGAGGAATGGAGGAGCACAATATTGTCCAGTTTATGCCTTCCCAGGTTTGTTTTGGAGCTTGTGTGGATACAGTCTGGCCACCTGGGGTGAATATCCTTCAATGATCAAAACCTTGAAATTTCTCAAAATTTATCTTGTGAAATCTCAGATGTTAGGGATGCCAATAATAAACCTGGTATAAACAGAGCTGCAGAGCTCAGCAGCATGGTAGGGTTCTTTTATAAAGTGCATACCCTCTGAACAGAGAGTGAGAGCTTCAGACCCAACAGTGAGAGTAAACATCTGTAGGCTCTGCCTGTGCAGCCCTGCTACTGGCCTTTTGCATCAGGCAGGCAGGATAGAATTTCATAAACATTGTTAAATAATGTCAAAGCCTTAAGCAAACTGAATTGCCTTGTCTTTGCACATAAAAATGCTTGTGTTTTGTCTGCATTTTCTACAGTTTTGAAATAAATAAATAAATAATAATATTGTGATTTACAACTTCTGTTCTGATCACTGACTTTGTCAGCTCAGTGGGAGTAGTTGATTTGCTAGACCTTAGGTTGCCAGTTTATCTTTCTGTTTGGGGTACTAATCATGTCACAGCATTTATAAATAGTCATAATGCTTTTTCCAATAAATCACTATTTTGGGTATCCTGGTGTGGCCCTGCATTATCTGACTGTGAGAGACAGGAGCTGATGAAATAATCTCCTTCATTTGTTCCAGCCATTGAGAGGCTTTAAGTGATGTATTTGTGTTAATGTAGAAACAAGGGGCCCACTTACCTGAGGAAAATTATGCGTTCCTGTGGCTGGGGTTTACAGGCAGTGAACACATTAACGTTCAGATAAATACTGGTGACTGATTTTCAACATGATCTACGATCCAGAAATGTTAGACATTTTGTCCCATTGAGGTCCATCTAGCTTGGTGCCCGTCCCTGTGATGGACAGTACTGGACACCTGAGACAAAATTACAGGAACAGTGCAACTGTGGGCTCAGACCTCCTTTAAATATTTCCCTATCTCTAGTACAATGTGGCCCAGGGATTTTTGTTATTGTGCTTGGTGGACCCAGGTAGATTTTGTCTCATGCATTTGTCAGGTTGCTTTCTAGAAATAACGTAAAGTTACTATCCATGGCATCCTTTTGTCCTTGGTTATGGAAAGGTAGAAACACTTTTTGTCTGAGGGTTTCCAGCAGGCTGTCTCTGCTCCTTAGACAGCTTTTTGATACGCCTCTGTCACTGCCAATGAATGTTTGTTTGGACAGCCAGAGTCGCTGTTGACATTGGAGAATTTCCAGCCAACTCTTTATGCTGGGGCCAGAAGTCAGAGGTGCATTCTGGATTTTGACCCAAGGCCAGCATGGCCACAGACACTGTTACATGCAATTGACTGCTGAACTGATGCTAAAACAAAACAAAAATTTCTCCATCCCCTGCAGTATCTCTGAGAGATTAGAGTACAGCAGATTGCCTAGAGACCTCCTTGCTTCTCTTCTGTGCCTGTGCGCTGTCCTTTCCTTTCTCCAGTGAATGATGAAATTGAGAGATTTTGGTGCTTTTCAGTTGTTCGACAGGGCACCATGACGTTGCCCGTTGTGTGTTGGTTTGAGAAGACAGTGCCGGGGAAACTGAAACTTGGATGTTTTTACGTGCTGAGGCCCCTCAGCGCTGCTGGAGGTCGCCTTGCTGGGTTGTTGGGATGTGGTGGGTTTGTGCATCACACCCTGCATTGCTGCCCGTGGCCCTTTTCCCATCCCCTCACTTGTCAGGGCAGTGGAACAGCCGCACAGTGGCTTGTGCTGCCTGCTGGGCTGGACAGGCTCAGCAGGGGAGTGGCCTTGCTAATTATCTCTGCCTCCCAGAGACAGGAGTGCCCTTGCTGCTTATTAGCAACTGGGCAGGTCCCTCTCTGTGCTAGGCAAAGCAGTGGTATGATGGCCATAGGATTGGCCACAGGAAGGGCTGCGTTTAAACAGAGCCAAATTTAAAAACATAATTTTGATGGGAATTATACACGTGCCATGTAGATTTAGCTGTGCTGGATATACAACCTTCCTAAGCTACTCCACTTGTTAGTAAGGAATTTTCCTGCTGGTAGTAACTGTGGCAAACCCTATATATTTATATATATATATATGTAGGTGCATATGGGTATAAATGTATGTATATGTAGTGTGTATGTAGACCAGCCACTTTGATGTATTGTTTGTCTTCTGCAGTCACTGAATAACTCACTAGAGCGAATGCAGCCACAGGGTGAACATTTGCAGACTGAAGTTTTAAGACTGCTAGAATGAGAATTTTGTTAGCTTCAGAAAGGAATACTTTGTAGACACATGCCCTTAATATATCGAACACTGCATTAAGAAGGTGACAGCCTTTGTAAAAGAGCTAGTTGGTTAAGTTGTCCATATACATCTTGCCAGACTTATAATACTCCAGTCACTTTAAGGGGATGGGTGATCTATGGTGAATGAGGAAGTAACATCATTATTTCCCCATTTTCATCAATCCCCATGGCAAAGAGTGTGTGAGCAGCTATTGTGCTTATGGTCATAAATTTTCAGTTTTGCGATGCTGCCCCAAGGTGATGGGTCAGAGGAGGAAGATTGTGGCTCCTAGCTCATGTCATCCCTCCCTATTTAATTACAATAATACTTCTTTTACAATAGCACTCTGAGCAGCAGCTCTCTTTCTTCTGTGACAGCATTTCAGCCACCCTAAGCTAAAAAAGAAATGCATCTCTTTTAACAGGACCATAAGTAGCTTTGGATGTATAACGCCTCTATAAAACTGCTTGGCAACATGATTTATTAGAGCAGGATCAGTGGTAAAAGTGACTTCTCTGACAGTAATGGATGAAACACTTCCAGCATAGCTACTCTGTCTCTGCTTGGTGCCTGTGCCAACAGCAGGCTGGTTTTGTCAGCTCATTCATAATCTCTGCTTTACTCTCAGCAGAATCCGTTGCACAAGACAAGTTTCAGCCACGGCAGATGCTTTTTTTTCTAGTCCTCTGTGGGAGCTGCTGCAGAAGATGGGTCAGTGCAAATGCTGCTTGATTTCTGAGACTCTGTCTGCTTAATTCGACATCCAGACCCTATACCTAGGTGGGAGTTGGGTGCATGCCACTCCCATACCCCTCACTGCTGCCCACCCCCAGGAAGAGAAATTTGAGTGACTGGGGTGAAAGGAGCTGCACTGTTCTTAGACTGAGTGTGAAGTCTGACTGATCAGCAGCCCAAGGTCCCAAGGAAGTCTCAGATGTATCTTCTGTGCAGTCCCTGTGAGAAGACTGGGTTGAGAAGCCTGAATCTAAGGTGTAGATTTTCAAAGTGCCAGTGGAAGTGAAAGATCCCAGAAACCACATCCTGCAATATACCATGTGCTGCAGCACCCTGATCTGCATTGTGACTTGAATGACCTTGGGTGTGCAACGTGACCCTGGCAGTGGGACCTGACTCTGGGGCTCCTTGTGGTGGGGCAGCAGAGACCAGCCTGTGCCATGTGGGCAACTGCACCACCCACCCTGCCTGTGCCTGGACTTGGAAGCTAGGTGGGTTCTAAGAGATGTTTGTGTTTGGGATGTCTTCTTCAGCACATGAAAGCAGAGAAGGATTGCCATGGCAACTATTCTCGAGTATTTTTCCAGTGTTTTCCAATCTTATTCATTTTTTTTTATATCTCTAGTGTTTAATTTAAGGCCTTTCCTAATTGGACTCCAAAAAACCAATTGAAGTGAATTCTCTGATTAGACAAAAAGTTCAGACACCTTCCCACACAACTTGTGAAGTATAAGATCAACAGAATTGAATGTTGCTGTGAGTAAGAGGAGATCTGAAATTTGAAATGCATTGTACCCAGACAAATGAAATAAATGAAGTCTTTTACTTAAAGCAAAGAATTGAAAAAAAAGATAGTGTACAGCATGACAATTTTGGGCACTCCCTTACTGGTAGATCTTTCTAGGCTGTTTAAACACTGATTATAGACCTTCTCAATCTTCTTTATGACTCAGCTTTGTGAAGGAACTTCTTTCAAAATCAACATGTGCTGACTCATTGAAGTATCTTTCATGAACTGTAGTATTATTTAGTCTGGGTACTTTGAAGGGAATGGTTACTGCAGTGGTGTTTCTTTGGGGTAATTACCCCAGATTAATGCCACTCCTTTTCTGGTATCTTGCTTCCACTTTGTGACTGTTTTGGCTGGAATAGAGTTAATTTTCTTCACAGTAGCTGGTGTGGGGCTGTGCTTTGGGTTTGTGCTGAAAACAGTGTTGATAATACAGGATATTTTTGCTATTGCTGAGTAGTACTTACATAGAGCCAAGGCCTCTTCTGCTTCTTGTTGCAAGTATGCCAGGAGTACACAAGAAGCTGGGAGGGGAGAGAGCTGGGACAACTAATCCCAGCTGATATTCCATTCCATATGGGGCCACACAGCATATAAAGTGGGGGGAAGAAGGGAGGGGGGATGTTCATAGTAGTGTCATTTTTCTTGCCGAGGAACTGTTCCATGTGATGGGGCCCTGGTGTCCTGAAACTCCTACCTGCCCATGGCAAGTGGTGAGCTAATTCCTTGGTTTGTTTTATTTGCATATGAAGCTTTTGCTTTACCTATTAAACTGTCTCAATCTCAACCCATGACTTTTCTCACTTTTATTCTTCTGCTTCTGTTGCCCATCCCACCAGGGTGGGGGAATCAGCGAGCAGCCGCGTGATGCTTCACTGCTGTTTGGGATTAAACCATGACACACCTGCACGTTGACACCTGTGTGTGGGAAACCCAGGCTGGAGGGGAAGAGGAAGTCCTGTGGAGGTGTAGGAAGGAGAAGGTTGATGCCTTGGTTGTGCTGTCTGGGGGGAGGGCGATGTGAGGGCGGGTTGGTTGAACGCAGTGTCTCTGGTGCCCCGTGCCTCCCGCACCGGCCCTTTGCCTTGGTGGATGCTGGCAGGGAGATTGATAAGCTCCTTTCAATAGGGCTTATGCTGTGATGGCTGCAGCACAGTTAATCACAGAATAGGAACCAGAGATTCCTCCCAGCTTCTCCAGCCCTGCCTTGAGACAGTCTACATCTCCTCCCTACAGTGGGGCCCAGGGAACAAAGATCTCCCTGGAAATTCCCTGCCTGACTCTCCTCCCGCTGTGTTGCCATCTGCTTTGCACAAGATTCGGGTATACGCCTTTGTGGAAAGCAATGCTCTTCCTCTGAGGACATCTTTGGCGCTGCTTCCCTGGAGGGGTGAAATCCTGAGGCACAAAGTGCAGCTGAGACTGTTCTGAGCACTCCTCCCTGTCCCAAGGCAGGGAGGGAAACAGAAATGACAATTTTATGAGATACTGCGTCTTGGGATCCTGATCTAAAACACCCTCCAGTTGGAAACCTGCCCAGCTGATTTCAAAATGATAAAAGCAGTCCTGCAGGTTTTGATCCAAATGGGGTAACAGAGCCTGGAGCAAATAGAGGTGGGAAAAATGGGTGCAGTTTCAAGCACACAGGGTGCCCAGGTGTGGTTTTGTCCCTCCCAGGTGTATCTGTTAATCTGCCCGTGTGTTGACCCCAGTGTAGCTTAATGCCACTCCTCTCCCATCTCACTGGGCATGGCAGTGGCACGGCTCACTGTTCCCCACTTGGAACAGTGCCTGTTGCCCACTTGGCCTCTCAGGTGCAGGCGTGGTTTTTATCAGCTTCAGAATGGCTGCACAGGACATCTCTCTGAATCCAGGAATGAAGGCCAGATCTTGAGCCAGGGGAGTCGTTTGGCTGGAGACAGCACTCCACAGAGCTGGTTTGTTCACAGGCAACAGGAGTTCATCTATTTTTCATCATGATGATGCTATTTCTGAATAAGAGAGAAAAATGCAGGCTTATTTCTGAAGCATATGATTTAGTTTTTGGCCTTTAAAATTTTGTTTATTTTGAATGGAAGCCCAGAATGCATATAATGTAGCAAAAAACTGCAGATACAGACTGGGATTTTTGTTTCACCTTTGAAGTTACTCCCACTCCTGATGCTAGGGCAGTAACATTTGAAAAGGCTTTGGATGTTTTCCCTTTCCTTGAAAAGAAACAAATGAAAATAATGATCCTGAAGCAATACCGCAGGCACCTGCTTCCAGATAACTCTGCTGAAATCAGCAAGGTACAACCAGGCACCCCAGAGAGATGAGGAAAATATCCTGGGAACTGCCACCCTGACAGAGTTTTTCTGTGACTGCAGTTCCTGCTCCTGGACATGTAGCAAGGGGATGAATACAAGCTCCCCAGACAGTCCTGATGTGAAGGTAAGCACAATTGTTTTCTTAAATGTTTGATCTCATAATCCACAAATCCGTTTATCATAAATATCCTTTCAAATTGTTGTGGCAAACTCTTCTGGACTGATTCCAGCTCCTGAATTATGAGAAGCTAAAAATGGTGTCTATTCCCATGGCTATAGACAGAGAGATGCTACTCAGAAACAAATGCACCACCAAGTGCCTTAAAAATAGCCCCTGTGGAATTATTCAGTGTTTGGGACTTGTCATTTCATAGGGGTAAAAATGGATTCATTTTGGCACAAAATATGCATAATATGTATCCACAGCTTTATAAAAAGCATTTATAAAATTATGTGTATAATTTTATATGAAATTGTTGCTGAGCAAAGAGACAAAACAATCAACAGGAACTTAACACAAGTTTTGTTCTTAAATAATTGTAAGACTTTTTTCTTAGAAATGCAGGTGTCAAAAAAGACCTTCCTCCCTTCACCCCTCCTTCCGTCCTTTCTTTAAAAGGAAGCTTTAAGGAAAAAACTTGAAATTGCTGCCATTATGGCAAATGTAATAGCTATAAGCCAAAGAAGAAGCCTGACCCAAAGTTGTCACCCCACATAAATTAATTCCATGGCTTTAGCTATTCTGGTTTTCAAAATGAAGGCCTTTATATCTCTTGGGGTTCCAGGTTTTGCAAGTGGAGACACAAATATGGTAGAAATTCAGTTGATGAGATGGTGCTCTGAGAAATAACTGGGTCAACAGCTGGAACATAACTTGAATTGTCTCTTAGTGGAGCATTTGGGGACCATGCTCTTTGTCTTCCTCTCTTGTTATTCTGCTTCCTTTCATCTCACTCGCCCTTCCAGTACTCAGGCAGGGCTGATGCATTTGTACTGGTGGGTGGGGAGGATAAGGCTTCGTTGGAGGGTCCTGGGCATCTTTCCTTTTCCACTTATGGGCTCTGCTGAAAGGGAGCAGGCACAAATATGAAGGCTTTGCTGCTGCCCTGCTCCAGGCTTTCCTGTCCATCCTCAACCTTGTAGAGCCTAGCTGCAGGCTGAATGTCCTTCTTGCCTCTAAAGGTGCTCAGTAACAATCTGTAGCAGCCTAAGCCCTAGGAAAGAGTGAAAGGTAGGGCAGGTAAACCAATATCCTGGGAAAACATTTTACAAAATTGGAGCAATAATACAGCAGAACAAAATGTGAGGCTTTATAGGCATGGACAACAATTTTGTTAGTGAACAGAGTGGTTTCGTTCACTCACATTGCACACCTGTACTCAGGTGCAGGTGGATGCCAGCAGCCAAGTGGTGGCTCACCCTGGGTCAGATTGCCACTGATAGTCCTGAGTGGGGACTGACACCCAGAGGAGTGACCCATGGCCTGCCAGGAAGTGCAGGATGGAGGGCTGGGCCTGTGAGCAGGAGGATGTCACCCCATACAACATCGTGCCTTCGAGCTGTGCTTGGGAAGTCTCGAGATATAACGTATGAGCAGACTTGGTTGCCCTGTCCTGATCGGGGGGATGAGTTACCTTAAAAATGGGATTTGGCAACTGAGAGAAGAGAATAAAACAGACTTCCCAGAACAGTGCAATGGCAAAGACAGCAACTTCACTTGAAAGAGATCCTTCAAATTGTAATGTTTTTCCTTAGAAATTGGCATTTAAAAAGCCTTTTAAATGAAATGCATAATTTTTTATTTGAAAAAACTCTTAGAATAGTATACTTTTAATAAAGGGAGTTTTTTATATAATTTCACAAAAGTCAGTAATATTTTCTGTTTAAAATTACATCCCTCTTACCATTTTACTGAAATTATTAAATGGTTTCTAGGGCAACTTACCAATAGCATTAGGGTTCACTTTTCTGTTTCTTGAGGGGTCATGGAGGTCTTCATCAGAGAAATCAAGGGATAGACAAAAATGTCAGAACTGTGCTTTGATGTTTTTCCACCTCTTGCTGAAGCAAAAAAATTGCCTGTGAATGTGATAAAAAGGAGTGAGGCTAGCTGGAGATTTATGCCCTCCTGGAGACATAGTGTGTCAGTTCTCCTCCAAGTTCTCTCATGCTATTTCCATGGCAACTCCATATAATGATAACTCCCACAGATTTTCTCCTTTTATCTGCTATTTTGGTCCCAGATAGTGATGGAGTTGAGGCATACATTTCTTTCACACCATTTGATGCCCATCGACAACTAAAGTAAATAATGTCCTCATTCTTCAGGTCTTTAGAAAGCACAGTTAGTTCACAGCCCTTTCAGGAATTCACCTGCAGAGCTGGACAGAGCTGAGACAGGAAAAGCAGTGCTACAGATGCTCACAGGAAGCTGCAAAGGATGAATGCTCACTGTCAGCACAACGTGACAGGATTACATTCCACTCCTGCTTTTCTCCTCCCCTTGGCCAGGGTAACAGATGGACACCAGGGAGGAGGCCATGGTGTAACGGGAGGATGGATGGTTTGGGTGCAGGGAGCTGCATCTCAACTGTTCTGCCCAGGGAGACAGAAGGTCATTCTGCCTGACTGGGAGATGCTCCCATTCCCCCTGATGATTGCAAATCTGGTCCAGCTCATGAAACAAGGATCAGGAGTTTCAGCCAGGCATAGCTGCAGCCAGAAAAGCCCTTAACCAAGTGCCACTAACCCATGACTTCCTCCCTCTTATGAAACCTCTGCAGCGAGATGCTGCTGGCTGATTTTACACAGCAGAAGTGGCAGGCATACAGCTTGCTTCATCTAGCTGGTAGGGCAGGACAGGCCAAATATTAGTGCTGGAGTGGAGGGTCCATAGAAATTCTGAGTCCAGCTGCCAGTGTGGGCTGAACTGAGCTTCTGTGCTTGGTTTGCAATTGAGTGCCAGGGACAACAGGACAGTCTGAATGTGAAGACCTATACCAAACATTCCCTTGCTTTGTGCCCTGAGAGCATCTGGATATTTTGACCCTCCTCATTTCTTCCTACAGAGGCTTCCATTTAAGCAGATGAGCAATGCTAGGTGAAAGGACATCCTCCTCCAGGAAGGGATCTTAAACCTTATACTTGATAGTAGTGTCCCTTCTGAGTAAGGCTGTTGCTCAGAAGAGCTTTCCTACCTGTTTGCTTCCCTCTGTCCTGTAAACCAGATGTTGGTGGGAGCATTTCTCCATCATAGGGAGAGGAAGGAGGGCACAGTATCATAGAGAGATATAGCTTGGAAAAGACTTCTGAGATCATCAAGTCCAACCTTCGATTGAATGCCACCATACCCACTAAGCCATATCATTAAATCCCATCTCTACTTGTTTTTTTTTTTTTTTTTAACACTTCCAGGCATGGTGACTCCACCACTTCCTGTAGATTGAGTCCTTGCCTGGAAGCAGCCCAGGTTTGACTCTCTTTTCTGAATGACACAGAGCAATTCACCTGGGTATGTGGGTAAGCAATCACCTAGGTATGGTAAAAATTTGACCTTCACCTTCTGCCCTGAATGTAGGAAGTATCATTTCCCCATCATGCTAGCATGATGGAAGGATAAACATGTGGAAGACCTTTGGAAGGACTCTTAGCAACTCAAAAGACATATCAAAAACAAGACAGCAGAATTTCTGAATAGCAGAGCTAAGGTCACCAATGCAAATTGGTGACCAGCACCGTGTCCAAGTGTATTGTGATGATCCCATCAAACAAAAACAATTCTACATTCCCCAGGGTAGGACTGAGGTTGAGACAGTGGGGTTAAACTCAGTAACAAATCTCTGTTAAGAGGGAGACCACAAAGACATGTTTTTAAAATCCTTATGTTTCCAAGTTCATGGAGGTTTTTTTTATTTCTTAGGATTATGCTAAGACACATATGGCCATAAAAATGATTCCTTATGTACTTAGACCTATAAATGTCTCTAAGGTGAGAACTAAAGTCAAAGAAACTTTTGCCATTGATTGTACCCGTAAGAATTTAACTTTTTTTCCCCCCAATGTTCTCACTTCAAATGTATCATCATGCTTCTATTAATTTCAGTGTGAGCATTGTATGCACAGTTGGAGGCAGAGCATGTGCCAAAAGCTGACTACATTTGAAGAGTGCACTGTGAAAGAGAAATCAGGTGAGACACTAGCAAGGGTTTAATCTCTGGGATCCTGTAAAAGAGCATGCAGCTTCTTTCAGCATTTCCTCATTCATTCCATAAAGCTGATTCCACTTTTAGAGAGTATTGCCAGACGATAAAGACAAATTATATTCAAAAAAAAAAGGAAAAACTCCTAATGAAACTTGCAGAGAGAGGACTTTCCCCTCCTCCCACCCCACTTGTCCGAGGATTTGGAAAAAAACACTTGTAGCCAGAACCAGGGCTAGACATCTCGGAAAATCTGGCTTTAGAACTACTGTCGGATGTCAGATGAAAAGTGTGATCACCACCAAGAAACGAGCGACTGATCTGGTGTGAACTCACTTGAACGCTTCGAATAGGTTAAAAATGGCCCATGGTGTGTCTTGGTGCGCTCTGGGTAGCTCGGCAGGAACGGAACCGCGTGTTCACGGTGGATGCAGATACCGCAGTGCCCCCGCCTGGCTGCTGAAGATCCGATGGCACGGTGAAACAGACGGCTCCAGATTTCGTGTCCTCACACAGGACTGGGTTTCGTTTGGCTTTCAGAGAGTTCACTAAAGCACAGTGGGCAGTAGAGCAGATGTCCCCCTAGGACAGGAGCAGGGTAGCAGAGAGGGGGACAGTGGCACTGCAATGCTGCAAAAACTGAGTAGACAGCCCTCAGGTCATTTGAAGCAGTCCCACAGTTCTTCCATCAGCCTCTGCTCTGAAGAATTGAGTATGCCTTGGCTCAGCACATACGTCCTTGCATCAGTGAATCCATCTGCTTGTGAGCTGACTTGTGCTTAAGAACTGAGCATTTAATCTTGGCCCTGTTGATGTCTCATCTCACACAAATTGTTTGCTGATTTTGACCCAAAAATCTGGATGTAACAAAGGAGAACCACAACACAGTCACTGTACGTAGTAGTGATGGTGGTGATTGGTGAGGAGGAGAAAGGACAAAGACCTGATTCTTCTTTGTGTAATAGATTTGTCTACCACAGGCTTTGACACTTGGGGTCTCCTGGCTTTCTGACTGGCATAGTCCCACCTAGGCAAGCCCAGAAGCTGGTGGCCTCCATTTGGGAGGCTGCACAGAATGGAGAGCAGAGCTGGTGATCTGTATTCTGCCTGGACAGTCACTCTGACAGAAGCATGTCCACTTGCTGCCCACTCCAGCAATTGCCCATGTCCTGGAGCCTTGTGGAGCGCCAGGAATCTGCACTGTGGGCTCTGGGTGCTGACTGATCTTCCTTGACCACAGACACCTCAGCAAAGATGAGCAGCAGCCTCTCCAGGCAACCATTTCTCTGCAGCAGTTGAAGTGCAGACAGTCAGGAAGAGGCTGGTTGAAATCAAACTAAACTGTGCCTAAAATAAAATGAGTTCAGAGACAAGCTCTTTGTGCTGCTGTATAAAACAAGCAGAACATCACAGTGGACAGGCTTCCTTTCTTTCAACTGGAAAGTTATAGTTGCTTGTGGTTTTTGTTTGTTTGTTTGTTTGTTTGTTTTTTAATTGGAACATGCTGAATCAAAGAAATCATTTAATGGTGGAAAAATTGCAAATTTTACAGAAGTTCAATGTAAGGCCATGAAATAACATTGTTGTTGTTGTTATTGTTAAAAACAAAAAGAAAAAAAATAAACAATAACAATATGATGTTGTTAGGAGTTTTAATACCTAAGCTGTTCTGAGACGCGGCTTTTCCCGCCCGGGGTGGGGTTTTTGTCAGAGCCGAGCGCATTTCCCCCGCTCAGGACCAGCCCCTCCCTCCGCGGCCGCTCCGCGGGGCAAGGGCGCCGCCCCGCGGCCGCTGGCGGAATGCCAGGAGGAGCCGCCCGCGGGCTCCCAATCCTGCCGCCGGCCCCTCTCCTCGCACCGACCCTCCCGGCGTTGCCTCCGCTTCCTTTGAGGAACCAGAACTCTAAACACAGCCGCTTCCCTGTTTTCGAGGGGGCTGCTTTCAATCTTGCAAGAGTTAGCGCGGTGGGACGAGGCCCACTGCTCTGGAGAGCACCGTGGGTACCAGGTGGGTGCTGGAGTCACTCCCGGACCCGGCGTGCCTCATTCTTTCGCCCTTGGCACCAGTCTCAGGTGGCTGCGGTAGGGGCTCAGGACGTGACAAACAGCCAGTGAGAGAGGGCGGTTCAGCACTGCTATAAAGAGAATGCCTGCAGGAACAGCCTGCTTTTTGGATTATAGGGGCGCCCTGGGATGATCAAGTGACACTGAGCAGTACTTCGGTGCCCAACCTCCGAGATTCAAGTGTGCTTGTTCGCTCTGGCAAAACCAAGAAGGAGATGATTTGCAGGAAAACATAGTTTCTTACAGCATTGAGCAAGGAGCAGTACCAGAGAATATTGAGGTCCTTTTCTCATACTGAATATTGATTAGAGAGCTCATCAAAATTTTTCAGCATTTCTCTATACTCAAGCATAGGATCCTCACTACAGACTGTTCTGAGAGAGAAACAGCAGACAGCGACGTATGCTGGAGACACAGCATTCTAGTTCAGCTCCTGACTAATTACTTAGAGAGCAAGATGCCCATTTTGTAAGTCACAGCCTTTGCTTTCTCCTCAAATGCACCTGTTACCAGTTTGATGGGAGAAACCGCTCAGCCAGGCAGAGCCCTGGCTGTCTCTGGAGATAGATGCAGATAAAATCAGCCTGGTCAGACAGGAGGGCAGCTCCTGCTCCATGCCTGGCACTTCAGAAAGTCTTGTAGAAAATGGCACTCACATCTAGCAGAGTGCTTCACTCGTCACCATAGCAAAAGCAAAACAAACACCAGTTTCCTTAGAAACTGCATGTGGCAGCGCATGTTGACTTTTAGGGAGGAAAAGAATCCTAAATAGGAAAGTACTGGGTGACTGTGCTGCAGGTAGGGAGAGGGGACAAGACATGTCCCAGGCCCAAAGGAACCAAGATGGCTGGAGTGGGGCAGGGACCCCCAGCAGAGACTCTCGTGGCCATTGTCCCTCACTGCTCAGTGCAGTGTCAGAGGCTGCCTTGGGGCAGAGGCAGCTGAGTCCCCGTGGCTGGGTGCCCCGGAGCGCACAGCTCCACTGAGTGCACCAACCCCAGCCTGGGTGCAGTGACACAGACCAGACGGCACTCAAGGGCTGGGCTTGCTGCTGCTGAGACACACCTCCACTTTGCATTCAGAGCCCCAGAAAGCAGGCAAATTTGAGCAGGGGATCTTGGATTTCCTTCTCCAGGGTTTCCTCCTAGGAGAGGCACCTGCCACTGGAGCCCTCAGCTCAGTGTCCACACCCAGGCCTTGGGTGCTATTTCTGGCTCCAGTCAAAAACTACCTGCCTTACAGTGGGAAGCTCAGGACTGTTCAGTCCCTTCTATTTATAACCCACACAAGCTCCTCCAGGGCAAAGGGAGTAAATGGTGCTGGGGAAAATGAGTCTGAAGAAGGCATTGTCCAGCAACGCATACTTATGGCAATGTACACCAACCACATACCAGGCTGTCTGAGTAAGGGTGAAGTCAGCAAGGTGAGGGAACTGGTTATTTCCTTTTATTTAGTGCTCAGGAGGCTCTATCTGGAGTACTGTGTCCAGTTTGGGTCTCTCACTGCTACAGAGCTTGATCAAGGGGAACAAATCTGGCAGGGGAGCCATTGACCATGGGAGCTGCTTGGACCATGTCACCAGGGGGAAAGACTGAGGGACCTGCTTAGTCATCAGAGGAAAGGCTAAGGGGGATCCAGGTGCTCTTGTCTATTAACTGAATGGGTGCTACAGAGAAGATGGGACCAGACTTCTCTGAGACATGCACAGTGAAAGGTCAAAGGATGACAGAGACGTTGCAAAAAGGGAAATTCTGATTAGACACAAGTCTAAAAAAGTCCCAATGAGAGCAGTCAGACACCAGCATAGGGACCCCAAAAAACTGTGTGATCTCTATCTTTGGAGACATTCAAAGCTTACCTCAAACTGGTCTTGGAGATGAGCTTTGTTCATGGCAGAAGCTGGACTGGACCTCTCCAGAAGTCCCATCTGACCAAAACCTTTGAGTGACTTTGCAGTACTGCTAAACCTACTAAAATGTAGGAAAGAGCTGGAAACAAGGAAGAACTCTGTGGCTTCTCAGAACCACCAGCTCCCTGCATGTTCTGTCAGCTTACACTTTAAAGGGAGCAGAATATTCTGCTTGGGGCAGAATAGAGCAAGAGGCATCCCATGTATTACTCATACATGACTTCCACATTGGCAGCTTTTCGATCTCGTGTTTGTCTTTAAGAAGCTGCAAAATCGATCCTTCCCTGGGGAGTGTGTGTGTGTGTAAAGGCAGAGTCTAAGTGGAAATGTAGGGCGGGCTGAAGTGTTGTTGCCCTCCAGGTGCTGCTCACAGGCTGTAGTGCAGCTGCCAGGGATGGCTGAAGGAGACTGCTCCCAGCTGTTCACTTTGCCTCTGTCAGGGACAGGAAAATGGGAGGCATTTCTCCTCTTCAGCTACCTCTGGTTCTGGTCCAGTGTGAGGAGACACACTGAAACCTACAATGTAAGGTTTGTAGTGGAGAAGGTGACTGCTGTAACTGGGCACTGGACACACCACCTGTACTGTCAGCCCTGCTGTGAGACAGTCAGTCACCCTCAGCAAAGGAGCAACATGCACACTTGGACCAAAAGCTGTCACAAGTTGTGGCCCTGTGATTCTGTTCCTTGGGGAGCAGATCTGATTAAAGTGATCTCTTGGTCCTGTGAGCCTGGAGAAAGCCCCCAGCTGAGGAAGAGGGACTCATGACCCCCATGCCACAGCAAGGGCTACTGGACTGGTAGGAAGAGGGTGAATCGCTCTCAAAAAAAAATCTTGTTTAAGGAGGGTGGCACTGGCACCAGCTGCCAGAAGGGAGAGGGAGCACTTGGGAGGTGACCCCAGCAAGGTTCCTCCCCATTCCAAGTTGTGTCACCACTGACATGGCTCTATGCTCCAGGGGTTTATTGCACCCTCCATGTTCACTCCTGGCCAGGCACGTGGAGCCCCACAGCCCTGGCAAGGCCATGGGATGGTGACCCTGAAGGTCCTGGGACTGAACAGTGTTTTTGTCCTTCTTTGCTCTTTTCCCATGACACCTCTGACCTGAAGTTCAGCAGTTTATCCTGCCTCCTGATAATCCTGGCTGCTTTCATAATCCAGGTGTGCTCTGTGCCAACCCTTCTCTGGTGTGTACATTTCTGGCTCTCTGGGCCCCGAAGGCAGAGCACCTGCAATCACCACCACCAAGGGAGCCCTGTGCAGGAGAGAGGGTAGGGATGAGCCTTAATGGGTTTACAGGCCTTCCAGTGAGCAGGTTTTCAGAAGAAACAGCACAAGGATCCTGCCTCCTCAACTCACTTGCTCCTTTTGGGTCTAGTCTGTCTGGCCCAACCAGTTTAGGATTTCCCTGGCATGTGTTTGTGATTAAGTGGCCAGCTGCTTTGGTTTAAGCTCAATTATAAGGAGAGAGGAAACTGCTGGTTTTCCAAAAGTCTCTCCTGAGGTGTGAGAAACTTGCAGCACAGCAGCACCCTTTAGCCAGCAGGGCAAAGTTCCACAGAAACTCATGTTTATTTTGGCATTTAAATGAGCTCTCACACAAAGCTGCCTTCATATCAAACAAGTGCAAAATAACTCTGGGCAGATTAGTATTTGTGTCATTACAGAGGTTTAAAAAAATTTACTCTAAAAGGCACTCTTAAATCCGTGGAAAGAGATTTGCATTCTCTGCCAAGCAGCATGCACAGTAACAACCAAATAATCAAGAAAATCACCATGCCCTGAATCAGTGGGAGTGCATATGATGGCTCTTATCCCTTCTAGTTCTGCTGCCTCTGGGGCCAAGGCACACTGGGAGGTATTTTCTGGTCTGAGGCAGTTAGTGAAGGAATTGGTAAGTGTCTGGGATATGGAAAACACATGGTGAGAGCACACTTCACTCCTATTTCTCCTGTTAGCCTGCTCCTTTGCTCCACCAGACTCCACTGAAGCAGAGGAGCTCTCTCTTTCAACACATTTTTGAATCATCCTGGGACATATTATAGTTATCAATGACACCACATCTGCTTGAAAAGCTAATTTCTTGAAAGTTAGGTACTGTTTCAAGCATATCCCTCTTACCTTCAGTCTACAAGTTAACAAGTTTCATAATGGCTTCACAAACCCTTTTCCCAGCCTGCTCTCCAATATTATATTAGGATCCTTGAGTTTTCTCCCTCAACCTGTGTTACACCTGTGGACTTTATAGGTGGAAGAAAGAGGAGGGATGGTTAGGAGGGATAATTTCCACCTCAAATTTACTAGAAAAAGGCAAGTTGTCCTGTGATACATTTCAAAATAAATCCTTAAGAGGGATCTTTCTCATGCCAAGGGATTCAGAAGCCTCAGATATCCTTGTGTTGCCCTTCAGTGCTGGTAGGCAGAGTGGGGAAGACCCAGGCTGCCTGATTCACTGTGCCTGAGGAAGGGGTTTACTTACCAATCATAAGGGTATGTGGTAGCATAACACACCATGTAGAATCTCATCGGATAGTATTCTCTTAAAAGGGAAATTATAGCCTCACACTATCAGGAGGTTTAAAAATTATCATCATCATCTGCACTGATATGATTTTGTTTCTACTTTCAAATAAAAATATTACATGCATTCAGAACATCAGAAAGACATCTTTTTACAAACTGAATTACATACCTACAAGCTCCTTTCCTATTCTTGATCATGCAAGTACCCAACAAGAGGCAAGCGAATAAATACAGGAGTATTGATACAGCAGATACAGACACGTGCAGTGATAAGAAGTTCACATCTTTCCTCTGGCATTTGCTTGCTGTGGCTTGGATTTATATTTCCTCATTTCTTAAGCACTCCTAACATTGAATCAACTTTATTTAAGAAAAGTAGCATGGAGAAGCTACTATCCCTTCTTCTGTACCCTCAAGCAGCTGACCTTTGGTCCACAGTGACAGCTTCAAAGAAGCACCTCTCTGCCATTTCTCCCTAAGTGCAACCTCCCAGGGGGCCCACTCCAACCCATGGAGAGCTATCACCCCACCAGCCATTACAGGAATCACATTTGCAAGGAAAAACGCCGGTTTCTCCATAGCCAGGCTGTTTGGGTTTTTATTAATTAAACAGTCCATATACAAAGTACTAAATAAATATACAGCTGTGTCAGATGCCAGTGTACCACACACACCCACTTGGAGAGCTCTCTGTAGTTACATATGAAATACCATGGAAAGCTATTTATCAAATGCAAAGCAGGTTACAGAATGATTCAACCCTGCAGACTCATTGCTCATCACCAGGGTGCAGTCCACACACCACACACACACGCTTTTGCTCACTCATGCCTGGGAAGAAGGGTGTCTGCCCTCTGTAACCTGGCTGCTTGGGAAATGTTTGTGTTAATGTCACAGACACACTCAGGATGAGACCGAGATCCAGGGTTCACAGGATTATATCCCACCAGGGTATCACAAGGAGCCACATGGAAGAGGCTTTGTCCTTAGGGATCCACAACCTGAAATGGCTGGGGTAGGGAGGGAGAGTTTGCAGAGGGGCAGGCACCTTGGGGAGCTCAGCTGAGGCACAGGGGTAGGAGCCAGAGCTGGAAAGGAAGCTCTTAGAACATGAATTGGAACGTGTGTCAGGCTAAATTGGTGTAGATGGTTTTATGTCTTTAAGTTTTCTTACTCATCTCCAGCATGGCCCCTAGATGATGAGGAAGGTGCTGGAAGCAAATATGAAGATGAAAAATGGAGTCTTCTTTCTCTCTCTCTCTCTCTCTCTGTCTCTTCTTCACTGATCTCTGGAGGACAGCCAGGCAGGGCTGGGAGTGGGCACAAAATTAACAGGGGATAGATAGAGATGTTCTCAGTAGTACCTGAGATGTCTTTGTGGGTGGACAGGAGGAAGGAATGTGTAGGGCTGATGCTCCTGCTCCTTCCTCTTCTCCCATCAGATGAGGGATGCAGGGATCCCCATGAGCTGATTAAAGCAGGTCCTGCCTGGGGCAAAGCCAGTCACAGACCCAGCTGATGAACTTCCTGCTTCTCTACCATTCCTGCTGGAAATAGGCCAGAATGCTCTTCCATCAGAAGAGAGAAGCTCCATTCCATGGAGACAGAGTGAGCAGGGACAGGATGGCCAGGGCCGTGTCTGAAAGCTATGTCTGAAGAATAACAGGGAGGTACGAAGGTGCCTGTGAGGGGAAAGAGGATCCCTCTCCTTTTTTTGCTGGTGTGGGTTGACTCTTCTGCAGGATCATCTCCCTTGTCACCATGTGGCCCATTCCCCGTGCCTCTGCTGAGGGGCACTTAGTCTCTGCTCACTGTGGAGCTGCTACATGGGGCTTTTCCCACCAGTGTAGTCATGGTATGGGCTTGTCCGGGCCTTGGGGCGAGGGATGGAGAAATCATTCTGGGGTTCAATGGCCTGAAAAGGAAGCACAGAAGTCTTTACCTTTGAAAACTGGACAGAAGTAATAAAATAAGGCTTATAAAGAAAACAAAGGAAGGAAGGGAGAAACAGAGCTGAAGGTTTCCTGAGAATGTGACCAATAAGGCTGTGGAAGAGGATCCTGGCAGAACAAATTTGTGATGGAGACAGGTCACCAGAGGGACCATGTGGGAACATGATGTGAGCTACTAGACCTGGCTAGGCTGTGGTCTGAATGAGGACTGGTGAATGGACAGGTGGATATGCAGACTGCCCGCTCTGGATCTGCACTGCAACTTCCAGTGTCTGCTGGTGGGAATACATTCTGGGCATGGGCTGAGGAAATAGGCACACTCTCCTGAGGAAAGGGCACAGTCTACGGTAGGAACTGTGCTCGAAGAGAGGACTTATGTGGTACCAAATCCCAAAGCATTGAAAACCATAACCTCTTCACACTGGGCCCCTTTTGCCTTCCCACGTCCCTGGACATGTCATAGCTTTTTCTTTCCTCCCATCCACAGGCACCTCCAAGAACATGTCACAGAATCACTTGGCTCCATGCAAAGCACAGGCCTGCCTTCACAGGGTCTGCTTTAGGCCCATCTGTCTTTGCCCCTTCTCCTTCCCTTCCTTTCAGCACCTGAACAGTAGCCTATAGCCTGCATGTGGTGAAAGGGGTGACATTAACTTACCTTCATCTGAAAGTGAGAAGCGTACGGGGAGTAGTTGACATTTCCTGTGTCAAAAGACAAAAGCAGGAGAAAGTGCATTAGCATTACACAGTATCTCAGAAATACCACATCAAGGGAGACTCAGAGGATCAGTGGCTACATGAGCAGCTGCTTTTAGACTGGTCTAACTGTGCAATGTGCAGGCAGGAATGGGCTATAAAATCCATAGTTGGAGGACATTAATATTTCCTTCTGAATGCAGGAATGAATGGTATTGCAAATAACAGGATGCAGGTGGCCTTGGAGTTTAGACACCTCCTATTGCCTCACAATTACTATCACCATCACCAGCCAAATCCCTCCCACTTGTATGCACAAGACCCCCTTCACAGTATTCCCTGGGAGAGCACAGCCTTTCTTATATATTCTCTCACAAACATGGGGGTCTGACTCCAGGCGATGAACGTGATACCAGTATCAAATCCACACCCAGAGGAATCACATCTCCTACCCACAGGTTTGGGAAACCTCAATTGATAGAAACATTTTGCTTTGTCCAAATCGGCAAAAGACTCATACAGAAAAGAGAGACTTTCTTGCCTCATTTTTGGATGATGGATTTATTCTTACATACATATGGGAACCTGATCACAACTGGAATAAATTACCTCCAAGGTATAACCTAGATAGGCCTGAAGAGCTGATGCACCACTAAAAGACAAAAAAAACTGATTTTTAACGTGGACTTCCCAGACATAGCAGGGTCATAAAGAGTTATATTTCAGCCCTGACATGCAGCAAGTCTCCTACTCAGTCACTCCTCCTACACATCTTTAGGTTTTGCATTAGTCCTCACTCATTTCCCTCATGTCTGGAGATTAATTTTCATGTGCATTTCCAAAGTTTCATCAGTCTGAAACCTTTTCCTAGCCTCTCATTTACCTATCCTCTTCAAATTTTTTCTTGTAGCTCTCCCATCTCTTCTAGGTCATGAGTGGTGCTTGTGTGCTTAGGGTTGGAGGGGAAGTGGAGTCATTCATTTCACCATACCTTGCACAATTTCATCTTGGGTGTAGGCACGGTTGTCCACTCCAGTTGCCTGCTTTATGAACTTGGGTTGGCAGAAGTCATTTTCTGGAGGGTAGTCCTCTAGCTTCAGAGGAGCAGTGAGGAAACAAATTTCGGGGACAATATACATTATCAGGAAAATCCAGCCATTGGACACCAGAGCAATGGCCACAACAGGATCATCCCACATTTGTTTGCCTAAAACTGTGTTGCCTTTTATGAGCATAGTGATCCACACTACCCAAATGGCAATGGAGAACAGGACAGTGACAAAGATGTGTGCCCCATGCCTCTTCCAACTTCTATATGGCCCACAGAATGTGAATATGGAAACCAAGAAGGCCAGAGCCATCAGGAAGAGCACGTAGATCAGAAGCATGACAAAGTCCTTGTTGGTATTGTCTCGAGCCATATTCAGGAATTCTTCTCTCTGGTTTACAAACATGGTGACTAAGTACTCAATGCTGATCACAACTTGTACCAGGGCAAAGGAGACAATGAAGAGCAGCAGCACCCGCCAGGAGAAGGGTTTTCTTCCTCTCACTAGTTTGTTGAGGTTGCAGGCATGGGTGAGGAGGCACGAGAAGCAGAGAGCAAAGATGACTCCAAACAGGAAGAAGCGAGTGGGACGAGTCCTGTCATTGAGTTTTATGATGAAGGCAAAAGTGAGACCAAAAATGCCGAGTGTGCCTAAAAGAAAGAAAAAATAGACGGAGATCATGTGCCGCTTGCTGTTGTCTTGGACTTTGCAGATGAGGAAGAAGAGCGAGCAGATGAGGAAAATGGTGATGAGGATGCCTGCTGCAGCCAGCGACTCCAGGACAATCCCCCAGGCCTTCTCTGTGTCACAGAGCAAGTAGTAGTCAGCGCTGATGCTGCCGCAGCCTGGGGGAGGTGACGTTGTCATCCTCTTGCCTTCTTGAACAACCTCTCCAAAGCTGTAGAAAAAGAGAAAGCACAGGCTGTCAAGTCAACCACCTGAGTACTGTCAACAGTGGGGAAGGAGAGGCAGGACAGACCTCTATCCCCACCTCGCTGGGCAAGGACACCACAGTGCTAAGGACATGGGGCAATGGCAGCAGAGTCATATCAAAGTTTGGCATTGGCTCTCCATCAAGTGCAAGCCAAGCCCCTCAGGAGGAGGCAATTCACCTTTCATGTCTTCTGCACTGTGCCTGATGTTGTGCAACATTTTAGGAGTGTGGGAAGCAGGGAGAAGGTGAGGCACCGCAGTGGGCAGTTGCTTGGTGCCCTGCAGTGCAGAGACTGAGCTGCCTTGTCAGTTCTGTGATACAAGAGCAGCTGTAGTCATAACTCAGTTTACACTCTTCAGACAAGTTCAAACAACATCAGTACCTTGTACCAGGAAGATTCAGAGAGGAACAATGCAGAACAAGAAACTTGTTTTCTTTTACATTAATTTTACCCCTTTTACCTTCTCTGAGGCACTTTTGGCTTTGGTTTACTGTTATGAATGAAGGGGAACTTTAACACCTTTTACCTTGCAGATAACTAATCTGGATGCCTCCAGCATATCCCTTCTCACTCCAAATTCAACACCAAATACAGGCCACCAGCCACTAGCCCTGAACTCATATGTCTTCTTCTTCATGGCAGTGTAGCAATAAGGAGTGTCTCAAAGACCTCACTCTCCTCTCCAAGATACTGCCTCGCACTGACTAGAGGCCTGACATGTCAGAGCCAATGCTGCTCATTGCATGAGAACTAACCACCAAGTTACTGTGTGAGCAGTCCACAAGCCAATGATGTCAATGATGTCAAGGTCCCTAACACATTCCTGCTGTCTCATCATAAGGACTTCAATGCAGTCTGAGCAAGCCTGCCTCCCAGGGGATAAGAGCTTAAGTGGGCTGTTTAGGGGAATTAAGTTCTCTACTTTCTTGAGAGCTCGAAGCATATGCAGAACCCACAGCGCAGGGGGCCTTTAGCACATCATGGCCTATTATGCATGTACCAGAGTTTAGACCATAGGGGCCAGGTACTGATTTCTAAATACTAAATCCTCAGTTAGGCTTGAGTCTCTAAAATTGATCAAAAGAGGAGTTTAGATACAATATCACAATGAAACGTGAGCAAACCTGTCCTTAATGGTGACTCATACTGGAAAAACAGGAGTTTTCTAATAGACAGGAAAAAGAAATCAACTTTGCAAAATTTAGACTTTAGTGCTCACAATGCCATTTGCCTTAATTTTCCTGCTCCAGAACAACATACTGCACTCATGAAGTTGGCTCTCAAACCATTCCAGCAGATTTCGGTGAGTGCAGATTGTGTTTTTAATAAATAGCAGTTGATCTAACCAAGGGATGAACAAAGGGTGAAAATACCACTGACTCACTCCCAGCCCCACATATGCTTCAATGAACCTGCTTCTAACTGAATTGGGGAAATATTTTTCCAGCTTCTAACCTCACTGTGTAAAAGATGTACAGCTCTTCAAAAGGCTGGCTACAATAAAATGCAGATTATTCAAATATGCAGGAACTTTGGACTGCCATGGAGAGAATGGAATAAGTGGATAAGACATGAACGAGTTTTCACAATCAATGTCCAAAAAACTTTGGAGATTTATGATCTCTTGCACAGGTAGCTGGGTTATCTGGACAATTGGGAGTAATAAATAATGAACCTTTCTGAAAATCTAGAGAGAAAATTCTAAAATTTTATCCACAGATATTTACTGTTGATTAGATTAGCTTATCTGTTCACAGCTGTGGCAGATACAGACTGGTGCTTGCTGTTGAGGCACATGAAGAGCCCAGAGAACCAGCGTGAGTGACCTCATGACAGCACAGAGCACATCCATAGCTTTGGCTCCTGACTGGTGCTGACTGCAAGTGGCGCTTGCCACAGCCAGCCACCACGGCCAGTGGAACAAACGGGATGGAAATAACCTTCCTGACTTGGAGAACTGGGCCACTTGCAACCATTTTTACTGCCTTCCTTTTCCAGAGTAGATGTCCTGCAAGGCATGATGAGGCATGAGGAGCCTCTACCCTGTCTCCTGGGTGAGTGTTGCTCCCCAGAAGCTAAGTCAGCTCATCCAGCCCCTACAGCAGTGTCTAGGAATTCCAAGGGGCTCTGCAGGGGCTCTATGCAAAGAAGCCTGTGCTGTGGTAGCTTCTGCAGCATACCCCAAATCATAGCTCTCGCTTGAGAGAGGAGGAGTCTTCTCCCTCCAACTTGACCCTCCTTTCTCATTGGTATTTGTACATAAAATGCACCCATTCACCCAGAAATTTCAAATCGTTTCCCGGGAGCGTCTCCCCGGCTCCAGCTGGCAGTCCCATCTTAGAGTCAAGGCCGGGAGGCACTCTCAGTTCACTGTGGCACCCCATGCCCCGCACAGCCATGGTCCTGCACGCCATCCCAACGCAGCTGCGGAAGGCAGGCCCAACCTGGATCCTGTAAAACACTGCCTTGATTTACCTTTCTGGGTCCTGCCTGGTGAAGGCAGCAGGGAGGCTCCGTCTAGGAGAGGCACTTATCCAGCGCACCAGGACCCGGGCACCTCCGCTCCCGCAACCCCGGCCGAGCAGCAGCTCCGCGCCCGCCGCTCTTGGGAGCTTTAACAGCTGGAGGGCTCAGGAGGTGGGGCTGAGCACGCCTATTCCAGTTCCACCGCCTCTCCTCTCCCACAGGACACGGCTGTGAAAATTCGGCCCCTGTGCCAGGAAATGAAGTAAGGCCTCCTGACGTCAGTGGGGCACTCACCCCTGCGTCGGGGTGGAGATGGAGCCCTGGGACAGCGCTGAATGCTGCTCAGTCAGGCACCTGATAAGGTGCTCTCCCGTCTGGCTCCTGGCACCCGTGGGTGGGGACCGTGACTATGAATAGCAGTGCGTCCCCTCCCTGCTCCGAGCCCTTTGCGTCTTTGCCTGCTTTCTCGGCAGATGAACTGCAAAGTAGGCGATGAGGAGGCTGTGGTGTGTGAGCGCCCGCAGTGCCCAGAGCGAGTGGCAAGCCTGGATCCGGAGATGGTTTGTTTCTGCCGGGCTCTCAGCAGGTGCTGCGTCTGCGTGCGGGGACACGACTGCTCTGCCTGTCCCTTCCACCTGTGCCAGTGAGAGTCACCGGCTTCTTTCCTGAAAAGGGCAGCTTGGCTTTCCTTGTGTCTCGCTCAGACCAGCCTGGCTTTCTGAAGGCTCGGTTCTGCCTGCTCGCGAGCGCTGAGTCACTTTGTCCAAATTGCTGGCCCAAACAGCTAATGAGCAAAAGCAATGACAAATTCCCCCTTGCTCTACATTTTATGCCTCTGGCCCGACACACCTATCAGCACAACCCCATCTAAATCCTCGAGTATACCCAATGTGTTTGTGACTTCATTTGTTATTTTAAATATTACTCACTGGGAGTATTTCATTATCCTGATTAAGGAATTGACATCAAGGCCTATTGACATGAAGCATTCAGTCCCTACACACACAGCCCCAGACCTAAAAATCCTCCTCACCTCATGAAGTTTGTACTCCTTCCCAAACCCAGGGGTGGGGTAGAGCAGCTGCACATGCCTGTGCTGAGATCAAAGTGCCCCCAGGTGTCTCATTTGCTTGTTAATTTTGTTTGGTTTAGGGCTTCTGGCTTATTTCTGGTGCTGATCCTTTTTGAATCTCACATGTGGAGACTGCCAAAAAACTCATACGAGAGAGTCCTCTCTTCCACACCCTGCAGAAGTACAAGAGAACCTGCAGGGATGAGTGGCTCATGCAGTGAAAGGCAACACTCAGTGTAGTCACTGTGGGGTGGGCCATGCTGAGCCCTGAGACAGTTCTTCATGTCCTTCCTACTTTAATTTCAAATAAAATCCTGTGTAAAATCCTGAGGCTTCTTAGGAAAAGACATATCAGGTCTCTCTCCAAGAAATTAATCTAAACTTTAAAGCAGGTCCTGGGCTTAATGAGCCAGCCAAGAAGGAGGCAGTTATGAAAAATTAAAATACAAAATAAGTAGAGATGGAGAAGAGCTTAGCACCATGTCAGTGGGACCCAATTTGTCTTAGGAAAGCATCCAAAGAAGCTTTCAAAGGCCACTGGTCACTGCCAGCCTATTTGCATCTTGTCAGAGCACATTATGGACTGCCAGCTACTTCCCTACATTTGCACAGACACAAAAAACCTCATGGAATAGACCATGTCAAATTATATCAGGGGAAGAAAAGATAAAAGTAACATGGACACTTTTCAGAATGCCTGAGAAATCCATGAGAGTCAGTCATCAGACATAACCTGTACTTTCAGAAGGTTAATGGGGCTACATTTAAAAACAATCCCAAGCGATTCTGGAGCCTGAGGGCTGCTGACTCACTGTAGTGTGAGACATGGTGTCCGTGGCTCTCATGCTGTGCCAAGGAGGGTGGAGAGGCACCACTGGTCTACAGGTGCGAGTACAAATGGCACAGTGATCACACCAGAAAGGTGAGATGGCTGTCACCTCACTTTAGGGACAGGATGTAACCTGCAGATAGAGGCACCTAAATTTAGATGTCTGATGGTTATTACCTAAATGTGAACTGAATGTCTCAGCTCCCAAACAGCCATAAGGTCAGAAGGACTGTCCCAGCTGATTGGATGCAGGTGCCTATTTCTGTGTACACTGAAATGCTCCCAGGTGTGGTTGCCTGGGGCCTCATTTTAGTTGCTTGCACACCAGCATAGCATCATTTGGGATTCCCCAGTGTCTCCTGCTCAACCTCCAGTGACCACTGCAGGAGCACATGAATTTCCCATACCTCCTCTATCAGATCTGGCAGCCCTGTGCAGATGTTTTGGATACCCTTAGGCATCTCAAATCACCTTTGTAAGAACGAATGGATTGAGTGCTCAATCTCCCTGGCTGTTTCAGAGTTGAGATGGCCAGCTGATATGTAAGTACCTAGTCCACTGTAAGGACTTAA
This sequence comes from Anomalospiza imberbis, assembly GCF_031753505.1. Taxonomy (NCBI): domain Eukaryota; kingdom Metazoa; phylum Chordata; class Aves; order Passeriformes; family Viduidae; genus Anomalospiza; species Anomalospiza imberbis. The sequence goes on from NC_089685.1 coordinate 63,811,372, forward strand.
TTCTGGTACAGCAGCATGGATAAAGAGTTAATTGAAGGTGCTGTAGCTCTGTTACCTGTTACTCAGTGAACAGCATAAGGATGGCATATAAGATACAAGAGCTGTGGGAATTAGTCCTTCTGGAGCATTAGTTCACTCTAATAACACAGAAGATCCCAAATGTCCCTAGGCAGCGGAGTATGGACAATCAAATTGACTCCTAGGTGTCTACAGAGCAGACTTCTTTGGAGGCAGTCATATCTATTCCCACTATAGTTGGTGGAGAGAAGGGGCACTTCCAGGATAGTTGCAGTTGATCTGCTTCAAGACAAACCAAATCACACCTCAGAACTACCCATTTCTTTCCAATAGAGATGGATAGAAGAGAATGATACAGATCTTTACACTTGACAGCTGAATTGCTTAGCAAATCTCCAAAATAATTGAAACACAATCCAGTAGCAAAATGCTGGTAATGCTGGAAGTTCCTTTAGGTGGGAGGCTGTTGGTAGTAAAACTGTTTGCTTTGGCCATATTTCAGCCCTGAACAAGCAAGCTGGCTGCTGGTAGTGGGAAGGATAGTTGACAAGGAGAGTCAGGGACAGCAGTAGGGTCTGACCCCTTGGGCAACAGGCACCCACAGCTCCCAGTTCTCAGGCAGCAGGATGAGGGCTGGGCTTTCCCTCTGAGTCAGCTCTGCTCCCTGCCCCTTCTTGCTGTTGGCATTGCTTGGCTCTGCTCCCTCCTGTGGGGTGGGAGTGCCCAGTGCTGTCCAGTGCCCTGGGCCAGCCCTTCTCCACTGGCTTCAGTGTCACAGCAAATGGCAGACTGCTGCAGCCCCCTCAGCTCAGCTAGGCATGGGGAAGGAAGCATGTCTGGGAGGTGCAGGGACTGAGATAGCATCTTTTATTAAGACAAGTAATAAGGCAAGCAGATGCCTGGGGAGAGATGGTGCATGGCGCTCTGGAATGTGTCTAAATAACATGTTTGTGTTTGACCAGTGATATTAGCTGCATTGTGAATAGGTTTGTGTCATTCCTTCTGCTTAGCTACCTGTGCACAACAGATAGCTTAATAACATAAGAACAGCCTTGCTCCCTGAAAAATAACCCCTAGCCAGTACTTATCACAGTCATCCTGAGCTTACATTACAGCAAGTTCCATCCATTTTCTTCATCTTTAAATCAGTTCAGGTATAAACATTATGACATCCTTGGAAAAAGCCTGGCACAGGGATGATGGGTCTTCAGCCAGCCAGCTCAGGGCACCACTGCCTTAGACAGGAGAGAAGAAAAGGGAGGGGGTGTCATTTCTTTGCATAATACTGGACTTTCTCCTGGGTGTCCTGTCCTCGAATCCCTCATGTTCTGGCTTTGAAAGCATGTATCCGAGGATTACCAAAAACTCTAAGACTCTAAGAGTTGAATAGTTTTCCTTTGGAAATGAAGAGTATTGCACCAAAAAGTAAATATTATCTAAAATAATTGCAAAAGAAACACATCCTGGTGTCCTTCACAGCCTTTACTTTTCTCTGCAGCTATCAGTTCTTCCAAATTGCATGCTGTGCTCTGTGCCATTTTCAGTCTCAGGAAAAATATAAACATTTCTGGTATGTAACAATGCTTTGCTTTCTGTGCTGATTGCTGCCTCCTCTCAAAGAGGTTCCCTTCTTTAAAAGAGCAGGTTTGGGCCAACTCCTTTCTCTTCCTGCCTTCTAAATTCCCTAATTCCTGGTACAGGACTTTCATTTACTGGGAAAGGGATAGATTTGGTCAAGGAAAGGACAAGGAAACTTATTAAAATATTGAAATGAATGTTAGTGAGTATATCCTATATACAGAAACTTTCAAACTTGTGAATTAACTGTTACAGCATTCCTAATTGGTGAGAAGACCTTGCTTATGGAAATGGACTGCCTGGTCCTCCACTAGGAACACGATGCTCTTGCAATGTTGCAAACAGGATCACTTCTGCACACAATCCCAGGTGTGAACAGCCTGGTACCTGGAAACCCAGGGGCAAGGGGCAGCTCCTGGAGTACCTGCTGAACCTGTGCTGAGTTCATGCCTTGAACATGCTCCTGTCCCGTGGGGACAGGTATCACAGTCTTTCATATTCTACAAGTGTGGAAGCTGGAACAAGAATGGGCAGAACTAAGTGGAGAACAGCTGAAACTGTGACTGTAGTCACTTTGGCCAGGAAGAGCCATTTCATACAATAAAACTGGTGCTTTTTAAGGTCATGAACAAATTTAAAAAATGAATTAGATTTATCACCTCCTTTAGTACTTTCACCAGTATGCTGATTAACATTTCACTCATGACAACTGAGCCATTCTTCTACATGTGTAGTTTCCTGGAGGTTTCCTGTGCCCACCCACTTAACAGTTCAGCAAAGAATGCTCCAGCCCTCCTTTATGACATTAACCTCATCTGCTTTTGGGATGCATTCCCAAAGCAGCAAGTTGCCCTGATATATACGACTGGTCATTGTATAAAAACAGACATTTTAGGAAAATAACTCTCAATAAACAAGGGATCTGAAAACATACCCCTAGAAAGAAAGACAGGCCAGGGAAGATCCAGGAGGACCTGCACTTGCTCTCTCCCAGAAAGACTGACTCCAAGGCTGGGGTGATGATTTAGGATAGAGGGGAAGTCTGGCTGCATCTGTAGCTAGTGGGACATGAAAGAGGGACTCTCAGCAAAGCACTCCAGGAGGAGCCAGCTTTTGCTTTCCTTGTGTTCCAGTCCTGGTTTTGGTACCTTTGTCTGGCCACTAATGATGTTCCTTTTGGCATTCCTTGCCCACTGTGTCTGGAGTAGTTTCCCCTTTTCCCTCCTTGTCCTCTTCACATTGTAGGATGTAAGGTTGCAAAGACTGGCTGAGATTCTTGCTGGGAGAGGATCAGGCTCCCTCTTTCATGACTAGCTGTTGGCAACAGAGATTCTAAGATAGCCATCCTGCCCTGGAATCTGATTTCTCCTGCCAGCAGTGTCTTGGGTAAGACGTTCTGCAGGAGAGCGCTTCCATGCAGGAAGCATTTCTGGGAATCAGGCTGCACACAAAAACAACACTGCTCAATAATATGGAAAATTCTTCTTTACTGCTTCTGGATCAAACACCACCACAAAAGTACAAAGAAAAGCTGAGATCCAAAATAAATCACTCCTCCCTTTTAGACTTCAGAAAAGAAAAAATCAAAAACATTCATAGATTTTGGATTATTTTTTATCAACAAGCTTCTTCATGCAAGTACAGAGCTATGTCCCCCTGCAGCCAGCATAAAAGCTGGCATAAACTCAATATTGTCTCTCCTGGATAAATGATCAAAAATACAGTTGTGTTTATATGTTTAATTAGACACATCCGGTTGGACTTGATGATCTTGTAGATTTTTCCAACCTTACTGATTCTATGAAATGGCTACATACAAATCTGCTATTGACTGCAGAACCAGGGCCTGGGAAGAAGTCAGCAGTTTTGGTCAGTGTGTGCAGACTAACCTTTAATCAATGCTATGATTTTTCTTGACAGAAATGAGCATCAGGGGAGAAAAATATAAGGAACAATTATAAGTTATTAAGGTCAAGTAATTGAATTCACAGCCTGTTGATCCCAAATATTTTCTTACAGCTTAGAGCAGGTCCCCAGGGCAGGCAGTTCTTGTTCTGAGTGTCACAAATCCCAGTGTCACCTCCTGGAGCTGGAGAGTTGCTGAGGAGCCATGTGGAGAACCACAGTGGGAATCTTAGTCAGGTTTCAGGAAAATGTAAGCAAAGAACATGATAACACACAGTGCTCTGGTGCCAGCCCTACTGAAGGATGTCTTGCTGCAGTCCTGGGAGAAAGAGCTTCTCTTCTGTGCAGTTTCTTCTGGGGTGCTAGGGGCTTGGCAGCAAAGCTCAAGCAGATGGAGCTGGGGACTCCATTTGCCTGCTCTGCTATGTTCCACAGACACAGCCATCTCCCAGGAGCTATGGGCATTACAATCTGTGGGTGCTCCTGATTTGAGGGGAGATGATTTGTGTTCCAGTGGGTTAGAGCTGGAGACTGTTAGAAGTGCCAGGCCAGTGCTTACCTGGCAGACATGCCAGTGAGCAATAGTTACCAGATTACATATAAATGACTTATAAAGCCAACGCCTCACTTCTGCTTGATGGTTCACTCAAGATAAAGTTTGTTGCTTGGCCCTGATTATAGATGACCATAAAACTTGTCAGATATCTTGGAGGGCTGCTCAAGGCCTCACTCAGATGTCAGCATCCATCAGGAGAGTACTAGCTTGGTCCATGCTCAAGTCCTTCCCCAACTCAGTGTACGTATGCCAAAAAGACAAATACAGCCTTGCAATTGCTCAGAGATGAGATAAGAAAAAAGCAAGGATGTGTGCTTTTATCAGGCTAGGGCTAGGGTCATGTTTTCAGCATGCACAAAACGCCTTTTCACTCAAATCATGAGGACTCCCCTCCCTGTGGCAACCCAGGAGCCTGGGGAAACACTTGGTTTCTGGCACAGGTAGATGGTATGCCCTGGAAGCCTGGACATCTCATGCACAGACGGCAGTGGGTCTGACCACTGCTGGGGGAGCCCAGATGATTGCTTAGGACACTCATCCTGGGTGGAGGATGGTGCTGGCTGGGGAACAGAGCTCAGTATCCTCCATTTAAAAGACCAGCATATTGCTGGTCACCCTCTTTTCACTTGGCACAAGATTATGCATGCAGGTCTCCTTCCACTGCTTTCTCCATCATGGTGTGTATTGAGGTGAGTGGGTTGCTCTTCCAGTTTCGAGGACAACACAGACACGGAATCCCCAGATACTGCCTCACTGGAGGCCCAGGACTGCATTTCTGTTCTTTACTCCTCCCACCAAAACCCTTTTCTTATATGATTCTCTTGATGCAGTTTTGCCAGAAGTGACCGGTTGTTGAATCAGTATTAAGGTCTCTCAAGTTTCTTTCCACCCTACTTGCTAATCACAACTGATGCTTTATGAAATCTCCAACTCCAAGTGTCACCAGAGACACTGAGCTCCCTAAGGGACATACCAACGACATGGGTGTGTTTCAGAGGCCTGATAGCATTCCTGTTGCCTTCTGTAAAATGAGGCCTCTTTCTGCAGTTTCTACCTAATTTTGGCAAGCACACACCCACACAAACACACACATACCTGCGTGCAAGCACACACACCCCGCCGGCAGCTACACCCAGCCTCGCACTGCCTGCCACGCTTTGGCCTCTGTGGCTGCAATGTCTACTAAAACCAGATAAAAATGCAGGACTTGCAAGGTGTGAGGGTGCTGTTGGTGGAAGTGGTAGCTAGGAGGGGGAAGAGCAAAAGGCAATGACAAGCCAGGAGTGGAAGTGGCAGTCAGGCAGGTTGAGAAAGAGAACAGGCAGTTGCAAGCCAGAAGCATCACTGAAAATGGTTTTCCATAGAAAATTCACTGCAGGATACATAGCATATCTGCCTATTGTTCCTCTGCAATAAGTCTCCTTTACTTTGGGATGCCAGATCCAAATGATGTGCACTTCTTGCTCCACTTTTTAAAGATGGAGCACTTGAGGCCATAGATTTGAATCCTAGCCAGAGAGATTAAGTACTTGAGAACTGAAGCAGAGGCCTAATGTAATCCATTTAATTATTCTCCCTTTAAATCTTTCATGATAAAGAGTGGAAATCTCAAAGGGAAAGTTAACTGAAAAATGCAGTCTGTGCATAAAATTTCTACTACTATTCTTTTAAGTTTTCTGATTCATGCAAAGAAAAAAGAATCCCTCAAATATATAATCTTACACACACACACAGATACTTTCCTCACTCATTTGACCAAGTCCATTATTTCATTGAAAGTTCAGATGGAAATTTCCACTGACAATTCAGACCAGCTGTCAGAACTCAAAAGTGTCTCTTGATCTGCTGCTGGGATAGTTTCCTTGTCTCACCTCACAGCTTCATTTAACTCCTCTCCTGATTTCAGATAAGCCTGTGGAAATATTTGCTATCGCACATTAGCTATGGTCACTAAAGATATTGTAAACTTGACATGTTTATGATGACAAGCAGCTGATTAGAAAAGAGCATTAAACTGTTAAATGTGAACTTCCCGAGTGGATGTTGTGCCCAGGGCTAGGAGAAGGCGAGGTCTGAACTAGACAAAAAATACAACTGATTGCCATATCCCTGGCATTTATTATTTTTATTCCAAACTTCTTGACAACCCAGGAGCTCCCCTAAGCTAGGAGGAAGAACATCAGTGTGAAGTCATTATTAATAGCCAAATGGAGGGGACTTGGCTGAAATAGAGGTTTACAAAGCTTCTGGCTTGCAGTATGAAGAGAAAGAGGTCCTGTGCAACCATTTGGACCAGTAATTCCAAACTAAGGAGCCCCTTTCTGGCTGTGCTATGCTTCTTTCCTGGGCCACTTAGCTGGCTACTGGGTGTGATGGACAAGCCTCCCATGGGAGCCCCTGGACTCCCCGTTGCTCTCCAGACCCAGCAGCCCTGGCTATTTTGCTTGGCAAACAAAAGTGACACTGTAAGTGACAGCCATACCCCAAGGAAGGGTTGAGTGGAGGTTTAATTGCCAGTTAACCTCTTCAGAAATGCAAACACAGCTTCAGCTAATGGTATGAGCAATCCAGGAAAGCATCAGAGATGAGGGATGCTGCTTGGTGTGTGCATGATAAGCCAAAGAGAAGCTTTGCCTCTCTGCAGCAAGTTCTTCTCCTCTTCCAAAGTTGTTGCATTGCCCGATAATCCCTTCCTTGTTCATTATGAACAAACTGCTATAACAGACGCTTGTTTGCAGTCATGAAATACCAACTGCAACACGAGTAGCTCTCTTTAAAAGGCTATATATTGCTTTTTCCAGGAATCCCTGGCTGCAGATGGGACCTCACCCAGGATAAGACCCATCAGCTTTTGGGCACCAGGTAGTGCTGCTGCATTTCAACAAGCAAGCATTATTCCCTCTCTGGGACCTGTGGGGAGGTTTATTTGATCACACAGAAAATTCAGTGCCTTTGTGCCTACATTTTAAAAGGCACCAAGAATCACTACAAATTTTAACACAGACCTTCTGCTTGGCACACAAGACATCCCACTATGTGGCATGAACTAATTTGGAAAAAAAAAAAAAAAAGCCTGTGCTGTATGGGAATGAAGGGATCCCACCCACATCCACATATGCTATGGATTTGAGCAATACCATTGCTCCAAGGGTTTTATCAAATTACAGAGCTGTGATACACATGGGATTCATGTTATCATGAGATTTTACAGTACATGGGGTTAGCTTTCCCTCAGTCAGAACTGAACACAGACAGTAGATCTGAAGCTGTGTTGAACCAGAACTGAACCAAACCAACTTACTTCTTACTTAGCAACCCAAATAAAAACTAAATCCAGCCTCTGATGATTCACCTGTCTGATCAGCAGTGTGCTGTCACTAGAGGTAACGGCAAAGAAAAGTAGCAATCCACATGCATGATTCTGCCAAACAAAGCACACATTCTGGATGTATTACACGACAATCTGGTTTCTTTAGCAAATGCAGCATCTGTTAACAGTCCTGTTCCAATTTTTAAAAAAGTCTGCTATTTCGTAACAGTTGATAATCCCCAATCTCAGGAGTGGATAATCTAGATGTGTGCATGGTTAAAACCTCTGCTGGCCAATTGAGGTCTTTCTTAACTACTCATTTATAATCATCAAGCAGAACAATGACACTGTTGAAACTATTACTGGTTAGGATGTATCCTAACCTTGCAGGACAGCACAAAATTTTGATTGTTTTGCCCTAAATCTAACCCTCCTTCTCGTAACTTATCAAAAAGAGTTGACTACTACAAGTAATGAGTTGAAACAAGTTGTTGAAGATAAACCATCTTTTCCTAATAAGCAGTATTAATTAATTAACAAAATTAACATTAATTAACAAGAGACTTGCCTAGAGAGCCCAGCAGGATCTCTGTTACTTTCTATCATACACCTGCTTGTTTGGTATCTTCTAGAACACCTGGAAACACAGATTCCAGCCAGTCCCTTAACAACTGAGGTGGGATATGCTTGCAGGTGTGCAGTGGAGGAACCTCTACCTGCACAGGGGCTGTAGTAGATTCCTCTGGCAAGAGGCTTCAAGGCACAGAAGTGTTTCCTAAACTACCATTAAGATGGAGAGAGCCACGTTGGAACTACTGAGGCAGCTCACATCTTCCCTGTACTCTGGAAAACAAAAAAACAAAACTAAATGCAAACAGCTTGGGCAGAAACCTATTAAACAGACAGGAAAAAAGCCTGCAGATCCATATTGCAATGCAGTATGAACAGCAAAGCACAGAAACAGCCCTGGCTGCAGGATACTTGGGGGGCCAAGGCTGGGGACAAGCCAGCAGAGAGCGCAGAAGGTGCTTGAAAAAGGGGATGCATACATGAGACTTCCATGGTGAAGGAAAGGATTCAAACATGTAGGAGAGGCTAAAGGTGGGAAGATTGGAGGTCCCAAAAAAACCACCAAATAGTGGAAGCTCATGCAACACACTATGGGACATGTTGAGCAAGAGGAAATCTTGCCTGAGAAGGATGTCAGCAGAACTCAGCAGGTCTGTGCCAGCTGAAGAAACAAAGCACATCATTATCAGTTAATTATGTGAAGGGAAGCCTTGGCCAATGCTTCCAAAGAAACAAGTCAGTCCATGTGGAAAAGCCTGAAGGCAGGGAGGGTAGCTGCACTCAGGCACTCGTGGGCAGAGGGGCTTCCTTACCCCAGCCTGTGCAGGGAGATTCCCTGTCCCTCAGTCACAGAAGAGGTGATTCCCCAAGTTCATGTACCTGCAAGCATCACTGTCCCAAGATGCCAGTCACTGAATGCTTCCAAAGCTTAATGGAATCCCTTGGTAAGCCTTATCTGATCAAATGATGGGAGCGGACTGGGTAATGATGCAATCCAGCAAGCCAATTCAGGAGAGCAGAAAGATGCAAAGTGTGCCTCTGGGATTCTGCCGACATGCAGAGCAGACGGACTCACCTGCTCTGGTGTACCAGCACCTTGTGTGTCAAGCAGTTCTGGTTTCTGCCGTGAGGCTCAGCCCATCGCCCACATCAGTCACGGAAAAAAGCCTTCCAGCCAAAGAAGAACCCAGGGCAGCACAGAAGCTCACAAGCTGTTTCCCTTGATACAGAATTAATTTTAAGGCTCACAGCTTCCGGTTTTAAGGCTCATGGCTCTTCTTTGGCAAAGCAAGCAGAAATTTAGATATTTGTCCTGCCATCATGAAAGCCAAGGAAATGACTATCCAGATCACAGAAGTCACTTCAAAGCAAGTTCACTCAACTATGGCTGGCTTCAGTTCTCTATTTGTCAGAAGTCTTTTCCCACCAAGAGAGATAACAACTTCATCTAAACTCGCTGTCCTGCTGGAAAAGAGGGCATCTCCACCCATCAGTCCTCATCTTTATCCCTGTATTTTCATGTGTCAATAACTTATAGCACTGTCTTTTCCACAGACTTCAGCATATTTTTGGACATTAACCCACAAGCCATTTGAGGCACAAAAGCATCCCCACCTGCACATTTTCTGTGCTGTCCATATAAATTGGTAATACACAGTCCTGTAGATCGCAGGTGATCACAGAAACAAAAGGCTAACAAAGCTGGACACTTCCAGCTGAGGCTGCCCCAGCCTCAGTAGTGGGGCTAAAGTTGTGGAAACTGAACAACATGACAAAGGAGGAGAGCTCTCAAAAGTTTTAATCTGTTTATTCTGACTGGCAGAGGACATGCCAGTTCAGGGGCTCCACCTTCCTTTTCAAGAAAGAACAGAGCAATTAGCTTTCCAAAGGGCTGCTTGTGTTAAAAGGAAAAAAGAAAAAAAGGAAGCCTTACTGGCTGTATGTGTAAGATACAGACATAAAGACACTCACCAAATATTTAATTGATATCATGCCCTCCAACAAGCTCCCTTGCCATTGCACAACAGGTTCATCAACAACAGAAAGCTAACAGGGCACTTGCAGTACTCAAGTCTTCCCCTACATTTGCTGCTTCTACTAAACCTGAGAGCCACAATTTTCTGCTATAGGATTTCCAGAGGACACAACAGTCACATAATCACAAACAGTCTGTGCAAATACAAGAGCAAGATTAGTGAGAGTGATTCCCCCCCCACCCATCGGCTTAATGCAACCCTGATGGGGAGGGAATTTCTACACTAATGATAAATTGTTCATCAGACAGACCAAGTGGCAGCATTTGAAAGAGGAGGGAATAGCCTGGTGTACAGAGAATGGATCTTCAAGAAGTCACCCTCTGAACTAGACAGAAACAGTACAATTGGAGTATAGAAGTCATATCTGAGTGGCAGCTTTGGAAGAACCAAAGGTCACAAAACACTAGCAGGTTTTATGCAATGAAGAGCTTTCTAACAAACTCATCCAAGATGAGAAGGCCTGGCTACAGCCAGCCAGATAACCTCACACCTGCCCGTGCTTATGTCTCAATTCGATCTTAGAGAGAACATAGTAAAAAATCTGTTTCTGACATTTCTTCCACACATCTTTTATAACCATTCCTCACTGTGTTGTCCATTTTGGAGAGAACAGCCTTTTCCATTTTTAAAAGTTTGCATTTTTATCTAAACTCTTTATGAAAATTGGGAAGGCAATTCCAAGATTCCTAGATAATAGTGAAGAAATTCTCACCAATGGGTGGAGGAAGACTAAACTAAGATACACATGCATCCCTTGAGTGTATCCAATGGAAAACAGCTCAAAGCTCTGCAGGATCTCCAAGAAGCATCTCAAAACCTGCAACTACAGGCATGGAAAGCTGCTTTGTCAGGAGTCTGTTAGGCTGTCTGCTTCATGTTGTTGATTGTATTTGGAGAAGACTAATCCTTAATGACCAAAGACAGCCTCTGGCAGGCACCAGGGTAAAGGCTCAACAAGCCTGTACGCACACACATGAGCAGCAGTAATAGGAAATCACTCACTTGTGGCAAATCTATCATTCTGAATACATATTGAAGGATAAGCAGCATTACTTCCCTGCTGATGATACACCAAGCACAGAAGCTGTCAAGGATGGATCAGGCTGGGTATTTCCTGTTATAAATTCCCTTCAGCTGAGCTACAGTTAAGAGAGAAGACCAAGTATATGCAATTACATGGGTGACTCTGGGGTACCTTAATTTCTGTTGCTTTAAATAAAACTGAATGATCCTCCACACATTCTTTCCTAGGCTTGCTCCATGGATCCTTACATTGCTGCTGCAGGAAAGGAGGTACTTTTGTGACTCCGGCTCTTATTTGCAAAAGACTTTCTCCTACATCAAAGCCAATAAATTTCATGCTTTAGCCTTATTCGTGGGATGGAGCAAATATTGAAAAACAGACAAAGGAGTCCTTTTTTCTGGAAGCCTGCATAACCAAAGCAGTTCACCCTTATCATGCAGTCCCTCCATCATTATCACACAGATAACCTGCAGAGCAAGTTTTGCTATTTGCTTTCCTTTTCACAGAGGCATGTTTGTGAGTGAAAAATTTGAGCAGGATTAAGGGGGGGACTTAAGTCCAAATGGGAATAAATGCCAATAAACCTACCTTCCTTGAAAATATCAAAAAGGGAGGAGGAAGTGATGGACAGTAGCAATGGTGTCTGTTAGACGCAAGAAAAAACTTTTCCCACTTTTTGCATAGGAAGCCCACATTACATTTCCCTTTCCTCAGGAACCTTTACAAGCACCAAGCCCAAAGGAAGGCAGAAGCCTTTTACATGAGTTCTATCCCAACTTTATTGTAGAGAGAGGCAACAGACCACCATGTACATTTCTGCAATGATGGGTATCCTCCTGAAGAGAAGGCAGAGGTAAAGCGTTCTCTTCCCTTTGGGCATGCAAAATTACCCTGTATTAATCTCTAGGAAACACAGCTTCAGGCTTGTAGGTGCTTCCCTGAAAAAGTGTTGAACAAGCTCCAAAGACATCCACCTCTCCCTGAGGACCTACAATATCAACATCTAAAAACTGCACAGTGCCACTGTCTTCTGTTGCACAACTAGGCATGACCTTGGCACAGTCCAACACATCCTACCACGAGGCATGACGGATACTCGATTACCATGTTCAGGAAGGCAAACACTGGTGCCCCAGGGGGGCTTTGGAAGCAGAGAGAAAGTGTTATTGTCATCACCCTAAGTTTCTGTATTTGAAAGGTCCTCAGGAAGAGATACAGCACTGGAGGCATGGCTGTATTCATCCTTGGGCCAGAGATCAAGTAACCATTTCCATTTCTTAGGTGCCAGAGGAACAAAACTTCCTTAGTTCTCCCTTTTAAATGCTGTTATTCAAAAGGAGCTTTCCTAGTCAGACCATGAGAAAAAGCCATCTGAAAACTAAGAAAGTATCTTTTAACCTTTCTTTTTAAAGTTCAGGAGTTAACTCCAAATCTTGGGATTCTGTCAGGAACTCATATTCTTATTCTCTGTGTTTACAATTGTTGGGGGCTCCCCCCCCCAAAAAAAAAAAAAAAAAAGAAAATTCTAAGTACATAAAGAAGAGGACTAAGAACTCAGAATGACTACATGAGCTACATCTGACACCAAAGCTGGATTTTTACAGCATTTACTCTGCAACATTTACAATAATTAATTGCTCATTTGAATGTTTACAGAAGCTCCTTACATATCATTGCAGTCAAACCACAACATCACATTTATACATCACCAGAGTGGTTGGTACATGCCTGTGTTTTTCATAGGTAATGCAATGAATTCCATTCTTTCTTAGGTATGTTCAAGAGCTTTTAAGTATCTTTGTTATTTTCCTTCTTCTGTGCTTGGTTAAACTGCGCATTTTTACTAACTTCAGTCCTGATTTGTAAACTAAGGCCTTCAGATTGCCAATTACTTCTGAGAATTCCTCCTAAACTGAGACTCTTTTCAGCACAAGTTAGTGGTTTTGCTAGAAAGTCACAGCATTCAGCTCTCCCTCTTTAGCTATCTCTACCTTTCTGGGGGCAGGGGGACAGGTGGGCTGTCCGGTCCTTGAATGAGTTCATGTGTGCCTCATTACTTTTAGAAGATTTAGGCTCAGGCTGCTGCCACAGAAAAAGGCCCTGGATTGCCCACTTTGGTTCCCAGCTGTGCTTTCTGGCCCATGCTTTCCCTTGCAGCCCCTGGGCAGGAGGTGCATGGCACTGGGGAACTGATATGGCCAAATCCTTTTCAGATGGGTCAGTTCAATGCAGCTTCTGTACTGAACCACTGGGTGGTTGCAGGGACTGCTACTATTTTGCAGCTATTGTCACATATATTGAAGTTAGTTAGCCACACTAACATCCATGTCCAATTTTACTTCTCCCCGCACAAGGGTTGACCCGCTTCTGTTAGCTGTAGAACATTTAAATGAAAGACAATCTATCCCTATTTGTTATTGCCCCAAGTACTCAACTACACAGTACTAAAAATCAAAACCATAAAACATAATTTAAAATATGTATTACAAACATATAAATAATCACTTTCTCATTATGGACTTTGGAAGTGCAGAACTGTTTCAAACTGCAAACATCCCCACTGAACGTTGAGAACCCAGCTTTCATTGAAACTTCACCTGAGTTTCAACCATAAAGTATGACAAATCGTGTTAGCCCAATCCTACCTTACATCATGTTAAGGTTAATCCTCCACTCAGCTCCCTGATGTGTGAAACTCCAGAGGGTGCAAGGGTGTGCTTCAGAACTGCCCCTCAAAAGCCCTCCTGACTGAACAAACATACTGGCAGCAGTTGTATGAAAGTATGCAGCCACGTGCATACCAGTGTGGGTCTTTTCTGAACATTTATTCAGAGAGAGACAGGTCTCACTTCATTCTTTTCCCCTCATGTTTCATTAGATCAGCTAGAGATTTTGTTTTAGGCTGGCTGCAAATTCTGTTTTGCCCAAATACATCTCCAGACACTCCCTATTCCACTTCAGTTATAAAAACACCCTCTGACCCAGCCCCTCTGGAGTAGCCACAATAAAGAAACCATTTCCTGCCCCTCCAACCTGTTGAGATATTTTTAGTTGAAACTGAATGCACATACCTGTGGCAGGTGAGGCACCAGTGAGAATGTGGGTGTGGTGAGACCTTTGCTTTTCTAATGCCAAGTGCTTCTACAGCTTGTCATTCCAAATCAAGGGAGGTGGCCAGCTGTCTAGTCACTCCTCTCAATGAGGCTCTGTACTCTTTCACAAGCAGCAGCTCTATTTCTCTCCACCAATGTTCTTGATACTGCAGAAGAGGGATAATCTTTGACTCCATCAAGGGACATCCATTTGGAGGCCTGCTCTTGCAGGCTTCCAAATAGGAAGAACACAGAGATGCTACAAACTCCTACAACCTGAAAGGAATTCTGAAAGGAATGACTCCACCCCACCTCCTCCAGAAAAGTATCCTTCACATCACTTTACAAGATTGGTTCAGGACTGACTGCATCCCATCCATTACATAGCTGGGAATAACACTCCAGAGGTTTTCCAGGGATCCAGGACTCTCAGAGATTTAAGCTTCCTTTGCTCATACTGGAACCAACCCTATCCATGGGGAAAAGCACTTGGATCTCCACCCATATTATCACTCATTTTGCTCTCTCTCTGGTGCATTCTAGGGCTGTTTCCTCTTATCTGTGTAGTTTGCTACCAAAGGGCCCTGTAAAATGAACATGTTCTCATTTATGGGCTTTCACCCCTGCCCCTCTGTGCTAGGACCTGGGGAAAATAAACACTCTTTCCTTTACACAAAGGCTCTTAGCAGTGAACATACCCAAAATCTGTACACTTACGACTTGCCACTGACTCAAGACCATTTTTATCAGACTTGTTTATCAGACATTTACCAAGCTATCAGACTTGAAGATATTTGGGAGATTTAAGTAAACTGCTACAACATAAATGAAGAGTGAGAACACTGGCACTCTTTTTGCTCCAAAGAGTATCTCAGTTCCTTATGAAAAAACAGACCTAGGTTTTCTGGCATTTCTTTGCAAAATGTGCTGCCCCTAACGAAAGTGTAAAAGCATTCTGAGCAGCATACATGTGGATACTAGATTTATGCTGACAGTATGAAATAACCACTGTGCTCATCTTGACTACTGCAATAGTTTCTGCTTTCCATTTAGATCTAAAAAGGACTATTTTGAACATTTTTTTCATGTAGCACAAAATCCAGTTTATGAATAGTTCTACTGGACATTAAATTTTCATGTTTTCAGTAAATTTACATATGCGGGAGCTTCTCACTCTTCTCTGCCTACCAGCAGGAACATCCTGTGTGAAAATTTTTATTATCAGTGAGAATTAGCAGTAACCTTCTGGTTTTATATGAAGTACATTTATCTCATTCTTCCAAAAGTCTACTGGTCTGGCACGGAACTCTGCCTAAGAGTAACAAAATTCCCTGCCTAGGGAAACAAAGAGCTTTCCAGGATACCTGTTTTTCTGCACCTCCCAGCTTGTGAGTTGCTATCCCACATAAATACCCCCCTCTTGTGTTCATTTGTAAGTACTACGAGAATCGGCCACAAAAACCCCACCCAAAACCCAGACCTATCCTTGATGGTGTCAATCATTAGCAGGAACTGGATCGAATTTCAGGCAGTGAATGTTTCATCCTGCTGAAGCTTGTTCTCTCTGTGTTGGACTGCTCTTCAGCTGACAAATCTAAGGTACTGATGTCACATCTGAATTGCCAGGATTGACCCAAGAAGAATCCTGATACACAAAGTGAACAGAACAGGTCAGTGACAAGACAAGGAAAACCAAGTAGCTTTAAAATTAAGCAAAATATATTTTGAGTTCTCAGTGTAATACATCCCTTCACCAAGGCAAGAGCATCCCAGCTGTGCTGTGAAAACTCAGTCACTTCTTTTTAACTTTTTCCTCTTTCTTCAGACACATCTGACTCCAGATGCACTCAAGTGAGACTGAATAGTGGGACAGGCTGCAGCAGTGCAAAAGCTGCACTCACACTACACTTCATAGTGAATGAGCAGGGCCAGACCACAGCTGCTTCCAGGCCAGAAGTGATGGTCTCTGACAGTGTCTCTGAAAGGAAAACTGGTGCCATGGTACCAACATGGGCCAAGCTCAGTCTGTAGCTGGTGAAGAAGAAAAGTGGGTTTTTTCCTCAGGGACTGTCAAATTTTATATGTAGTTCTGAAAAAAAATCCACTGGTGATGGCTTGGTAGACTGTTTTTGATAGCTCAGATAGCCATAAAGAGAAAAATAAAAAAGTCTGTTCAAATACCAAACTAGAAGGCTTTCCTCTTCTTCTTTTTCCCTCCTGCCACCTTATTCCTGACACCAATAGCCTCTTCTGTGTCATCATCATCGTTCCGAGATCGCTTCTTCTCTCCCTGCTCCCGCAGCTCCTGCAATGCAATTGACAGATTGATCCAGAGTTTGGCACCTGAAGAAATTCAGACTACAACAGCAAGGACAGGGTCAGAAAGCCAGCACCCACCATTCGAGCAAGCCTCTGGGCCTCAGCCACACGCTCTGTCAGCATCATAACTTCTTCCTCTTGCATGGGGAATGCTGGCAGCTTCTTGCCAATCAGGTGTTCAATGCGCTGGAACAGCTCTACATCATACCTGAGGAAAGACAAGACACCAGCCTGAATGAGCCCCCCTGAGAGGGCCTCAGCTGTCACCATCACAGACTTCAGCCCTTATCTCCAGCCCACAGATACTGTTACTTTGGGCTGATGGGCTCACAAGCATCTCAGCTGCATCCAAATGATGCCATTTGGCATGGCTTCTCTGATTTATTCAGCTCATCTCATCTCATCTCAGTTCTGAAGTATTTGGTAAAGATTTTCTTTTTAGGCAGATACTTCAGTGTTTATAAAACACTCTCAAAGTTACTTAACCTGCATTATAGATTTTAAAAATACATAAATATATTGTATAGTCCAGTTATAAACCATTCTGCTCAATGAATGCCTGCTTCTAAAATTTTTCTAGACTTTCCTCCCTCCCCACCCTAGGCTTTGAATTCTCTCCCCTTTAACTAAATAAAACCAACTGGCACTTCAAAATGAAAAGCAGTATTTTATTCTCACCCAGGATAAGGTCAGATATTTTCTGCTCTGAAACACAGCTGGAAAGAATAACTTTGTTAAGTTTTATCACTTACTGTGTGACAAAGGTGATAGATTTGCCAGATCTCCCAGCTCGAGCTGTTCTCCCAACACGATGTATGTAATCCTGGAAAGAATTTTCTTGATAAGCAATAATATATTTTCACCAAACACAGAACAGGTCTTATGGCAGATCAACCTATATATTTTGTCTTCAGGAAAGAACAAGAGAATGTCAAGAACATACTGCCAGCATTAAATGCTCAGGAGGGTGTGCAGCATCCGATTTTGAGAAGTGGCCTAAGTGGAGGTACAACTTCAGCTTTAACATCTGAATTCTTCTCTTTTTAAATAAGAAGACCAAATCCAATTATTCCAGACTGCAGGATAAAAGTTATAGTACATGACCCTTGCCAAGACTTCACTCTCTTTTCCTTGGAAAGCTAATATTCAGTGACCCCATGCCTGCATTTTCAGTCTTGGGATCTAGTGCTCTGCATAGTGCACCTTCCAGAGAAACTCTCTGACAAGCAGACTTAAACTTGGCAGGCATGGTGAAAGAGAGGATGATTGAGAATAATTTAGAAGAGTCTGATCTATCGAACATCTTTGGTCAATACAGTTCCAGGCTGTTTTCCAGGTTTCCTACTACATTATGGAAATTAAAATACTCCCTTCTCCATACAGGATTTGCAGAGAGAGGATTGTAAGAAAGGATCTGTTCTATGGATTAGATGAGAGAGAAGAGCACAAAGACCATAATAACACCATTCAAGCTGCTGCCCTCACCATGTTTTTTCTTACTTTTGTGCCTTTACAAAAGGAGTGTCTTCAAAAGACCTTTCTGTTTGCAAGACTTCCTTCTGTTTGCAAGGCACAGTATCCTTAATCACTGTAAGCAACAATAGCAATTCCTGAAGGGTAGGTTAATGGTATGCTTTCCAGAACTAAGCTGGGAAACAGTCATATCCCTTGGATAATCCCATACTTTCCATACAGAGAGTTGGTAACTTACTTTCTTTTTCTTTTGCTGTACTTTTGTGATATGAAAAGGACACATATTAAGGACATCTTTTTTAACCAAATGCTTGTTGAATGTCATAATCAGAGAATTTTCTCTCTTTTAAACACAGTTTAAAATATGAAGGCAGACCTGAATCACAGACACAGAGATGACTACATGAAACTAGTAATACGTTAAAGTTGTTTTCAAAGCCCTTTCATGTAAAAAGGCAAGACATACAGTTTGAGCAGAAATGCAAAGACACAGAGCATTCCTTACTTCCCCTCTTCACTTACAGGATCACTTCTGCAACCCAGGCCGTGAGACCATACAAACAGAGATACCAACTCAATAGCAGAGGCTGAACTATACCTTTCAATGTACAGAATCATGAATTAGGCTTCCAGCCAGCAGAACAGAGAAAAGATTCTCCGTTCCTTTGTCTATCTGCTCCCAGTGACCAGAAGCTCTCAGCTGGTACACAGACAGGCTTACCTTAGAGTGTGTAGGAATATCAAAGTTTATCACCACATCCACATGTGGGATGTCCAGACCTCTGCTTGCAACATCAGTAGCCAGCAGAATAGAACGTGCCTTTGCCTTGAATTTGTTTAGAGAACCCAAACGTTTATTCTGGAAAAAGGACGAAAAGGGAATGAGAGAAGAACATTCATTCTAGTTAGCTCTTGTTAAAATACTGGCACAAAAGAACTGGAGGAGAAACTCAAAAAATTTCACTTCTCTAATTTCTTTTTTAAATATTACAGAATCGGCAGCAGCATTCACGTTAGGTAAATTTCTATGTTCAGTCCAGTCCACTAGCTGTGAATACTCCTCCTGCAAGGCAGGTGTGACTCTGTATGGTGCAGCCCATTTCCCAAGCCCCAGGCCCCCTGCCTACTTTATTCTGGGGGTTCATGCCCATACCTGACTCATCTGCCCGTGGAGGGGAATGGCAGTGAACCCCAGGTTGCGGAGCAGTAAAGCAGTCCTCTGAGTATTGTTACATGTACTACAGAATATCATGAAAGAGTTACCAGCCAGTTCATTCAAGATATAAACCAGGTAGCTGTCCTGTAAAGAAACAGAGAGAGAATTCAAAAAACAACCCAGAGATAATCACATGTGCAACATTAAGTCTAGGACTCAGAAAATGACAAGATATTGGACAGATGTGGGAACAAGAAAAGACAATGAGAGAGAAGAAACAGAAGTGCCATTACCTTGAATTTGGAGGGGATGAAAATGTAGTACTGCTGTAGTTTTTCAACTGTCTGATACTTGGAAGAAACAGCACATTTAACAGGATTCTTCAGAGCAGCACGCTGGAGTTTTTGAACCTGGTAAGAGCAATGAAATTTAGCTGGAAAGAGATCTTGTCAGAAAGTTGTATTAATATAGTCTAGTCAAGAGGCTAGCCTGATGGAAGGAGATCTAAAACAGATTAGTCTGCTCCCACCTTCTTGGTCATGGTGGCAGAAAACAGGAATGTCTTCCTGTCTCGAGGAATCACTTTTAATATCTTATCCACCTGTAAAAAAATAATGGAAATACTAAATACTACAAGCAAGCAGGACACAAGCCTTCCACAAATATAAAGATCATCCACATGAGGAATAATGCATGTGTAAACATACATTAGAGGAATAATGCATGTGTAAACATACATTACATACATGTTCCTACAAAATTTGTAGCAACAATTTTTTTTCTCTTCTAAAGGGAAGGTGTAGGCTGATATCTTGTTGACAATTAGGCAGTGTGAACTTCAAAAGTCCAACAACAGTGCAAATATCAGGCAACATTTCTGTAGGAATGTGTGATTGTTTTCTACACTAACTACATTCTACATCAGGCACTCCAGAGACACTAGTGGATTTCAGAGACAAAGTGCCTCCTACTTTCTTGGCAGTGCTCTGCAGAACTCTGCCATGGTCTAATCCCACCACAGACTTTTGTGTAATTATTAGATCTTAGTTACAATTTACTACTAATTTCTGCAGAACAGCTCAGTGTTTACTATGTGCCCATATGAAGCAATTTTAAAGGGACTCATGTGGCGTTCCAAACTCGTCTTTCAGCAAATCCCTACCTCTGTCTCAAAATCCATGTTAAGAATCCGGTCAGCCTCATCCATCACTAGGAACTTCAGAGCTCGTAAGTTGAAGCCCTTTGTGTTCTCCAGGTGATCAACTAGACGGCCAGGGGTGGCTACCGACAGTATAAGGAGAGCAAATTCAGAATGAAAGCAGAGGAAAAGATCCAAACAGGCAAGACAGCTGTCCATTACAGAAATGGGATTCTTCGCCCAAGAAAAGTAAGGATTGCTTTGTGGAATAACTCTTTCATAGAGTATCTTCAGAGAGTGGAGTCAGACTCTTTGAAGAATGTCCTAAAAAGAAGTGACACTAAAAAGACTGTAGACAAGCTGTACTGAGAAGGATGAGACCAGCACTTTAAATACTTGAGGAGAATGAAAAAACAAGGCAAAAACACTCTAGGTCTAGCAGGAATGCTTTGGAATGAACTTATAACAACAGTTACTGGTGGATACTTTAGAAACATTAACAAGTCTGAAGGGCCCCTACCCCAAAAGTTCAGTTAAACAGTTTGTAAGGTGGCTGTGCTTTTCCTTCCCACGCTTAATTGCAGGGGGAGGGGAGGGGGGGGAAGGAACACGGGGGGTGTGCGGGGGTACACACAACACGGCTAGCTAACAGATCAGAACCCCTAACCTAAACCCCAAACCGAGACGCAACAAGCCAGTACTGAGAGCTTAGAACAAAAAACAAATGAAGGATGTACTCTCCTTTCCTTGGTTAGCTGCAGTTTCATAATATTCATACGCCACATCCCCAGCACATCAACTTACCTATTATGACATGTGGTTTCTTGGCTAAGGCCAGAGATTGAGACATCGTGTCAATTCCACCCACAATAACCGCTGTAGGACAAAGAGAGGGGAGTGAATCCCTCAGTGTAGCACCAGCCCTCCCCTGGCACTGCAATGTTTACTCTGACTGCCCACCACCCACAGCAATTCTGTACAAATGAAAAGCTACTTATTTTTATGAGAATTTACTTTATTTTAGCATATCTGACCTTCCTAGGCTTCTTAAGCTATGCAATTAATTCCTTACTGGCCACAAATATTTTATTTTCACAGCTGCAGAGCTACAGGCAGAACCTATTCCTTGCAGTTTAACCCATCTGCAAAAAATCTAGGAATTCTAAGGAATTCTAAAAACACCCCCAAAGCTTTTTTTGAGAGATTATCTAAAGAATTAATACAGACAGTCTGAAAGGAAGATTAAACTACATCACACTGTAGGAGGGAGCTCTATGTAATTTCACTGGACACAAACCCACTATTGAGAACATTCTCTTCTATTTCCACCTTTAACTATTTAGACACAGAATGCAGAAGAGCTGTAGACCACTCCATAAGGAAAGACCATAGAGTCTTTCTTTTCTCAAACCTGATACCAGATCTCTATCTTCCAACAGCATAAGCTTTTCTCCTATTTTGTTCAACCCCTCATACAAATCCTCTATTTTTATCTTTGCAATCTAAAGCTGACAAACTGGTCTTCAGAAAAACTGGTCCAATACTGTAAGAGCTACTTACTGCTTTGAACACCGATGGAGGACCCAAGAGCTTCAAACTGCTCTGAGATTTGAAAGGCCAGCTCCCTTGTTGGTGTGAGGACAAGAGCAAATAATCGCTGAGGTGTTTCCAGCAGTGCTTGAAGAATTGGCAAAGCAAAGGCTCCTGTTTTTCCAGAGCCAGTTTCTGCCAGTCCAATGATGTCTCTGCCTGCAAGAAGGAGCAAGGGGACAAAAAACTGTTATACATCCAGAACAGAGAAAGAAGACTTTAAAGCACTGTGCAACAAAACACAAGAATTCCCTAAGGACAGAAAAAAAGGCAGAGACACAGAAGGCAAAAAAAAAAAAAAAAACAAAAAAACAACCACAAAGGGCCAAACCGAAGAATTTCAGAATTTCTCTGAAGCATTTTTAGACTGTGATTTTATTTGTACAGTGATCACAGTCTCAATAGTCAATTTTCTAGTTAAAACTTCTGTTAATATACAGGGTTTCAAACAATACTTAGGTTCAAAGTAAGCTGTACTTTTATAATGTCTCAAATCTGACATCAGTTTACAGCTTAATGACTCTACCTCACTATTCTAGTCCAAATGTTGTCTGTTTACTGGCTTACAAGGAAACAGACTGCGGTGTTTGCAACTTCAGTTACACAAACTACAGACAACAGCACTACCAAACTCACATTTCACATGGCACAATTGTGCCATTGATTAACAGCGTAATCTAAACCAGTCCCTTCAGTAGGAAGGGTAGGAGAGAAAGTCTTTTGCCCAAAAACAATGCAGGCAAAAGGGTGGAATTCATCAATAGAATCCATTATGACCTCCTAAGCTCATGCAGCCAAGAAGAACATGCTGTCAACATACCTTACACTGGAAACAATTTCTCAGGCATGCAGTCTTTACCTTTGCATTTGTTTCCCGCCCTCGGCCCCAAGAGAATCTTATATGTGTAGTAAAAGAGTCTGACAAAAGTTAAATGCTAGGACAGAGCAGACACTGAAAGTTTGTTCCCATTCTGTCACTATGTTGTTCCTTTCCTCCTTGAGTGTTGTTGGTGGCGGGGGGAAGGTGGGGGGGGTTGTTAAAAAAAAAATTCTAGAGGCAGAAATGTCTGCTGAATTCAGTAATTAATTTTTTCTGTAATTCCAGAATGCTTACAGAACGTCACTGTCAATTGGTTTATTACTCACTTGAGAAATCTAATTTTAAAGAGTTGCCTGCTCACTCACAGCAAAGCAAATTACACACACTAAGGAATCAGTCAAGGCAGCTTCACTTTCAGTCACACACACACACAAACACACTCTGTAGGTCTCTATCAGAAGCAGCACTGTCCAAAACCTATAGGAAGCTTCCTGTGTATCCCTGAGTATTTCAGAAACAAAATTATCAATGTGGACTAGCAGTTAAAATGATTAATAATAATTCTATTTAACATGGAGTATCAGAACTACACAACAGGAGTGAACACTCAAGGAACAACGTTTGCACCCATTTGAAAGTTTGTGACTGCAGACAGTGTTATAGGATAAACTACTATTCCAAGCTCCACCTCACCTGGAAAGGGCAGATAATTAATATGAAAACTACTTCTAGATAGAGATAATCTACAATGAAGAAGTTGGGACACACTCATCCGTGATCCTTCTCACTCAGGAAAATTCATTCACATAGAGCTCCTGGAGCAGTCCCCAGTTCAGGATCAAAGAAGTACACTGCTCACCTTGGAGAGCCACTGGAATGGCCTCAATTTGGATCTTCGTTGGCACCTTCCATCCCAACTGGTCACAAGCTTCACACAGGACATCTGTCACTCCCTGGACATTAGTGACAAGAGAAAAGGGAAACAGACATCACCAAAAAGACCTAAATAAAATCACAGAGCTAAATTAAATACATGCTGCAACGGAGCCAACTTGTCTCCAGCACAGACAAACCCCACGAGGACCCCAGTGCAACTCTCTGAAAGGGCAGGCTGCTCACAGTGATCCCCACTTCCATCAGTAATTTCATTGGATTTGTTCAAAATCTGTTAGAGATGACTGCCACAGGAAGAGTATGGTCGGTCTTACCCTAGTTTACACAAGCAAATTCCCTCCTCACACACATCTATCTCTTCACCTCAGGGGTGACCCATGACCACAGCAAACAAAAAACACCTCGTCAAGTTAAAACAACTGGAAGGTAGCGGCGGCCGGCTGCGGAGCGGCGATGGGAGCAGCAATGCCAACCCCAGCGAGGCAGCGGCCGAGTGCCCGCAGCTCCCGCCCGGGCCCGGCACCGCTGCCCGCGGAGCGCCGCACGTGTCTGCCCCGCGGGCACACGGGCAGGCCGGGAGCTCCCGGCCTCATGCGCGCGGGGGGGGCAGGACGCTGTTCCTCGGGACAGGGCAGCGAGCACCGGGGGCAGAAGCGGCTCCGGCCCAGCCTCACCAGGTCCTTGAAGCTCCGTGGCTGCTCCTCCGCCGCCGGCTCCTGCTCCGGCTCCGCCGCCGACCCTTCCTCCTCTCCTGCCGCCATCTTGGCCCGTCCCCTCCCGGTGCAGGGCAGAGCACTCTGGGAGCTGTAGTGCTCCTCGGGGCGCGACGGGATTTGTAGTTCCGGGGAAAGAGCCGAGCGAAGCGGTGGGTTCTCCCTCAGCTCCGAGGGCTGCTCAGGGAAGGGAGAGCTGCGGATTTCCGCCGCCTGTCCTGGGACAAGGGCACCCTGAGCTGGCTGTGGAAAGCCTGCCCGTCTGCCCGCCCGGCGGTAACCCCGAGCGGCCAAGCCTCAGGCCTGCACTCAGCGCTGCACGGCTTAGGCAGTGCTTGATGCTGTTCCCAGTTCATACCTTCTGCAGCTGTGAAAGGACAGGTAAAATGAGCTGGCCAGGCACAACAAGGCAAGAATATGTAGAAACTTACATCCATAATGCGTATAAAGAACAAATCAAGTGCTTCGGATGTGTTGGTATGAAACATTTTGAAGCACTAGTGATGGGAAGAGAGAAAATAGCTGTCATTGTCCCACATTGTTTTCCCGTTTATGATAATTGCTAGTGTGAATTTTTGAAGTATGAATTATGAATTTTTTACCCTCTCTCTCTGGGAAGTCTTTCTGGGCGTGCTGTCAGTGGAAATGCTGATACACTTCAGCATCTGTCCCTGGATTCCAAGCGTGGCATTTCCTCTGCACCCAGAACAATGAGGAAAGTGAGAGGAAATACGAATGAACTCTCTGCGTGACAGGGAACGAAGAGGAAACCTGAAACAATTCATGGGCAGGAGTAAAAATGAAACTGCTGCATCCCACTGTGCTCAGGAGCAATGATAAATTAAAACAAAACAAAAAAAAAGCCCCAAACCCACCCTGTGTAGATGCTCGTTGTTACCATATGTTTCAAAAATTACAGCAGTCTGAGCCATCAGCTTGCTGTTGATCGTTAGTGCTAAAGGTTAAGCCTGGCCAGCACATAGACATGAACCCCTGTAAGGGTCACTAGGATGCCTCAGGAAATGGAGTCAGGGATGTGACAGGAAGTCACTGCTTGTGATTCTTTACTGAACTCCTTGCCCACATAATAGGGTGCTGTTTTATTGGGGAGCAGGGTGCAGCAATTCTATTCTGGTGAAATTCCAGTTTGTGTAATTCCCTACTGTCAATAGAGGTATTTGAATGAAAGTTTTCTCCTGTCCTAAACTGTTGTTGGGAGCATTCATGCATGATAAAATAAATATACAACTTCAAAGTAGTAATTCCTTTTTTGTGCTTTTCAGCACAGGACACTGCAGATTATACTGGATTTAGAAATTGTCACTCCAAGGCTTTTAAACTTGGCTTTAAACAAATATGGTTCTAGCTCTACTGCATGTTACAGTCCTTAGCAGGGGCAGGGTGAGAGCATCCCCAGCAGATGAATTTTAGTGCAGATATAATGTCAGCTATTTCAGAAAGGGTGCATAATGAGACAAGATGGACAATGTGTACAAGCACATCACCTCCAGGAGTGCAGAGAGACACTGACACAAAAGTGCTTCATATTCATTTATTCAAATCAGCAGTGTACTTGTTCATTTCTGTTCAAACAGGCATGGGTATCAAAAGCATGAGTCCCACTCTGGGGAACCAGAGCTTTTATTCTTCCTATAACATATTAAAACAAATGTTGATATCATGAAAAGAAGAGACAAAAAGGACAAGGATTCAAGCTTTGTGACATAGAGTGCTGCCCTCCCTAAGAATTTGGTCAGTGTTACAGAATTACAGAATAGGTTTTTCTGATCATTTGGATTTGTGCCTGTGCAGGGACGTTTCCCTTATCCACTGGGGCATGCTTGTGGAGGGAGTTACCTCTGCATTAACTCTTCTAGTCACCTCAAGCTAGTTTCGGGGTCTTTTCCTTGTACCTCTTTCAGGTACTGACATGATCCCCATCATCACCATACTTGGGCACTTCTGAGTGGGATGATCCCAGACACATCCTTGTGAGGTAGGGAAGTGCTACTATCCCTGTTTTTAGACAGGGAATTGAGGTACTGATGGCTCAAAATCACAAAGGGCATATTTAGCAGAACAGTCACTTGAAACAGGGTCCCAGTCCTTGCTCCTGCTTTGTAGGGGCTCTGCCACTGAATCATCCTACTCCTCTCTACCCCTCCTGAATATTAGTACCCGCATGTATTTCACTAATATGAAGCCTTCCATGGGAAGCATTGCTAGGAGTACGTGTAGCTTTCCATGCATGCTGCCTCCCCTCTCACAGATGATCCACTGTGGGTCTCACAGGCTGCTTGACTGCATGGAGAGTGGCACCTCCACCTCTCAGGTGTGCTCCCATCACGGCGGGGCTCCAGCTCAGACCAGTAACACCAACCTACCCTTCCCTTCCTGCTGCAGGAGATATAACTGCTTCCTTCCACCAATGCCCTGAGGCAGACTCTGGTCCCAGGGTCACTCTTCTCTCTGTTTTGGCTCCTAAAATCTATTGTCACTGTTTGACTGTGTTTCACCTATTTTATTACTATCAGCATTCAGGTCATGCTTTCCTTTTCCTACAGGGATTTGCCCTCCCTCACAGCAAAATAACAGGTAACTTGCTCTCACATGCTACAGACTTGCTTTTACTCTAAAAAACAACAGTTTTCCTTTGGAACAGAGGCCTCCTTAAAAAAACCAAAACATATATATATATATACACACACACACTCTTATATACAATATCATAAACTTAAAATCATTCTATGTAAATAAATAGAACACAAACATCACAGTTCTCAGACTGGAGAGGTTTCTCCAAAATGGATAAATTCTGGCCCTGCTATTTCACCCTGGGATGGTGAACTATCCATACAGTCTGTCATATCTGGAGCTGCTTCTTTCTACAGCCTTTCCAGATGTACCTTGGTAATGGGATTGTACTTTACTGGAAATTGGCAGCTGCTGGCTTTTTTAGGGTACTCCAGCCCTTGTACCACACACAGATTCATAAGTTGTTTACAAACCAGGCTCAGTCAGCATCAGGTATTTCATCCACCTCCTGACCTACTTCTTTTTGCTGCCTTGATGAAGCAGAGCAGTGGAGATGGCTGGGGAAAAAGAGGTCTGCAGAATGTCTGCCTCATGGCATCAGCACCGTGAACTGTAAAACAACAGGAAGCAGTGCTAATGGTCACAGTTAATAATGAAATGTCTCCAAACCCAGTTTTAATATGGGCCAAACACTGTTTCAGCTGGACGGTCTCAGGATCTCAGCAGTGGTTTTAGCACCCAAGCTGAGTCTCCTAGTACATGGGGAAAGCTCTGTTCTGGACTCAAGAAGATCACAGACTTCATCCATTGCCCTGGTGCAGGTCTCGAGGTTGTCAGCCAACTTCTGGATTTTGGCCTTCAGCACAGCCTGGCTTACTTTAGTGACCTCCTTTGTGTATTCAGGCACGAGGAAGCTGTGGGAGCCGCAGAAGACCACGAAGCAGACGGAGTTGTAGAGCGAGATGGATGCCCTCTTCTCTGACTGGCGCAGTGTAGGGTCACCTGGGCCCTGCCCCCGGCGAAGGAACTCCAGGCAGCCGAGTATTTCCCTCATCTGTTTCCGACAAGTCATTGCAATTTCCTGCACCTTCCTCACCTCCCGGGAATTGCAGAGCACTAAGGAGAGGTCGGAAGTGATACTGACGGCCCCCCCTGCCGTGGCCAGGCCCAGACCCACAGCCGACGCCAGCAGAGAGGCTCCCAGCGTCGCCGGGCTCAGGGACAGCCCCAGGATGGCTGTGACTGCTCCGGCAGCGGTCAGGGTGCTCCCGCTGACATTGGCAATCAGGGACCTCTTGCAGAGCTTGTTGAGTTTCCGAGCTGCCTTGTGAAGGTGAGCAATTTGGCCACGCAGCCTCCGTCTCTGATCCAGCAGGGCTGCGTGGAAGTGGTGCGTGGGGTCTGGTGTCTGCGGAAAGGCAGCACTGTTCCTCTCCATGGCTTCTGTCCAGAGAAAGAAAAGTCTGGGTTGGGATTTATGTAAAAAAGCCCCACAAGACATGCTCATCCTGGACCGCCATTTCAGGGATGGCATCCAGCCAAAGTTTTGTTGCTTCAACCCATCTACAAGAAGGGTTTTCCATATGCACACACATGTACACTCACATGCACACACATACCCATATGAATGTGTACATTTAATTACATATTGCATTGTAACTTTCAGACAGCAAAATGTTAAAATGTTTTCTTAGTCCCTGCAAAGACTAAAATATCCTTAGACTGGGGTCAGAGGTGCTGTTACCATTATCTCTGTGAAGACACAAAAGGTCTTTTGAAACCATAGGGACAGAAATTCCCCTGAGATTAGGTGACTCAGTGCCCAGAAGACCAATGCTGCCAGAACTAATCTTTTGTCTCCCTGGTGGGATTCAGAAGATCTGCAATATAGAAGGACATCTTTCGCAAGAAAGGTCAGACTCCAAGGAGGTGAAAGCCACCATCCCAGGTCTTTGTTTAGGGGTGATTTCCTATTAAAGGAGGACAGAGGGAAGCTGCTGAGTGGAGTCTATGACTGGATTTTCCATATAGGAGGTGAGGAGCTTATTAATGCCTTGGACGGGTATTGTGGACATCCTTCCTTTCTTTAAACTTCAGCAACTCAAGGCCCTGCAGCATTTTTTTCCCTATTTTAACCTGGTGTCCAGTGTATGAACAAAGATGGGAACTATTGTTCTGTGGTGCTTAGTCCAACCTGTGGTCATAAGTACCCAGTTACAGTGGCAGGGAGGCCTCTGAACCTTGTTTAAGTGAATTGTGAAGAGCACATCAGAAAAGCAGGCCCATTTTTAGTGTGCACTCCCTGGCAGATGGGGAAACAGGGGAAATACAGAGGCCTGTGAATAGAAAAGGCTTGAAAACTGCTGGGTCTGGAAAACCTCCCCTTGCAAGATAGCAGGAGAGGCTTCACTTCTAGAAGATTAATCTTTGGTGTTTCTGTGCTAGACAATCTCTGTTTGCTGTCTCTCTTCATTGCCACAAGTGCAGAAGGAAATGTTCCAATCAATATTTTCAGGTTGCTCTAGGGCTGCAAAATGCTCTACAGAGGAAGCCAGCAACTTCAATCCTGCTTACAGGGAAGCTGAGGCAACAGAGCCAACAGGAGTGGTGTAGCTGATTGTCTGGAGGAAGCAGAGTCTCTGTGCTTCACAACACTGCATTGTGCACACAGCTGTGCTGCCTCTGCAACTAGCAAGGTCCAGCCATAGAGCTGAGAAGCTGTTTGGAGCCCATAATGCCCTCACAGCCAGAAGGAGTCTCTGTAGCAGAAAAACCCTGTCACTAAGCCAACTGAGCAAAACTATTCATTGCTGCAGGCACCTTTTCACTTCTAAGTCTTCTGTACTGTGGGAACTGAAGGAGCCTGGTCCCTCATAAAGTCACACTATGTAGTTAGGATCCTGGGGCTTCATTCTGCAGAATCCTCATGTTTCAGGAGAAAACTTTGTACCATAGTCTTTCCATCCGGAAGTGCATTCATAAATAATTCTCCCTGCAATCTTTCTCCCTTCTGCTGGCTTGTCCTAATTAATCTCACACCTTTAAGACACCCCCCATGCCCTTCAGAAAATGACCCCAGTCTCTCTTGGTGCCCTTGGGTCATTTGAATCACTTAGTACATTGTGCTTCTCTTAAATGGAGCCTGTGTCCTATTATTTTTACACTATCATTAGAAATAAAGCTGGAAGGACAAGGACTAACACCAATCTAAATGGATACCAGCATTGAAATGGACAATGAGCATATCACCAGTAACTTAACAACAGATCAATATGATGATCATTAAATATGTCAATTCCTGTAGCCTCTTAACAATTTGTTCTGAAGATTTACTCACTGATAATAACAGCAACTCTCTCACTGAATTATTAGAACAATCATTCATTGTATAGCATAGGCCATGTAGTGATGCAAATCTTTTCACATTGATTAATGCCAGCAGAAAGGAAAAAAAAACCCAACTCCTGCTCTTAGAGAAAAATCTCCCCAGCACTAAAGGTATACATCAGTCCAAACCCTGCAAAAACTTTCCTAATAGAGTACTCAGAGACACTAAAAAAATTACTGGTTCAAACTTACCTTCAGTTTCCAGCTACCCTCCCAGAAGACAAATTTTGTTCTGTTTCTGGACGAGACCAATTTATAGCTCCTGCGGACCAATTGCTGCGATGGGAATGCTTTGCCTCATACTGGGAGTTTGCCATTTCCTGTTCTCTCTTGTGCAGAAGGATATGACACACTGGAAAGTGACCTGTGGGACAGTGAGCACACATCACGTTCAGGAAACGATTCCTGCGAATGAACATTGTGTGTTCACTTTTCCTGAAGTGTAGGGTGGAAAAAAGGTTTAAAAATCGCAGCCTATTCCTGGCTCTGAGGTAGTGCAGACATTCCCTGCAGGGAACAGTTGCCTTTCCTTTCCCTGAAATAGCAACTGACTTTACTCTGTGCTGGAGCTGCCAATTGTTTGATGACTTAAGTTTCCCTCCACTACACATCTAGAGCCAGGGGACCTATCAGCCAGCCAACTACTCCATTCAAGGCCAGTGTACTTTTAAAATCCCAGCTCTTTGGGAAAATCCATAAAAGGGAAGCAGCCCCACAGCAAGATCATTGCTCTGAATTCCCATCCCTTCTCCTTCCCAGTACATAAAAATATGATGCAAAAGGAGTGATTACCCTATGGTTTTACTCTGTTTATTAACCACAAGCACCACAATGGTTGAGAAACAGCCCTCTTGTTTTCCTGAGATGCCTGCCCAGCAATCAGTAATCAGAAAGAAAGGATCATTTGGATCCCCTGTTCTGCTGCCTGCTGTTGCCTGGCAGTTGTGCCATACAGATGTGGCCAGAGGGAAGAATTGATTAAGGTGTTGGGTAAGAACAGCCTAAGTGCCACTCCTGGCACTGCCATGCTGAACCACGGCCAGTTTTAATCAAAGAGTCTTTTGATGGGATCAGGAAAAATAACTTTTGATGGCACTCAGTGGTAGTCCAAAGTGACATGTGTCATTATTGACACAGGGCCTGTGGTCGTGGGGACACTTCTTTCGAGCTGTGCTTGAAGATGGGGCATCTAGTTTCTTGTTTGGTGGATTCTTGTTCTTCAGGACTATTTGTTGAGAGGGAAGCTCTGATTTTGCCCCTGACCTAGCTAATCTGAAAGCAATCTAGCTGTCACTGAGTGGTGAGGCTTTCCAGTTGAATTTGGGGATGTGTAGCCACACAATTGCTGGAGCTGACCTTAAAAAGGGCTGAGACTGAGAAGAAGCAGGCAGGGAGAGGAGAAGGCTAGGATTATTCATTTCAACAGCAACTTAGTTTTCAATTATGTAAAAATAGGTGTGAAATAGTATGCCAAATGTTTTCTCAGGGGTGGACCTACAGGAGATGAAATGTGAATGAAAAAATAAATAGCATGGGAGAGTTATTTCAACCTGTCGCAGACATGAAAAGAGAAAACACTGTTTTGAAGTAAAATATGCAGTCCTGGTCTGTTACAATCTGTACATACTGCACGTTAACAGGAAGGTGAGCTTTGACACTGAAGGAAACTGTGCTTTAGCCCTTCCCTTTGTTTTAGCAAGCGTCTGCTTGAATTGGAGCCCATCTGCCTTGGCAAGGGTTTGCAGTTGATAGAGAGGTCTTTTCTCACATTCCCGAATAGAATAGGGCACTTTTATTCGTGTGACTGCATCTGTGTTAGAATTTGTGCCTGCAGATATGTCCTTGTTAGGACAGCGAGTTT
This sequence comes from Anomalospiza imberbis, assembly GCF_031753505.1. Classification (NCBI taxonomy): domain Eukaryota; kingdom Metazoa; phylum Chordata; class Aves; order Passeriformes; family Viduidae; genus Anomalospiza; species Anomalospiza imberbis. Next base: position 63,843,347 of record NC_089685.1, read on the forward strand.
TGGTAAAAGTGAAATAACAAAGAAAAGGAAAAAAAGGGTCAAGAATGAGCCGAAGATGATGACAGAGTTTTGGATGCTCTCCTTTTCCCAGTTGTCTTCTTTCAATATACTTAGCTGCAAAATATTGTCAAAAATTCCTGTAATGCTTAGTCTGTGGGCAAGGACCTGATTAGGGTGCAGAAGAGACAATTCATTTTTCTTAGACTATTCCCACACAGACTTTCATGTCCACTGAAAGATCTGCACTTCACTCAAGATCAGATGTTGGTCTCAGCCAAGGATGATTCCTCACAGGAATCATCCCTGGGCTCCTTCACCATTTAAAGAGAATATTTCCCCATAATCCACCCCTTTAATAAGGTGCATACCCAGAAAGTATGGACTTCATGTGAGGAGCTACAGATGTCAATGTGATTTTAGAGAAGAGATGTGTATTATAAAAAGAAACGCTATTTCCTAGCAAGTGGCCCTACCACAGCATTTTGCTATTGGTTCTGGTCCCTGCTGACATTCTCACAAACATCCCTCTGGTGAAACAGCTGGTCTTCTCTTGCACCGATAATTAGAAAGACCAGCTCCAGTAAAGGTGAGCAGGTGGGAATGGGAGCTGGATGGGAGAAAAGTGTCTTCTCTCAGCACCTGCTAAGGACTGAAAGGCTTCTAGTGCCATTAGTGCACTTGCCCAGATGTAAGTACATCTGCTGGGTCACCAAGTAGGTTCCAGGAGCCTGCTTGGAGTGAATCTTAGCTTATCAGGGATCTCCAGATGTGTGGAGTAGGTCTGGCCTTCACTGGGCAGTTCTGCAAGCTGGTGGAGCCCTGACCATATTGCCTGCTGTACACTGCTGCCTCTTTGTTGGTGACCTGCAAAATGCTTGGGCTTGATGGTGGAAGGAGCACAGCAGGTGTTTCACAGTGACCCTGGCCAAAAATGGTACCTCTGCTCCACCCTTTCCCATCTAGCCACATCCTCTTGAAATGCCTGAGGGCACTCTGTGGGAGCAGGTGACCAGAAAAGGGAAGGAAGGATGTTTTATTGCCTCAGCTCTCTTCCTTTCAGGGGATTTTGGCAAAAAGAACTGGTTTTTATGCTCCTGGTCTCTCCAGCAGAAGGGATGTATGGCAGAAGTGTCTGATCTGAAGCTGTTTGCAGCTACTGTGATGTAACATTTAAATGCAAATGTGTAACATTTGAAGCTGGAGTTTCAAATAAATACTTCCTTTACTAACATTGTTTTGATCAAATAACTGAGAAAATTGAGTAAATTTACACTTACCATTTTTTAACAGAAGATTTCTGCCATACTTGGTTCTTTCAACTTTAACTACTAGAGCTAAAAGCTTTTTTTTTTCTTTTATTTTATTTTTCAGTTGTATCAAAGACAAATCTTAATTTTTCACAGCAAGATATTAATTCAGAATCAGTAGAAACTAGAATAGACCAAAACTAAAACAAAGAAAGCAAATTGGAACAAAAGGGCTATATCAGCTTTTAGTAATCTTACCAGCAGATCCAAATTAGTTTTTAAAAGCATTCCAGGATGTGACAGGCTGTTCTGGGCTCTGGTCGCCGGTGTATGTGGGTCCTCAGCTGGGTTTGAAGAAAGCTGCAAAGAGCAGAGCAGGGTGGGGGGAACAGGAAAGCCTATGGGATGAGGACACATCTTTTTTGTTCCATTTAAGCAGAAAATTAGCCAAGTGCACTGACTGTGCCTGCTTTGGGAGTGAACATTCATGTAACAAAAATACCATCCTAAATTGCCTTGTCAAAACACTGTTAGCAGCATTTGCAGAGATCAAGTATTTATTTGGATGTGGAGAATGAATTCCTGCAATGCATTTTAACAGAGCAGTTTGTGCTGCCATTTGCCAGCTTTAATGACATGTTTCAGTGCAGGCTGTGTGCATAAGATTCTGATGCACAAAGGAGCAGCTCCTCACTCAGCTCGTGAGCCTCCAGCCCTGGCCGTGGCACAGCTGACATAATTCAGTGCAGCCACACACGGGCTCTGCTGACACCAGCACTGTTGGTGAACGCTGTTCACCCTCTGTTCACCCTCTTAGCGGTGGCAGCAGCAGCACCACACCAGAGCAAGTCTGGCTACCCATCCCCTCCAGGACTATAGAAAATAGAGAATTGTTCAACATATTTTCCAGAAACACAAAGAAACCTCTTAGGTTGGTAAAAAGTAGAAACTAGGTAACCTGGTTTCTCGTGTCTCTTTTCCAATAGACTTCTTGATGGCTGAGTTCACAAGGCAACATTTCTCTTGAAAGAAGGGAGTCTGGGTTCTTCTCACCTACATAATCTACTTATTTTTATAAAACTTTCAAGAAGTCAGTGTCTTTGAAATCTTGACTGCTTTGTCAAATTGTGGCTGAGATTGCCTTGGAACCTCAAAAGCTACTGTGTTACATCGACTAACCCTCCCATCTGGCACAATAGAAACATGACAGAGACACAGAGGCCTGAAGAAGCCCAGGAAAAGTTAAAAGCTGTTACTTTGAACTTCAGATAGAGATGCATCTCACCTAATTTCAGCCCCCTGTAGAGGTTCATACGCAGTCAGTTTATTCACACTCTGAAGCTCCCTCTAGAGACAGAAGAAAAGTCAGTCCCAAAAGCTCCTTCAGACCATCTTTTCCAGGCACCTGCTCTATAATATGTGACAAATTATAGACAGCAGTTCTTTAGCCTTTTCCTGCCTCATTCAATATCCCACAGGTTTGCTAGGTTTATGTTCCAATTTCAAATATCCTGTCCCAAAGTCCCTGCTCTGGGCCAGAGATGGTCCCTCAACCCAGCCCTTGCTGTCCTGCAGTGTGAGCAGGAGATGCTGTTGTGGAAGACTGTGTGTGGCAGTGGTGCATCCCTGCCTGTGCCCTCTGATAAGAGCCCCTTCTCCCTCATGGATTTTTCAGGTACATTTTGACCCTGTTGACACCAGCAAGGCTTGGGAACACTTCTGAGCTACAAAACACTTGCACAAGAGGGATGGATCTCATCTAGATCCAAAGAGAAATGGGCATCTGGCTATGAGCATGCAGTGTGGCCTTCCTTACCTCCTAAATATTTGTCATACAGGTACCACTGCTTGCATCCGTACTTAACTCAGTATTCAGCAGGAGATATATGGCTGTTGGGATGGCCTTTATGTCCATCACGAATCAAGTCTCTGTATTTGACAAACCTGCTTTAAAAAGTGTTTGTGAACTCTGCTTTAAGGACAAATTGCATTCTTCATACTAAAATCAGATTTTGACTAATATCTCTTGTAGTATCCTAGGGCTCCCCTCTATGCTGGTATATAAATTATTTTATATTTGCAGCACATCAGACATCTAGCAATTGTTCAGATCAGATGATAACATTTTGTAGTGAGCTGGTATAGCTCTAGAAAAATGTTTTCACACTTGAAGCAGCTCTGCAGACTTGGAGAACTGGAACTGGGCAAAAAGGGTGAATATGTTCTCTTCCAGTCAGCCCTTCCTTGAACCTGGTGCAGTCAGGGAGCTGTGTTGGATCTCAAAAAGCAAATATATTGCTGTACTTCGTGCCTCTTTACAGTGATGTCTGAAGGTGAGCATCCTTCATCCTTTAGCTTTAGCACGCACCAATCATTGCACCTGAAACTCTTCCTTCTCCAGCCATTCTGTAGGCAGGTCTTCTTCCTACAGCGAGTGGTCATGAGAGAGCCTAGAAAACAGTAGTCTCTTTCCCTAAAATCTGCTCCTCAGCAGGAATCTTTTCCTCCATAGCACAGTAGGTTGCAAGTAGGCATTGATAATCAGGCCGCCTACTTCTCAGCACTTTTTATATTTTGGAAAGCATATGGTGGCTGACGCATTTCCTGATGTATACTCAAAAATCACATCAGTTTGTATCCAGAACTTCTGATTATCGACATGGAGCTACAGACAATTCATTTCATTGCTGTTCTGCAGTATTTTCAATGATCTTTGGAGGTTCCTGTTCTCACCTGGTACATAGGGAAACAGAGGCAGGGAGGAAACCAATGGTTTGCTCATTGCCTCCTGGGCAGAACAAATGGTGAATGGAGGTGGCCTTCATTTCAGATGAATGTTTGCTCCCTGAAGCTACCTTCTGACCTGACACAGCTTTTATAATACTGATCAGGTAATGATTTTAAATTCCCTTGTTCTGGGCCTTTGATGGTTGAGACTTTCCCATGTTTAAGGATATATCATACTGCATTCTTCTTTTTATATTTCTTGGAAAAGAAAAGGTTTCTGTAAGCCAATAAGAATATTTCCTTGTAAGGCTTCTGGAACAAAATGGTTTTTTTTTTTTAGATTATTAATATGGAAGTGATTGGACAGCTGTCATAGGAATCCTCATTTGAATAGATGTCAGCAATAAGGAAAGAATATTGCTTCATGCAAGAAATTAAAAGAAAATTTAGAATCTGTTCATCAGTTCAAAACTGCCAGAAGAGTTAGTGGAAAAGGAACAAGAGACACGGATTTATTCAGGATCCCACAACTAAGCACTTTACATAACAGACCTTACTGTGCTGAAAAATAAGGCAGTGAAACAACCCACCAGAAGTATTCCTCCTCCTCTAGCTCATCTCTGAAGATGCCTGCTTGCCCAAATTCATACATTTCCCATCTTCACAGGTGCAGTGATAGCAGCAGCTACTTTTGCTCTTAGCTCAGGGCAGCATTTCAGCTGCTGGACATCTACGCCATGCTGCTCCTTTCCTTTGCTGGCTCTGCAGCCCAGCGTCCTCTAGAAAAGTGCTGGGAACATCATCTTCAATCCCTGCCTTCCAGCAACATAGGGGCAGGAGGGGGCAACCTCTTCTCCCTCAAGGATTCTTGTCCACCTCTTCTGAGCTATTATGAGCTTGTTTTTATGAGGTAATAGCTCATCTTCCTGGCTTCTCTGCAGAAAGTGGAGGAGTTGCAAGTTGTTGTTCTCTGCCTGACCAGGGTGGGCACCAAAGGGGAGCCGGTGAACCCCAAGGGCTGCAGTCAACCAGAAGTTTAAGACCAACTGTCTCAGAGGAAATAAAACTGCCTAAGTGATGTGAATGTTGTGGTTCAGAGTGAGATGGGAAAAGATGCAAGTCCCCACCTGGAGTTGGCAGGGAGATGTGTACATTGCCACCCAAACCAAAACTGGGTCAGGATTTTCTCCAGATAGCAGCTGAAAGATGGAACAAACTGCTCTTTCTACTGTTCCCTTTGGGTTTTGTGACTGTTACATGGGATGGAAATGCTATTGTTTTAGAAGGATGTTTTGGAAACTGAAGCTGGCTGCTCTTAGTCCAAAGCCTTTTGAGATGTTTCCTTGTGAGGGTGCTGAAATGAAGGTGAAAGTGTGTTTCAGATGCAACTGGCTGCTCTGGGCCCTACAAAAGGTCAGCCAAGTCATTCCCACATTTTTATGTGTTTGATGGCAGAAGAGTTTGGAATTACCAAACTGAGGTGCAGGAACTGTTGTTCCAGGCCGTCCTGAACCTAAACCTGGTGAGTACATCCAGTGTCAATGATAAGTGCAAGTGGCAGTAGGGTTTTATTATAACTGAAATCTGCTTCTCTCTCCACTAGGACTGTAATCAAACATCTGCGTGCAACTTGGCCAAAAGTGCTCCCTGTTGTCTGGATCTACAGAGCTGCTGAACCAGTAGCTTTGAGAGCCTTTTACAGTCACTGCTTCATCAAGGAGGGGTACTGTCAGGGCACCACCAGCCCTGCCATCCCTGCCCAGCATTTCCTGGGGCTCCCTCAACCCTATTCTGGTCCCAGGAGCCCATTCCTGCCCCCCCCAGAGCCATCAGCCCCTATCCCAGCAACAAAGAAATAGGGCCAGTCTCAAGTTCCCCACAGCCCTGCCTGGCCATGGTCCCACTGCCCCAGGGAGCATCCAATGCCTGGAGCTGGGGCTGAGCCCAGAGCCCCTCTCCAGGCCTGATACTGATCCCACCTGCAGCTGACTTTTTGGCCTTGCCTCGCTGTGTGTACGGCAGGGAGCTGAAGTTCGTGGCAAATTAAAATTTAAAATGAGCAGACAAATTCATTGCATTTTGAACAGATTTTGGTTTTTGTTTTTTTTTTTTTTGTTTTTTTTTTTTTTTTTTTTTTTTTGTTTGTTTGTTTGTTTTTTAATGAAATTAGATTAATCATCTCTGAACCTTTTTTCTGCTGACAGGAAATGTTGAGAATTTACACCTCAGCAGGAGAAGGGTAGAAAACGTGAATCAGACTAAAATTGGAGGATCCGAGCAACTGTATTTTTAAGAATTGTGAATGACTCTCAGCTCTCCTATCTCCAAAACACAGACGGGCTTTACATGTTTGGGAAAGTCATGGTAATATGAAATGCAGTGCAGTTAGGTGTTCTTGTGGAAAAGTCATAAGGAAGGAGAGGAATAGGAGAAAGAGTTCAAGAAGAATTATCCTCAGTATGAGTACAAACAGCTGAACACTGGACCTTCGTAAGATTCTCTTTCTAGGACTTTTAATGCCATCTAGGTGGCTACTCAGCTTTGTTCCCTAGAGCCAAATATCACAAAAGGGACATGCAATAATTGGAATGCTATCCTGATTTTGCAATTTTTTTAGTTGGCTATCAGACACTAAGTTTGGTTTGGATTACTGTATATTTTTGCAAGTTAATGGGCATTTGTTACTGGTTATAATAATCTATACTTTCCATTCTGTCTGGGAAGTGCTCTAAGGGGCTTTCAGATCTGCTCTCTTGCAGAGCAAGCTGGCTCACATTGATAGCACCTGCAAAAAATAAATTGTTCTGTAGGGTTTGCAGGCACATTCTTGCTACTCTACCAGAGATCTCTGTCCATACTGACAGTGCATGCAGAGACCGACAGCCTGGAATACCATTGAGATACTGTTGTTCTTGATTTCACTTCTTCTAAGGTGAGGTAGCAAAGCTGGCTGGAATTGTGATGGTAAATGCATAAGAGGGAGGGATTAAATGCATAATAAGTGGGAACTCTCTCACTAAGAATCCTTCCTACCTGTTCTTTTTTATGTCTGCATTGCAGGGAAATATGTACTACTACACATATCTTAACTAAGTTTGACCATGACTAGAGTAATGATCTCTGGTGCAAAATTTCAGGTTTTTGTGCTGCTAATCACACAAGAAACAGCAGGTTTTGGGGGAGGAGGGTGAACTATGAGCCACAGTCTTTGTATATTTACTACTCTGTAAGATGATGCTGTATTCCTATTCCTTGTAGGTCTTGATTATTCTCTTATACTTCTGCATCCTTCCCCTAATAAAAATGACTTGACTGCTTGTATATAAAATGGTCATGAGATTAAATAACCTTTGTAAAAATAAGGAAGGGGAATAATGGGATAAAAACAGAAGAGGAAAACCAAATAAGTAGGCACCCCTAAAATAATTACAAAATTTAGCCTCAAGTTGCTCAATTTAACATTTGATAGAGAATGGTGGAGACAAAAGTGGAGTGAGATGAGGACTACCACAATGTGTCACAGTGTTGCTGTGGTACACACTGAGAAGCTTTTCCTCTGGAGATGGTTGTTGTTGTGGTTGGCACCACTATACAGGAGTTAGACATACATCTGTGTGCCAGCTGTGTGAGTAAATGAAAACAGTCTTGGGAATATTATGTTACAAGCTGGAGGGAAGTGTGCTATTGTGATGCATTATTACTCTTGTAAAATAAGATTTGCCGAGAATGGGGGAGGTAGAAAGGCTTCTGTCCCAACACAAGTATTGGCATAGGTGATTGAAGAGTTGGTGAGTACAAAAAGCTGCTTAGACACTGTAACACATTTAGCTTTTAAAGGACATCAAGGATTCTACCAGACCTAGATTGAACAGAGCAGACACGCAGTCATCCACCTGATTGCAGGAAACTTTAGGGGATGTCAACAATTTCACTATTCAATTCTTTATGGCCCATACTACTACATGGAGTAAATGTCATACAGTCAAGTTTTCTTGCCTTTGTAAAATTTCCAGAGAACCTTAGTCTATAAGCCATCCTTAGTCTATCAGCCATCCCACTTCAAACATGATTTGAAAGCCCAAATCCAGATTTGCTGAATTTGCTGTCTTATTGGCACTGTCTTCCTCATCATAACATCATAATTCCTCAACTAGGGGACCTCGATGGCCAGAAGAAGTTACAAAGAAAACATAAATGCAAGAAAAATGTGTTTATTTTCCTAAAGTCTTTTTTACCATAATTATGCTAGAAAATGTCAAAGTGCCTATAAGACCTTTTTTTGAATCAGACTTTGTGAATTAATTGAAGATGAAGAGTCTTCCAAAATCTTCAAGAGGTTCATTTTACTGTTCTTTGGTGGAATGAAATAGAGAAGTGAGGTGGTATTTTTCCACTCACAGATTGTTCATCTTGTTGAAAAAGGAAAGTTAATAATAACTGGTCAGCATCATACCTGAACTATTCAAGTGCAGTTTGTTTACATGAGGTATAAATAAATGCAGCAATCTGACCCTGCTAAACTATTGATGGCCATTAAATTTCAAGGTAAACGTATTAGGAACTCCTTGACAGAGACACAAAACTATACCCAAAGTTGTAGCTGGTAAGAATATATGCATGCTAATGGGGTAGTCACCACAACGTGCATAAAGAGCTTTGCCTCACTTCGTGCTGCAGCCAAAGCTTTTATGTACAGAAACTGCTGTGACATGATCTGTAACATGGAAAAAGAGCAGTGAGCAAAAATTGTGTTTTTTCTTTCCAGCTTCAGATCAAAATATGAATGGTGCTCTGACATCTCTTGCAGACTCAAGATCTGTCAATTTTTTTCCATCCATGTTAATGAATCATATGAACGAATTTTACAGGTTTAGCACTGTGTGTTTCATTTAGAGTGTGATCTGTTTCTGTGCACCAGAGACTTACATGAAGCTCTGTGGTCTAACACAAACTTTTTGATCTTTGGTGTTCAGGTCCCAAATTATTCCACTGATATTGCAGAGCCTTTCACTAAGTTAACAACAGGAAAGGATTTCAAACAGGGTAGCCCATTCTGAGGGGGATAAAGTATGTGCTGTTTCATACGTCATGCATAGAAGTGTGGAACATCTGGAAACTTTATGTTTGGATGTAAAGGAAAAAAATATGCCTGAGTGTTTCACAGCAGCCAGAGGTATAAAGCTCGGTAGGAGAAGTGGCAGCACAGCTTTGTGCTACCTTACTCTCTTTGAAACCGTTTTATTTTAAAGAATTAGAGTCTAACAGTTTGCTTTCTTATCTAAGGTAAAAAGGACCCTCTGAAGATTACTACTGAGTTTTCTGACTCATGTTCACGTTAAAGCAGAATTTCTAATTTACGAAGAAAAACAAAACTTTCGCGTTCTCCAAGTCCGTTTGCTGGCAGGACTCGGGATTTCTTATCCCCAAGCTACTCAAATCCAACTCTTTTCCCAACAACACATCAACAGGCGAAAAACAGCCGCTCCCACGGCCTTACAGATGTAGAAAAAGGACGATATCGTGACAGATAAAATAGAAAAAAACATTCTATTTCACCTGAAGAGACACAAGACGGAGCGCGGGGCACCGGGCGGCGGCGGGGCGGGGCGGGCGGGGCCAAACAGCGCCCGCCGCGCTGCAATAAACGGGAGCGCCGCGGGGCCGCCCCTGCCCGCTGCTCCCTGCTACACGGCAATGTCCGAGCCAGCCCCGACCCCGCCGCCAAGAAGCCGAAGAAGGCGGCGAGCGGCTCCAAAGCCCGCAAGCCCGCGGGGCCCAGCGTCACCGAGCTGATCACCAAGGCCGTGTCCGCCTCCAAGGAGCGCAAGGGGCTCTCCCTCGCCGCGCTCAAGAAGGCGCTGGCCGCCGGCGGCTACGATGTGGAGAAGAACAACAGCCGCATCAAGCTGGGGCTCAAGAGCCTCGTCAGCAAGGGCACCCTGGTGCAGACCAGAGGTGTAGGTGCGTCTGGCTCTTTCCGCTTCAGCAAGAAACTCGGAGAAACAAAAGAAAAGGCTCTAAAGAATTAAAAATATACAGTAATGAAGCCCAAGATGCTGGCGGCTAAGAAGCCTGCCAGTGCTGCCAAGAAGGTGGTGACAGCAAAGAGCTCCAAGAAAGTTAAGCCTGCAGCCAAGAAAGCAGCCAAGAGTCCCAAGGTGATAAAGGCTGTGAGGCCCAGGAAAGCGGTGGCAGCAGCGAAGAGCCCGGCTAAGGTGAAGGTGGTGAAGCGCAAGGCAGCCAGTCTGAAAGCGGCTAAGGCAAAAAAGGCAGCACCCAAGAAATAAGCCCCATATGGAAATAGGCTTATTTCGTACTTAAATCCAACGGCTCTTTTAAGAGCCATCAACATTTTTGCAAACGAGCTGAAATGCTGTGGCTGCCGCCGTTTCGGGGAGGGGTGAGGGGGAACAGCAGTCTGCTGGTGAATGCGCTGTGAGTCCGGGAACAGCTCGAGGGGCACTTGAATTGGTGAGGGGAAGGGAGCAGCGCCTTGGTAGATTTCAAAATGTCCACAAGGCGCAGGGATTGGTTGCTGAAGGGCTGACCCGCTTCCTGGAACTGCTGTCAGCCCCGCCCCTAAGCGAAGTAAGACAGCGTGGGGCTGGTGCTGTGTGCACAGAACTGCGTCAGGCACGGACAGTTGAAATACCTGAGACAAGCACTTCAAAACTTCACATGAGCTGCCACCATCGTAATGAAATTCAAGCTCTTTCTCGGAATTTGTAGGTGGCTCTTAAAAGAGCCTTTGGGTTTCTCTCGGTTAAACGTGGGAGCCTTTATTCTTCGGCGCTCACTTGGTTTTAGCTTTGTGGCTGTCGGTCTTCTTGGGCAGCAGCACGGCCTGGATGTTGGGCAGCACGCCGCCCTGCGCGATGGTGACCTTGCCCAGCAGCTTGTTGAGCTCCTCGTCGTTGCGGATGGCGAGCTGCAGGTGGCGGGGGATGATGCGCGTCTTCTTGTTGTCGCGGGCCGCGTTGCCCGCCAGCTCCAGGATCTCGGCCGTCAGGTACTCCAGCACGGCCGCCAGGTACACCGGCGCGCCGGCGCCCACGCGCTCCGCGTAGTTGCCCTTGCGCAGCAGCCGGTGCACGCGGCCCACGGGGAACTGCAGCCCGGCCCGCGACGAGCGCGACTTGGCCTTGGCGCGCGCCTTGCCGCCCTGCTTCCCGCGCCCGGACATGGCTGCAGCCGAAAGAGCGAAGTCAAGAAACAACAGTGAAAAATTCGAGTTCCAACCTCGGCCTTATATACCTCTTCAGCGGAAGGCACGACTTTCGATTGGCTAAAACAAGGATGTGCCTAAAACAGCCAATAGGAACGCGGATCCAGATTTGACCAATGGCGATGAAGGGTGTAGAGCTAAAATTGCAAAATCTTGTCTCAGCCAATAATATCTTAGGCTGCGTGAACCCTAATTTGCATAGACGCCCTATAAATGTGAGCTTTCAGAAGGGCAGGTCGTTCGTTGTGTGTCTGACAGATTGTTAGAGCAGCTGCAGCGAGAGGTTTCGCTATCATGCCCGAGCCGGCCAAGTCCGCCCCCGCGCCCAAGAAGGGTTCCAAGAAAGCCGTCACCAAGACGCAGAAGAAGGGCGACAAGAAACGGCGCAAGAGCCGCAAGGAGAGCTACTCCATCTACGTGTACAAGGTGCTGAAGCAGGTGCACCCCGACACGGGCATCTCGTCCAAGGCCATGGGCATCATGAACTCCTTCGTCAACGACATCTTCGAGCGCATCGCGGGCGAGGCGTCGCGCCTGGCGCACTACAACAAGCGCTCCACCATCACGTCGCGGGAGATCCAGACGGCCGTGCGCCTGCTGCTGCCCGGCGAGCTGGCCAAGCACGCCGTGTCCGAGGGCACCAAGGCTGTCACCAAGTACACCAGCTCCAAGTAGACCGTTTACTGCGTCCTTTGTCCCATACTTTCAACCCAAAGGCTCTTTTAAGAGCCACCCACCTTCTCAGTAAAAGAGCTGATTCTGTGGCGAGTTCCTGTCTCGTCCTGTTTGTTCTTTTTTTTTACGGAGGCTGGCTGAGGGTAGTGTGCAGTTGCGGTGTAAAAGTGTCGTAAAATAAAAGGTAAGCAGGATTTGCAGTGTTTGCAGTGAACTTACGTTATGTCCTGCATCTGATTCAACGGATCCGAGGACGTTCATAATTCCTTTAAAAAGCTCTAGGAGACTGTTTTGTTGTATGTACACTGTAGGGGCGGCAGGTTAGACAACAAATAAATGCTGTCTGAGGTGTCCCAATTAAAACAGCCCAAGCACATTCCTGACGGCTGGTACATGGTATTTCTCTGCTGATTTACGGTGAAGGAAGATGGTGTAAACCGGAAGCCTTGACAGCACAGGTGCTTTCAGAGCAACTGGTGCTCGTTTCTTTTTTTGATTCACAAAACGGATTTCAAGGTGGATGCCCAATCCCCGGTCCTGCAATGTACGTTGTCGCGGGTTACAACGGAAAGCAAAGCGGAACGCGTTCTCTCCCCGACCTACTCAGTCCCCGCACAGGTAGCGCCAAGCACAGGCTCCCCGGCGTAGCTTTTTCCCGGCTTTTGTCCGCCCCTCTCTCTCCAGCGCCCTTTCCCCGCGCCCCGTACACGCCGCCGCCGAGCCGCGGACGGCGCTGGAGGCGGGCGGGCAGAGCCGGGGCCGCGCCGCTGCCGCGCTCGGTCCGACCTGAGTGAGGACTGCGCGGAGCCTCCCCGCGGGCGGGCCCGGCCGCCTCCCGCCCCTCCCGACACGGCGCTGATTGGCGGCGCTCGCGGCCCGCAGCCCGAGCGCGCGCTTCCCCGGGGCGCGCTCCCGGCAAGGGACGCGGCGCTCCCTGCGGGCCGGGGCGGCAGCCGGGAGAGCTCGGCGGGGCCAGGGAAGTCGGCTGCCGCCTGCGCCTTCAGCCTTTCTGCCGCGGCCCTGAACCGAACGCGGCTACTGAGCGGGAAGAAGCCGCGAGCCCTCGGCGAAGGAGGCGCTGCCGCCGCCGCCGCGGTGCCTTGCAAGGCGGTGTTGGAAGGGGGCGGGGGCGGGGCGAGGCCAGGGCGCGTTTCCCGCCCCGGAGGCGGGGTCTTTTCCCGGGCTCGCGAGAAGCATCCAATGGCGGGCGGGCGGTGTCGCGCGGGCGCGGGGCCGGGGCTATAAATGGGGGCGCGGCGGAGCCGGAGGCTCAGCGTGCGCTGTGGTGGGCGCGAGCGTCTGCGTGCGGGTGCTGGGCCATGGCGCGCACGAAGCAGACGGCGCGGAAGTCGACGGGCGGCAAGGCGCCCCGCAAGCAGCTGGCCACCAAGGCTGCCCGCAAGAGCGCGCCGGCCACGGGCGGCGTCAAGAAGCCGCACCGCTACCGGCCCGGCACGGTGGCGCTGCGCGAGATCCGGCGCTACCAGAAGTCCACGGAGCTGCTGATCCGCAAGCTGCCCTTCCAGCGCCTGGTGCGCGAGATCGCGCAGGACTTCAAGACCGACCTGCGCTTCCAGAGCTCGGCCGTCATGGCGCTGCAGGAGGCCAGCGAGGCCTACCTGGTGGGGCTCTTCGAGGACACCAACCTCTGCGCCATCCACGCCAAGCGCGTCACCATCATGCCCAAGGACATCCAGCTGGCCCGCCGCATCCGCGGAGAGCGCGCCTGAGTCTCCTGCCGCAGCCCTTGCTGGCCAAGCATTGAGGCACCCCGCACAAACCCAAAGGCTCTTTTAAGAGCCACTAACATGCCCAGTTAAAAGAGCTGTTCCACTGGTTTAAGCACTGTTGCATGGGAAATGAAGGAAACTGAGCTCTACTCTTACACGCCTTTTATAATATTAGGAAGAGTTTTTATTTAGGATGTATACTCCTGTGTTTTTATTTCATGAATCTAGTATTCCTTCTGTTAAAAACCTATTCTCACAATACATTTAGGGTGCGTGTAGTGCCTCCAGAAGCGCTTTTTGGACTAGATGACAGTTCTACTGATGTTATATATATACCTTAATGATGCACAGTAATCCATAGATACCTACTTTACATTCCGATCCCTTCTCCCTGCATTCACTGAACCGTGCACATTTCAGGCGGTGCCACAGCTCTTTTAATTGGGCATGTAGTGGCTCTTAAAAGAGCCTTTGGGTTTGTGCGGGGTGCCTCAATGCCTGGCCAGCAAGGGCTGCGGCAGGAGACTCAGGCGCGCTCTCCGCGGATGCGGCGGGCCAGCTGGATGTCCTTGGGCATGATGGTGACGCGCTTGGCGTGGATGGCGCAGAGGTTGGTGTCCTCGAAGAGCCCCACCAGGTAGGCCTCGCTGGCCTCCTGCAGCGCCATGACGGCCGAGCTCTGGAAGCGCAGGTCGGTCTTGAAGTCCTGCGCGATCTCGCGCACCAGGCGCTGGAAGGGCAGCTTGCGGATCAGCAGCTCCGTGGACTTCTGGTAGCGCCGGATCTCGCGCAGCGCCACCGTGCCGGGCCGGTAGCGGTGCGGCTTCTTGACGCCGCCCGTGGCCGGCGCGCTCTTGCGGGCAGCCTTGGTGGCCAGCTGCTTGCGGGGCGCCTTGCCGCCCGTCGACTTCCGCGCCGTCTGCTTCGTGCGCGCCATGGCTCCGAATGAGAGCAGCCAAGAACTAAGCAACAGCAGCAATGGAGAGCTGCGTGTATTCGGGGAGTATTTATAGCACTGGTGCATCCTCTGATAGGCAGACGGGGAGATGATGAATTTCATTGGTGGATTCAAATTTTAAAATTCCCGCCCTTACCAGATACCGCCTACCCTTTTCAGGCTCTGTTCTTACTAAATGCTTTGTGCTCTTGTAAAAATCTATAATGTATGCTATTGCCATTTACGAAATCTCTCAGGCTTGGTATTGTTTTTAACTGACAAAATTTAACTTCAGCATTAAACCACGGAAGCCTTAAAACTTTTTTTAGATTATGCAAGCTTATAATTGTATCTTGGTTATTAAGTTATTTTATCAATTTTAAGTGTGAAGTTTTCACTTTTATTTTAGTGGATGTTTGTGCAGAGGTAACAATAAAATTCCCTTTAAAGTATTTGTGTCTTTATTTCAGTGCCCTAAAATATCTCAGAGTTACACAAAATATAACGGAAAAAAAAAGTAGTTGAAAATGTCTACTGTATAGGAAAATTTAAAAGGGATATTAAATAAGTAATTTCAGTCCAAGAATGAGAACTATTCAGAGCTTTCAGTTCTTATTGATAATATACTGATATGTAAATTTATTAAGCATTTATGAAACAAGGATACATGGCTAGGAATCATGGCTTGTAGCTGAAGGTTTAGGTTCAGATTAGGTTTTAAGTTTAGAGCCCCTGTTTAAAAAAAGCTCCTCTAACAAAGTGGGAGGGCATTGCTTCCTTGTCAGTCCGTGCGTGTCCCCTCCGTCCCCCTTTTCCCCCTCACCGACACCGCCGCACTGTCTCTCTTTGTCTCTTTATTTCCTCGACTCGGCCCCCCCGATCGGCACAGTGCAGCCCAGCGGCTTTCAAAGCACACTGAGACACGGGAGAGAGCGAACACGGTGCGGGCCGGGGCCGCGCGGCCCCGCCGGTCCGGGCGGCGGCGGGAGCGAGGCTTGCCGTGGGCGGGGCCGAGGCCCGCCCGCCGCGGCTCGTCATTGGCCGCATGGAGAGCGGGGGCGGAGCCTTTCGGCGCTGCGGCCCTCGCGATTGGTCCGCGTGAGATTCGCCGCGCCATTGGGCCGCGCGTGCCCCGATAGGAGGCCTCGGCCTATCAGGAGGCGGCGGCCGCGCGAAGGGAGGGGATAAAAAGGCGGAGGCCGCAGGGCGGCCGTGACGGCGGCGCTGTTTGTCGGTGTCGGCGGGAGTTTGTCGGCAGAGCGAGCGAGCGAGGGAAGATGTCCGGGCGCGGGAAGCAGGGCGGCAAGGCGCGCGCCAAGGCCAAGTCGCGCTCGTCGCGGGCCGGGCTGCAGTTCCCCGTGGGCCGCGTGCACCGGCTGCTGCGCAAGGGCAACTACGCGGAGCGCGTGGGCGCCGGCGCGCCGGTGTACCTGGCGGCCGTGCTGGAGTACCTGACGGCCGAGATCCTGGAGCTGGCGGGCAACGCGGCCCGCGACAACAAGAAGACGCGCATCATCCCCCGCCACCTGCAGCTCGCCATCCGCAACGACGAGGAGCTCAACAAGCTGCTGGGCAAGGTGACCATCGCGCAGGGCGGCGTGCTGCCCAACATCCAGGCCGTGCTGCTGCCCAAGAAGACTGAGAGTCACAAACCCAAGAGCAAGTAAGCCGGGCGGCGCAAGTGTCCGAGGCCCTCAAGCGAAACCCAAAGGCTCTTTTCAGAGCCACCCACAGCCTCGAGAAAGAGCTTGAAATGCTGCGGCCAGGGTGCCAGGGCAGAGGGAAGGGTGGCTGCGTGTGTCTTTGGTATGTGTGCTTTGGCGTGTGTTTGCTGTAGCCAGCCCGGGCCGGTTCTGCCGGGCTGCGTTTTCGTCCTGGGCCGGGATCGGCCGCATCGCTGTGCTCCCGGAGCGCAGGGAGCTGCTCTGTGCTGGGACGAGCGCGGGCGGATGGCAGCGCGGAATGTCCCGGAGCCAACCGTGGCCTGCGCGGGCTTTTGGAAACGGCGCGGACACCGAACCCTCCCCGGCCGCGGGCCCGCGCTCCCGCAGGCGGCAGCGGCGACCGGAAGAGCGAAGAGCCCCGTCCACAACTTTACTATAGGCGCTGCAGCTGGATCTGCAGCTGCCTTTAAATCACAGGCCGGGAATAAGGAAAAGAATGTTGTAACGGCCTGAACGTGAACAACGTAAGCATGTTGTTTGCTCAAATTTTCATAGGGAAGGGTTACCCAAGTCTTCTCTTGGCCTGAGTTTTTTTTCCCCTTCCAAAAAAGGCCGCTGAAGAGCAGCAACCCAACCTAATCTGAGCAAGACAGAGAAAGGGAGGGACGAGAGGTGCAGTGTTCAGGGGAAACATCTAGCAGCAAATACAACAATTATCAAAACAAAGCAACACAGCTCTTTTAAAGGAATACGTGGGTGGCTCTGAAAAGAGCCTTTTGATATGGTGGCGCTGAGAGAATGCAAGACTTCAGCCGCCGAAGCCGTAGAGGGTGCGACCCTGGCGCTTGAGGGCGTAGACCACGTCCATGGCCGTGACCGTCTTCCTCTTGGCGTGCTCCGTGTAGGTGACGGCGTCGCGGATCACGTTCTCCAGGAAGACCTTGAGCACGCCGCGCGTCTCCTCGTAGATGAGCCCCGAGATGCGCTTGACGCCGCCGCGCCGAGCCAGGCGGCGGATGGCCGGCTTGGTGATGCCCTGGATGTTGTCGCGCAGCACCTTGCGGTGGCGCTTGGCGCCGCCCTTGCCGAGCCCCTTGCCGCCCTTGCCCCGGCCAGACATGGTGCCACACGGGCTGTCGCTCCTGCGGACGCGGCTGCTGCGAGGAGCGCCGCCCGCGGCCCGAGCCTTTATGCGCTGCGGTCCGACCTGGTTGGGAGCAGGGGCGGGCTCGGCGGGCGGGGCCGGGCCCGCGCCTCCGCCCCTGTGGCCGCTGGCGGGCACCTCCCCGGGCCCCGGCTGCTTCCTCCGCGCCGGTCCCCGCCTCCGCCTCTGCCCCCAGCTCCGCCCGCCTCGCTCGCATTCCCCCAGGCCCTAGGTTCCCCCGGACCGCTTTTCCCTGCTTTCCCCCTCTGCCGTCGTGGCGCGAAAGCAGAAGCCCTTTTTTTTCCCTGATGGTGCGACAGTGCCACTGCGCAAGGACGTGGTGGTCTTTCGGCCGCCGCGCACGGTTTTTATGGCCTTGCTGACCATATATATTCACTGCTGAGGTTCCATTCAGGCCTTCGATATACTGTGGACGACCTTATAAACCTAAGAACTCTTCAGTCAGTTTCAGGACCTTAGTTTAGTATTTGTCTTGTCTACCATGAAGCATGAGGAAAATCATGCCTAAGTTTTCACCTTAGACCAGAATTAAACCTTTTTTTTTTCTCAAAGCTGGCAATGTCTGACTCTCACATTATTGTTATCAGTGGCGAATCTGCACAGGACTTTTTCAGCAATGAACTGAACACCCTTTATTTTCTATCCTAGTGTTTCCAGTGTTTGCTTCCCATTCATCCATTATTTTCTGTCTTTAGCATTTGTTTGGCATTAAATTCCAGACATCCTGGTGATATACAAAAAGTATTATATTTCTATTAGGTAATTACTTCTAACTGGATTCAAATTATTAACATATGCCAAATGCACAACAAAAATGGCTGTGCCAGCCGTGTTCCTGTGTACCCCTATGTTTTCAAAAGGCTTGGCACAATTCTGAGTGGATACTCTTTCCTTCATATAATATGTGTTCCTTTCACAAGGTTATGTTGCAAGTGATGACATTTCTCTTTGTTATTTTGGTATAACTGCATGTCTCTGAAAATCAGACATAATGACTTTTCAATCCATGCCTCATTTCTGTTGGCTATGCCTGCAGTCGTCCATTTGTAGTTCAGGACCCACTGGCTCTGTGCAATTAACATAATTCCAATATGGAGAATTTGCCTGAGCTCACCATGGCCAAATACACACATTTTTACTCACACAGAGACAGAGGAAAGTCCTTGAAAGCGAAGGACTTGGAAAGATCTCTGTGAACTCTGACAACCCGTTTTCTCATTGACTTTGGCATTTTTTTTCTGCCTTAGTCACAGTGACTCCAGCAAGGTAAGTCTGAAAAAATGACGGGGTCTAAAAATACAATGGTGAAGTAATTGTTTCACAGCATCTTTCAGCTCAGATATTTTATATAAGAATGTCTCAGCCTGGCCCTGAAGATCTCTGATTCCTTTTTATCTCTTCTTTTACATGACTTGCCATTCCCTCTGTTTCACATGTATTATCTTCATCTCTGCAGCTACAGGGAAGGGTATTCAGTTCACTCCCTTCCCTGGCTGGCATTTTGTTCCATTTCATGCATGTTTTCCAGCAGCGTTTTATAACACAGGCAGACACTGAGGACAGCTAACCACGTGTTAATGGAATTTTCCACTATGACAGGGATACAGTCCATGAAGTATACATGTCCATCACTCATTTGTCCATCTACCACTCCCACTCACCTATTCCTCAACCTTTTGATTTGTAATGCTAAAGCAAATCCCAAAACATAAAAAATGCTTTGTCTAGAGGAAGCAACTGCTATACATGGAGAAGAAAACTCCCTGATTCCTCCTTAAGACATCCCCTCTGACTCAATGAGTCTCTTGCCTACAAAGCACTAAAACCTAAAGGACCACTTTGATGAGATTATCAGCTATTGCTCTTACCCTCTTTATTTACTAGTCTATGTCACAGTTGGGATATTGGTTCAGAAGGAAGTTTCCTGTTAATTACTCATTTCTTCAAGTGTTATGTCTCCAGCCTGCAATTCAGAGAGAGCAGAATCTCAAGGCTGTCCTGCTCATAATACCCATTAATTTCTCCCCACTCTTGGATACCTGCTGATATTACTAATTTAAGAAACAAGTTCTACTACTGCACTGTGTATTCTTCTGACCTTTTCCAGGCTTACAGCTTCTGTGTTCCCGATACTAGCCTAACAGAACTTCTATGTCCCTCAAGTTTGAAAGGACTGCAACCAGGTGATGCTGCTACCCAAGGGAAAGGTAAAAAAAAAACCAAAAACAAACAAACAAACAAAAAAACAACAAAAAAAAACCACCCAAAAGACCCAAACAAAACCACAAACCAAAGCTAAGACCATTCACCGTGTAGGGACAATAAGGACATGTGGTAAAATGAAAATAATAAAATCTAAACTCAAACAGACTTGAAGATTAAGAACCCATCCTTTTTTTCATTGGTGTCAAATGTAAACAAAAATTCCTGTCTTCATCCACCAATGTGGCTGACAATGATAACCCTTGAAAGCCTTTCTATGTACTCAAGCACACCAAGGCCTAAAGAATTGATAAAACCAGAAGAGATTGCATTTTTTTCCTCCACTTTCGTTTTGGTTCTATTTATTTTCTTTCTTTTTAATTTTTTTTTCCTAGCAAATTTTTTAATAAAAAGGCCATGCCTTAGATTTGGACAATTAATATTAGAATTACTCAAACATTCACCTTACTGATCACCAGGCCCCTTTCTCAACAGCTTTGAGTAATTTCAGCTATTAAGTTTCCTTGTACATGTCTCATTGCAGTTTGGGCAAACCCAAACCCCAGCAGGTTTCTCTTTACTTACCACCTCTATACAGCTGGATGTCTGCTGCTCCCTGCTCCTGGCTGCTCAGTGCTGGCCTTCTGTGCTAGTCTTGCTAACTACACAATTAAATGACAGATGTTACAAGCTACTAACCTCAAACAGAATACAAAAGTTAAAGTTGTTACTCTATTCCCTATTTCAAGACCAAATCAACAAAATCTTGGTGGCATTTTCAGTTCCAAAGGAAAAAAAAAAAAAAACAAACAACAACAACAACAACAAAAAAGACCAAAAAAACCCATCTGTGCCAGAAAGAAGAAGATTTAGTTTTAATACAGTCATTATGGAAGCCAATCTTTTCTGGGACCAAGGCAATTTGCAGGCAAAACAGATGAAATATATTCTTCCTGAA
This sequence comes from Anomalospiza imberbis, assembly GCF_031753505.1. NCBI lineage: Eukaryota > Metazoa > Chordata > Aves > Passeriformes > Viduidae > Anomalospiza > Anomalospiza imberbis. The sequence continues at coordinate 63,863,877 of NC_089685.1, forward strand.
TGTGCCCAAACCATACATATATAGTCTTACGGGCCTCTGAATCCAGATTCCTGACTTCCTAACTCTATGACACCAGAGGTGACAAGTTGCTGACCTCATTAATATATCGGGGGGAAATTAAGGCACCAGCCAGCCCTTCCAGTGCCCCTGGCAATCTGGACAACATACTGACCTGAGATAGTGCTACTCTGGCTCCAGACCATGGACTGCACAGCTGCAAAGCATGTGCTGTAAAAACATGAACTACAGCACAACACTTACACAGTGAACAACCCTTCAAAACATTTTTGTTCCCTTCTATGGGAAAACAGCCTATACAGTGAGCTCCCAAATGCTAACTTGCAATACTGCTGCTCTAGAAAGATGGCACAAACAACCTTGTCTAGAGCCAGTACCTGCTTCACCTTCACACCTCTGATGAGTAACAGGAAGGCAGCACCACTTAAGGGCAGCCCCTTCACATGGTGTGTTACACAGGGCTCTGGCTCTTAGCCTACATTGTGCCTACACTGTCATTGCCTGTGAGGCAAAAAAATGAGTTGCCTGCCAACACAAATTTACCTGGAAACGTGTCACATCAGTGTCTGGCGTGCCAACAGCCAGGAAGATGGCAGATTGCAGACCAGCTGTGCATGCACGAGGTGTCCAAGGACACTTTGTCCCTCCACAGGTTCCAAACACGTTTCTGGCTGGAGTGGGAAGTGACATTTAGATTCATCACATTGCTCCCTCCTGCGTACCAGAAGTTACAGACAGCATTGCCACACAAGCAGGAAAGTGTGGAGGGCAGAAAATCCACAGAAGTGCTGCAGTGTTGCCGGGAGGATAGCAAGCAGCTCAGCATCCCTCCGTGTGAGCTGCTGACCAGTCTGAGCAGCCAGGATTCGGTGCTGATGGAGAGGCTGCTATGAAAGGATAGAATGTTGTCACCCTCCTTGGTGGACTTCACCACTAAATGCAAGTCAAAGCAAGGCACTCTTGATTCAGGAGGAGACAATTTCTTTGGGGAGCCAGAGCTGATGCAGCTTCTGTTAATGTTGTTCACCTCTCAGGAACAGGCTGTCGAAAGGCCTGAGGTGTCCTCAATCTCGCATTGATGATGACATTCAAACCATGCCAGGGTGGTCCAGAACACAATTTTTAAAGTGGCTTGGATTAGTTTTAGAAGACCAAATTACTCAGAGATATAAATATCCAATTATTTCATATCTGACTGAGGACCTTTTCATTGTGTGTGAAAAAAGTAAAAAATGCCTTAAGCTAATAAACACACACACAGAGTAAAGAACAAAGTCCATTTTTTCATCATTAGCTGTTCTGAGAAAAGTTTTGGCCCCCTGCATTTTTTGCTGACTTTTTTTTTTTTTTTTTTTTTTTTTTTTTTTTTGCTTTCCCAGGAAGGATTTCCTTCCCAGTGCCTCCTAACTATGGACATATCCAAGTTTCAGACTATAGATTTTCAATTGCCAAATTACATGGCAATGAAGAAGGGAGAACACAACAGGTGTCCCAACCCTCAACCAAGGGTACAGGGAGGAGTGTACAACATTCCAGGAAGCTGAGTCTATGGGGACAGTCATCCATTGCTCTAACCTATTTGTTCTGCTCCTTACAGATGCTCACTCATACCCTGAATTTAAAAGGCCTTATGTGACCTCAGTATACTTAGGAGCCTTAACAGCAGTAGCAGCAGACATTAGTATTGTGTAGGCAGAGACTTGTTCTGCTGAGCTGCAACAAGTTTGTAGTTTGGTAGGTCTCGCTTTAAAATTCCTTAGCTAAGTGTTAAAAGTTGCTAAACTGTGCTGGCTGGTTGAATCACACAAGTGTTATTACATTTGAAACTCAGATGAAAGATGATGTCACTGAGGGCAAGTAAGGCATGGGTGTAACACTGTAATAGGGGTGTAATCAAGGTTGCAGGGAGCATTTACACCTCTTTCCTGTGGAACATGTATGTGGGAATGCAGATCATAATGTAAAGGCCCTCACCTAAATCTCTCTGGAAATTGCCATCTGAAGTGAGGAGAGGGGCTCTGGTGCCCGAGTGTCACAGCTTTGCCTCCTTCAGCTGCCTAAGGATGAGCACAGCACTCAGCTACAGCAGGCAGAGCAGCCCAGCAGCCACGTTTGTGTGGCTGGCTCTCGTGCTAATGCCTGCTAACAAAATTGCTTGGGGACAACTACTGTGCTACCTCTCCTTAATGCAGACATACCTAAATATAACCCACAGCTTATTTTCATAGGAACAAGTACTGGCAGGCCCTAAACTGCAGATGGGAATGTTTGATAGCTCTCAGGTGTGCTGCCAGCTCTTGGCTGTGGTTCCTGCCGTCTCCTTCCTAATGCCAAGAGGTCTCAATGATAACTGCCAAAGTTGGACAGATTTGGGTATCTGAAGGGAAGCAACTTGTAGGGAGGGCTCAAATTGCAGGTTTGTTATGTAGTGTGACCTGCTGGGGTGCCCATAAGGTGAGAAGGATTGAAGCCATTCATATGAAGTAAACCTTACAGTGGTGCCTTCTCCAGAAGTATGTCTAGAGATCCTTCTCTTAATTAATAATGAATTCTACCTCCCTCTAGTCTCACTGGGGAAACCAAACTACATGTAACAGTCTATGTAGTGCCTTCTCAATAATGTTTTTCCATAATAACCTATGTCTAAAACAGGATTATTCCCCTTCTTCATTTGCTCAGCTAGAGGTAAAACTGCCACTTCTGCCTTTTGGGTAATCTTTCACCACATTTTTTCTCTGCCTGAGTAAATCTGTTTATCCTTTTTAAACTATCTGTTCTGACTGCAGAGCAGCTCTTTTAAAAATTGCTAAATACACCTTAGCTTTCCAAAATATTGTTCCTGTATGTATTTTTTTCACATAAAGAAGATTACGTGTTCCAAGCAGCAATTCTGCATCAGTAAAGTTGGTTTATCTATCTGCTGCAAAACCATATAAAAAAATCATAGCGTCTCTGTCCGGAAATTTCTGAAGTTACTAGATTTTTTTTTTAATTAAAAAAAATATAATTAAGTTTAAGTTTCTAGATTGTAGCTGGAGACCAGAAGCTCACACATATAAACTCAGTAGATTTTTTTTTTTTGAAATGAGGAAAGGGTAGCAACTGCTGGGAGAAAAGCCAGGCAGAAATCTGGGTTAGTGACCATTTTAGCCACCTCAATTTTGCCATCAAAAAATGTGAATGAAGACTCTGTGAAGCCCCAAATGAGAGCTGGATAATTTCTATTTTCTTCAGTGAAGATTACTGAAGTAAATGTGTTAAAAATAACAAGAATAATCAAAAAGGAATTTTTTAATTTTGCTGACATGTCACTCATGGGCTATGCTTTTCCTCTGTCTATATGCAACGAAGTCTCTAGGCAACTGCTGAATTTCATATCTTCACAGCAATCGCTACCTTATTACATTATGCAGCCAAATCAATGGAAAGGTTCACTCATAGTTTTACATATACAAGATAAAGGCTTCAAGACATTTTACTTCCATTTGGCAATTTCTGAAGGTGTATCTGCAATACTCACATCCTCTCCATTTAATCCCTGTATCCTTACTTTGTGTTACATAGTATTGCCAAACAGGACCTTGAAAGTCACAAATTGATTAGCTCTTCTCTCAATTAACTTCCCCTTAAAGCATTACAGAGCTCAGATGCATTTTTACCGCAACCTTTTTTTATGGTATTTTATCATTATGGGGTGGAGGTCACAATTTTCCCCTTCATTGCATTTATTCATAATTTCACATTCCCCAAAACACAATTTTACAGCAAGCTAAATCTCTCGCCTTATACACATTTCAGTATTTATAAAAAAGCCATTGTAAATGAAGCCATGACACAGAAATAGAATTACTTTTCCCTAAAACTATCTACTCATACTCTCTGAATTTCTGGTTGCTAATATGTACCTAAATACTGTATTCACATTATATGTTATATCAGGTAATACCAAAGGGCTGGTGTGGTGTAGTCTTTGTGATTCTTAAACAACTACAGAAGACAATGGATAATACACTTTTTTTATCACGAGCAGTTACAGATTAATGAAATATTAAGCCAGAGCTCTGTTCTGTTGAGCGTATTACACCATCTTCCACCAGATATCAGTATTGGCTGACTCCTTCCTGGGTTAGGAATGACCTATGGCCTACCTCTCCCCTTGTTAAATCTCAGGTTATCACAAAGTCCTCTAGTTTCTGTCATAAAAGTATTTCCTTATTTCAGTGATTCCTGTAAAATGCACAAGTAATAATTAGGTGGATTTTATTTGGCGTGAGAAGGGGATTCAGAATTCAGAGGCTTTAGCTAACCTTTGTGTAGCCATATTCTGTAAAACATATTAAAAAATCCAAACAGTAATATGGTTTACAGTTCTACTACTTTTAGAGAAAATAAAAAACAAGGTAATATTCTTTGGGACTGAAGAGCATGATTATTAAACTGCATTGCTACTCCTTGCAAATCTTAAATCACCAGAGACAAAGATAATTTCCATAAACAACACAAGTGTAGGAGACTGCTTTCTTTTACAAAACTGCAGTTTTGTAACATAAGGTTTTAAATTACTATATACTTCAAAATAATTTTGAACATGATAAGCAAATAGCTTCATTTACTTAATATTTGGTAGAAAAATTCGTGTGGAAAACAAACAAAAAGAAAACACCCCACATAGGGCAGCACAGCAACTTTGTCTACTGAAATTCCAGGAAGACAAAATAAACCAACTCTATGTTCATCGGTCTCCAGATAATAGCAAATTGCTTATGTTTCTATAAAAAGTGGAATAGGTGGTTGTACGAGACACTATTTCACTAGACTTTAGCGTTTTAGTAGGTAAAACACATGGTCAAAGGAACCGGTTCTTAATCCATATTCAGAGCTGAAAAAGGAGTTTGTGTTACTTCCTCCTCTTCAAAATCAATTTAAACTGTCAAAATAGCTTAAAATCGTAAGATTTCAACTTTGACCCAAAGAAAACCCTCTAAAGAATAAGACTGAGTTGTTGCTGTGACATTTAAGTCAAAAGGAAATTTTTAATTTGCAAGGAAAAACAAAAGTTTCTCCCTTCAGAGGTCTCTCCAGCAGCAGCACACGGGATTTATCGCCTCTCCTTTAACTCAAATCGCGTGTTTGCCGCAGGAAACTCTCCCGAACGCAAGTACCTGCTCTTCTCCCCCCTCACCGGGGAAACCGGGCGATTTGGTGGCAGAAATTCCGAGGAAAATACACTTTTGTTAGTCCAAAGAAACACAAATCGAGCACACCGAAGGGCTCCCCGGCCGTGCAGCGGGGCGGGCTCTGCAACCCACCAATCACCGCGCGGCTCCGCTCTAAAAATACGAGCATCTGACCCGGGCCAGCCCAATTGTGTTCGCCTGCTCCGCCGAGGAAGCCGCCGCGATGTCCGAGACCGCTCCCACCGCCGCCCCCGATGCGCCCGCGCCCGGCGCCAAGGCGGCCGCCAAGAAGCCGAAGAAGGCGGCGAGCGGCTCCAAAGCCCGCAAGCCCGCGGGGCCCAGCGTCACCGAGCTGATCACCAAGGCCGTGTCCGCCTCCAAGGAGCGCAAGGGGCTCTCCCTCGCCGCGCTCAAGAAGGCGCTGGCCGCCGGCGGCTACGATGTGGAGAAGAACAACAGCCGCATCAAGCTGGGGCTCAAGAGCCTCGTCAGCAAGGGCACCCTGGTGCAGACCAAGGGCACCGGCGCCTCCGGCTCTTTCCGTCTCAACAAGAAGCCGAGCGAAGTGAAAGAAAAAGCCCCCAAGAAAAGGGCGCCTGCAGCCAAGCCCAAGAAGCCAGCGGCTAAGAAGCCCGCCAGCGCCGCCAAGAAGCCCAAGAAAGCGGCGGCGGTGAAGAAGAGCCCCAAGAAGGCGAAGAAGCCGGCGGCTGCAGCGGCCAAGAAAGCAGCCAAGAGCCCCAAGAAAGCCGCGAAGGCAGGCCGCCCCAAGAAGGCAGCGAAGAGCCCGGCTAAGGCAAAGGCGGTGAAGCCCAAAGCAGCCAAGCCTAAGGCAGCCAAACCCAAAGCGGCTAAGGCGAAGAAGGCGGCGCCCAAGAAGAAGTAAATTGTACCAGAAGAGTTTTGTTCTACATATTTTGTTATCCAACGGCTCTTTTAAGAGCCACCCACGCTTTCCCTAAAGGAGCTGATGCACCGAAGTCATCCGTAATCTGCAGCAAGGGTCCAGCAATTCGTAAGTTGTCAAGAGGTCAATTGTGTCTTTGTGTTTTTTGTGTCCTAGGGATCACCGAAAGAAATAGTTAAGAACGCGGTAGATTGCGGCGACTTAAGGGAAGTGTAGACTTTTGTTTTTCCTCCAAGTGATTACTTTGACAACAAGAAACAATGTTTTATAATGATTTGATAAAAAAATCGGATGTACGTTTTTTTAAAGATATATTTTATAACAAAATAATGCAATTGCCAGGCACGCTACTACTGAGCCATTTCCAATTTTTGAATTATTTCTCTTTAAGTATCTCCGTAAATGCCTTTGTCTGTTTGGGAGAAAGGAGGGGCGGGTTTCTTTACTGACACAAAAATAGCCCTGATCTCTCCCAGTCCTTTTGTTCCCGGTGAGAAAGAAAGCTTTAAGTATTGAAAAAGCCCGCCCTGCCAAGGGATTGGCCAGCGGAAATCCCGGCCCGCTGCCCTTCCCCCTCCCTTCCCCGAAGACGATTACGCCTCCCATCTCTGGAACTGCATCAGCCACTCGGAGAAGAAATAGGCGGAAAAGGGAGGTGGGACTCTCAGCGAAGAGTGTCCGTATGTTCTCAGACCTAAGAACTAAACGGAAAATATCCCCTACCAGAAAGAACTTGCATGGAGAGGGAGGAGGACGTTTTGGCAGAAGTTTATTAACAAAAATATGGAAAATTTTATCCAACCAAAAATAAAAAAAAAGTTAAAACAAGAACCGAGTCGTTAATACAAAACGGTCTTCACTGTTGTTCGGATAATTCAGCTCTCTCAGGACTTTGTGGGTGGCTCTGAAAAGAGCCTTTGGGTTTTTCCAGAAAAGCGAATATGCCGCTTAATCTTTCGGCGCTCACTTGGCTTTAGCCTTGTGGCTGTCGGTCTTCTTGGGCAGCAGCACGGCCTGGATGTTGGGCAGCACGCCGCCCTGCGCGATGGTCACCTTGCCCAGCAGCTTGTTGAGCTCCTCGTCGTTGCGGATGGCGAGCTGCAGGTGGCGGGGGATGATGCGCGTCTTCTTGTTGTCGCGGGCCGCGTTGCCCGCCAGCTCCAGGATCTCGGCCGTCAGGTACTCCAGCACGGCCGCCAGGTACACCGGCGCGCCGGCGCCCACGCGCTCCGCGTAGTTGCCCTTGCGCAGCAGCCGGTGCACGCGGCCCACGGGGAACTGCAGCCCGGCCCGCGACGAGCGCGACTTGGCCTTGGCGCGCGCCTTGCCGCCCTGCTTCCCGCGCCCGGACATCTTCCCTCGCTCGCCGCCCTGGCACAGGAACGCGCAGCGCAGCAGGCACTCGGCGCTCCCCGGCTCCGCTCTCGTTTTACTGCCTTAACCTTCCGCTGATAGGCTGATAAGTAGGTCTTGTGCAGGCAGCCAATGAGAAGACGGATCCAATTCTGACCAATCAGACACAAAAACTGGGGAGTGATGACATCATTTTGTTGTCTGACCAATAAGAATGCGCATAGCAAAATCCTGTCATTTGCATAGACGCGCTATAAATAAGAGGCACGCAGCTGTGCTCCTCACTTCGCCCCTGGGTTGGGTCTGCGGCCGTACCGTGCCGGAAGGGGACCAGCCGCTGTCGCCATGCCCGAGCCGGCCAAGTCCGCCCCCGCGCCCAAGAAGGGCTCCAAGAAAGCCGTCACCAAGACGCAGAAGAAGGGCGACAAGAAGCGCAAGAAGAGCCGCAAGGAGAGCTACTCCATCTACGTGTACAAGGTGCTGAAGCAGGTGCACCCCGACACGGGCATCTCGTCCAAGGCCATGGGCATCATGAACTCCTTCGTCAACGACATCTTCGAGCGCATCGCGGGCGAGGCGTCGCGCCTGGCGCACTACAACAAGCGCTCCACCATCACGTCGCGGGAGATCCAGACGGCCGTGCGCCTGCTGCTGCCCGGCGAGCTGGCCAAGCACGCCGTGTCCGAGGGCACCAAGGCTGTCACCAAGTACACCAGCTCCAAGTAGGGCGTCTCGGATCGTCACTCTTAACCCAAAGGCTCTTTTAAGAGCCACCAATTTTTCAATAAAGGAGCTGAACTCTCAATTAAGAAAAAATACTTTATTCTTTCTTAGTGTGGAATCTTTATGGTGTTTTTTTTGGGGCTTGGGTTTCTTTGGGGTAGGGGGTGGTTTAAGCGATTTTGGTTTTGCATACTACTTAAGGATTATCTTGATAAGTATTGCTGTCGAGTTTATTGTTAATGATCTTTCAGTAGCTACCATATGTCTGTAAAGAATTTTAAATGGCTGGGGGTATTGGTTGTTTGGTTTTATTTTTTTTTTTTTAGGTGATGTTTTCCTTACTTTATGGTTTTTGCAATTTTCAACATCTCCTTACTTTTACATGTTTACATGTTATGTCTGTTGTAAGCTAACGGATAGGAGTCTTCCTGGATTTTTCAAGTCGGGAGGGAATTGAAAAACTTGAAGGATGCTCACCCATGCACAGCACTGTTATTCTAAGATCTACCACTTGATGGTGCTCAGTCTTTGGAGTTTTTGGGGGTTGCAGTTATTTTTGTCACAGAAGTGAGTATAGCCCGCTGTACTATAAAAGAATTTATGTAGCTACGAGTGGCATTTACCTTAAGCTCTCGCAAATAGCCCAGTGATCAATATAACTCAGAAGCAGTTTCTAAAATCTCCTTTATCTTCAACATTTGTCTTTTTAATCCTACTGTTTATGTGGTTTTTTTTGGGTTTTTTTTTTTTTTTTTTCTTTTCTTTCTTTTTTTACAGTAACCTGCCTAGCTTCTCCCCATGACTGCTTTGGCTTCTCCTTTCAAGTAGGAAAACATAGGAAGATTATTTTTTTTTTTTTTTTACTTATCTGACTTCTTCTGCATTAATATTTCACTAATTGTAATAAAACTATGAAACGCTGAGAAACTAGACACTGCACTGACATTGTCAGCTACCAGACTATCACATAGCTACTAATTAGGCTCAAACTGCATGCCTTCTGAGTCACTCCCTCTCGTTCTTAGGTAATTACATGCAACCATAGATGCAGATCAAAGCCATTATCACTTTCAAACTGGATCTGAATAATCCTACATTTCAAGTATATATTGTGAACTTCTGAACATACTTAATTCCTACAGGGACCGCAGAATCACAAAAGTGAACTTTCTAGTACTGACTTGCATATTCTTTGGTAGTACAGGTAACGAGACAGGCACCAGGTCTCTCATAAGTCTGTCACCTATTACCTAATAAATGTTAATTTCATTTTGAAGGGTTATGGGGACTTCTCAGACTGGATTTCAGATATCCAGTGGGAAGAGGCATTCTCCAAACTCTTCTTTATCAGCCTGAAATGGTGTTTTGCTATCTAAGTAAGTGCATTAGTGCAAACTCTGAAATACAGGTTGCTTATTCAGAGTGCCTGTATATATCTAATACCTTAAAAGATTTATAAACCATTGCATATCCAGTCTCTAGGCTTTTTCAAGCTTTTCTGGGTCACCAGAAAAGCACAATGTGCTCCTATTTTGACAGTTGAAGATGGTCACCAGAATAATTTGTCAGTGGCTATTCTGCATATAATCAGTCATGTGAAAATAGTTCAAACTACAGCTATCATGGGAAAGCCCTGCTGCCCGATTTAAAGTAGGAGCTCAGTGATGCCTTTTGGCTTCCAGCTCATTAAGTGCTCCTTTTGCTTTTCCTGTGTTTGTGTGCTTCATGTTGCACACTTCATTAGGAGCCAGCATAGAAATTCAGAGGATTTTTAAATAGATTGTTTCAGTGTGTGAAATTGTTTCTAGGCCTAGGAAACTTTTCACTAAACGGAAAACAAAATGTTGCCGGTTGCCTCGTTCAAATTCAGGATGAATGATAAGGCAATATTAGAGTGCGATGATGTGAACATAGCATTTGACATCAGATCCGATTATAACATAACTCTAATTTTTCTGACAGTGCTGAGAACAAAGTCTCTGAACTGACAAAGAGCTACTGCCATGGAAATTATTTTAACTTGTTCTTGTCACTAAAGTTAAAAGTAGTAGGATTTAAAGTCAGCAAAAATAACAAATCTTAAAATTTCATGGCAGAAGATGAAAATTCAAAACCACTAATGCAAATAGTGTGAGTATAAAATCACGTGACAGCTTATTCCTGCATAATTCATATTCTTTACTGTTCTTTCCTATTTATTTCAGAGCACTCCTCTTTGTATTCTTAAAGACACCCTACCCAGATGACATCTCCTAGTACTAAGAGGACATGGTGCTCAAATACATCATCCTGCTCGAGCAGGTATTATTGCTGCTGCCCCCAAACCATGAAGGAAATAAGCAGTTGCCCCCTCAAATAGTTTTCCTGCCCTAGGTTCCTCTTTGAATGTGAGTTTCCAGTTCACCGAGTAAAAAGATTTTTTTTATCCAGTGTGCAGAGCAGATAGAGCAAGGTGTCTTCAAAGAGGAACCCCCTACACCAGATTGCAACCCAAATTATACCTGTGCCACCACCCATCATCCAATCCCCAAATCCAGTAATTTAATTCTTGGGGGTGGTCCCTTGATGTCATATTGATTTTTTTGGTCACTGGGCTGGCCTCCTTTTGAAGATATTTCATTCTTGGGATTGGTTCCTTGGTGCATCTTCATTCTGCTTCTGTCTTGCCAGTTTCAGTTTGTTCAGTGTTTGTGACACCATTTTTATCAAAAAGTTTACACTCTCATCAGCTCATATGCCCTAGGGCTCCAACTTGTTGATCTTCCAGTGCAAAGCAAAGTTATTAATCCCAACAACCCTCAATACTGAGAAGTGTTTGAACACATAATCTATAAACAGGCCCTTCATGTTGTCTTTTAATCGACCCTCCATGTTTACCTTCAAAATACCTCTTCATTCACAGCATCTGAAATATGGGGAATATTTACACTGTGTAATACAACCATTTTAGTCAATTTTTTTTTTATATCTCAGATGATCGGAGTCACATTACAGCTTAGT